>NC_133538.1:360546766-360857506 GCF_048544455.1 Silene latifolia | reverse complement strand
ACGGATAATTTGAGCTTTTATATTCCGCCCGTAGCTGGAGGGCAGGATTACTTTGTGGATAAATTTGGGAGCTGTCATAGGAAATTCGTTAGGCTCAAATGGTTGCATGTTTTAATTTCCTATTTTATTTTTATATTATGGTGCTATTTACATTTTTGTGTACCACATGCGAACTTATTTGATCGATTGCTGCGTGCCTTGAGCTGTTTTGACTGGGCTAAATTGGATTTGCTGACTGAAAGAAAAGAAGGTCAAGCTGGGACCTGTCTGAAACTAGCGCTACCCGGGAGGCAACCCGGATTATAATTTGTAGTTGATATACATTTCAGTTGTGTGTGTAATAATTTTTATTTGAACCACAGACTGGAACAGTTAGCTTGTTTTGTTAGTTTCGCGGGCTATTTATTGCGCCTTTGCAGGAGTCTCTTGTGGATGGTTCGATCGAGTACTCAATATACTCGACCGAACTATTTTGCTGCTGATTTCACTGGATCGAGCTTATCTTCTTCATGATCGAATGCTTGCAAAAGAGTGTTTTTTGATCGAGAGCCCTACTTCCTCGATCGAACTGACTAGATGCCCAGTTCCCTCGACCAACCATTATTGTTCCATTTCGATCGAGTGCTTTTGTTGGGATTCGCTTCCGGTGACGCTGATGGAGCTATTTAGCGACCTCCCACGCTGCTGGCTGGTTTGGGGAGGTCCCTTTCTCGCGTATTCTTGTGACTTTTCCGCATCTCTACTCTCTCCTATTTAGTTTGATTTTCCTTTCCCTATATTTGGGTAAAATGAGGGCATTGTATGGTTTGGTTTGGGGAGGTTATGCATCCATATCTGTGTCTGCATGTTGTTTTTAATGCATTTATGTTATCACGTTTAATTTCTATTTGCGTTGTTGTTTATTTTTAATAAAAATTCAAAAATCTCATAAACATAGAAAATTTCAGAAATTTCAAAAAAAAATTCACGTTTATTGAACGGTAGATTTCAATGATGATATTGCACTACTTTTTGTCTTTTTGCTTAAGCCTTGCAAAAACTAATTAACTTTTTAGCATTGTCTTCCTACATATCTACGAGTTTATGTTTAAATTTAGCTAAACGAATAGACTTGACCTAAAATTTTTTGCAAACTACTTATAATTTCTAAGCAATTAGAGCCCTATAAACTGGTGTCATTTGTGGCCGGTTTCATGTAGGATTGTGAGTAGTATACTCCTTGCATAACATGTATCATCAATTTGCACATATATGAAGTTCAATTGTTTATTACCTATATACATTCGGGTTAGTGGTTGGTGTCACATGCAGGGAGGTGCTTACAATTTCCCTTTCTTTAATTTTCACCCATTTAGATCCACATTAGCCAAATATAGCCTTTTTGACCCATTAGCTACACCCAAATTTAGCCGACCAGTCAAGCTAGTTTAGTGTAATTCTTGTGGTATATCGTTCATTGATGCGAGTTTGGCTCATTCCTTAATTGTACGGAGTTGGTAGAAAAAGAAAGAACGTGGAAAGAAAATGAGAAAAAAAAACGTGGAAAAAGGAAAAAAAATGAAACAAAAAAGACGTGAATAAAGGAAGAAGGAAAAAGGAAAAAAGATGTTGAGTTGAGTTTGAAAAATTTGGAGATCGTTTTTGCTTATCTCTATCTTGTGACGGTCTTGCTCCTCCGTTTTATTCATATCTTTTGAGGAGATAGTGAATTGGGTAGTGAAATTTGTGCCAAAGAAGGCCACTTGTGTTCGATTTCTAGTCTGTTGAGAATTGGATAGTTTTAAATGGTCTTGTTTAGGTGCTAGCTTGGCAACCTATACCTCCACATTTCCATAATCTATTTTGCCCTTTCTCACCTGTAACCTCAGTTTCCCATATCATTTGTAAGCCCTCGGCTGTGACGGACATTTTTGGTTGGAATGTATGTATGGTAGCTAGAATTGTCTATCATATCAGCTACATGCACGTTTATGCGGGTCGTAGTTTAGGTGAGCGACTATATTACTTTCTCTCTTACATTCATATGCTTACCCATTGCTTCATGAGAGAAGAATTACCCGTGAGAGTCCAATTTTAAAGGTCTTGCAAAGTCGACGGTTCAGCTTTATTATAAACATCCTACAACTCGTTTGCATTTGACTTTTTTTCTATAAGTGTTAGTTTGCTGCATTAAATCGGTTTAAGTGGGAATTTATAGCTAGCACTGACCTTTCTTTTCCGTTCCATTAGTTTGCATTTAGTTTACTTGAGGACGAGTAAAGATTTGGTTTGGGGAGATTTGATACGTTCATTTTATATAGTCTTTTTAGGCCTTTTTAGGCACGTATTTCAATGCCATCCTCGTAGTTTTATGCTACGAAATGCTCCGAATATGCTACTTTGGTTTGTTTTGCCTTATTTGCAAGAATGGACCTGAAAGTGGTGCAATCGAGCCTTTTAACGCCCGTTTTGCCTTCATTTAGAGGATGAGTGGGTTTCGAGTGGAAATACTGCTGTTACGGGATGGGTGAAGTCATTTCGGAAGCTAAATAAACAAGTCAAGGCTGAAACTAACGAAACAATGAGCTGGCTGAGTCAAAGTTATTCAGCGAACACTTTATTGGTCAATCGAGTGCTTTTTAAGAGAAGAAGACCTCGATCGATTACTATATTTACTCGATCGAAATGTGATTTTTAGGGTTTCCTCGATCGAGTAGGTTTTCTACTCGATCGAGAGGTTTGGCCTTGTTTCTGTTCGATCGAGTAGTTTCAAAAGGCTCGATCGAGTGGTTTTCTATTGGGCTCGCGCCTTTTCAGCTTTTATTCGTTTTTTAGGTCAAATAAATTGTATTTTCCTATAAATAGGAAGACGACAGACTACTACAGCGACGACTTGAAACGCCACTTGATACATTACCTTTCTCCCTTTTACTGTTAAACACTGTTTTTCTCTCTTTCCCGGATCTAATTCACTGTAACATTCTCTTTCTCTTTTATCCTTTTTCTCTCTTATCTCTTTATTATGTTTATTATTCCTTATTCTCTTATTCTTGCTTTACTTTTACCTATGTCTAGCTAATTACCCTGCTAGGATTTAGGGGAGTGGATGAACCGATGTTAATTGCTAATTAGGTTTACGGATTTGATATATGCGTGTTTGGCTCATTCCCCGGCAACGGCGCCAAAATGTATCATTAAACAGAATATGCGAGTTTGGCTCATTCCCCGGCAATGACGCCAAAATGGACCGGCAACACTAGCTAAATGCAAAATAATGGAACGGAAATGGCATTTAGCATTTTTAACCTTGGTAAGCCTTGACCAAGACCGGAAGGTTGGAAGGGGTGAGACCCGCAATAAACAATAGGATGCTTAAGTGAGGGCGGAAGCTAAGCTAATAGTATTTTAATGCGAATTGAGACCGGAAGGAGATATTCGTTGCCCCTTAGACCGATACATTCGACTGATCAACAGTTACAACTAGTAATTAACTCAAATCGATTGTATCGATCTCCACAGCTAGTAATTAACTCAGACCGATATGCGAGTTTGGCTTATTCCCCGGCCAAGACGCCAAAATGTATCATCGATTGTATCGGTCTAAGGCTAGTTATAATGGACCGGCAACACTAAATGCAAACTAATGGAGCGGAAATGATAACTCAGAGCTAGCTATAACTTGTCTACTTGAACCAATGTAATGCAACAGAAATAAACAGTTACAGCTACAGCAATCAATACGCAAACGAGTTATAAGATGTTCAGAAATACAGCTGACCTATCGATCTTGCAAGACCAACAAAATAAGACTCTCACGTGGTCACTCTTCTCTCATGAAGCAAAGGGTGAATTATATATGTAAGAGAGAGAGAGAGAGAGAAACAGTCAGTCACCTAAATTGCGACCTACATAACATGCATGCAACAAAAATGAAAGACGATTCAAGTACTAATGCACACATTCCAACCGACAATGTACGTCAGAGCCGAGGGCTTACAAATAGTATAGGAAAGTGAGGTTCAGGTGAGAAAAGGCAAAACTGATTATGGAAATGTGGAGGTAAAAGCGTCAAGCTAGTTCCTAAACAGGACCATATAAGACCGTCCAAATCTCAACTGACTAAAAAATAAACACAAGTGCCCTTCATTTGGCACACAACTCACCATCCAAATACACTATCTCCTCAAAAATATATGAATAGGAACAGAGGAGTGAGACGGTCACAAACTTCCCTTTTTAAAGCCGTCTTAATTAAACAATCGATACAAATCAAACAACTTTTTCAATTTTTTTCCTTTTTTCTTCTTTTCCTGACTTACACGTGAATCCATTTTTTCATTTTTTTTCTTTCTTCACGTTTTTCTTTCTCTTTCATTTTTTTTTCCTCATTCTCCCTTCCTTCATTTCCACCAACTCCAATCAATATACACACGGGCCAAACTTGCAGAAGGAAAAACATACCATAAAAGACATACTAAACTAGCTTGACTAGGCAGGCTCAGTTTTGGATATAGCTAATGGGTCAAAAGGCTAAATTTGGCTTAAGTGGAGCTAAATGGGTGAAAAATGTAAGAAAAGGGAAATTTGCAAGCACCTCCCTGCATGTGACACCGACCATAAACCCGAATGTATGCATTTGACAAGATATCGAATGTCATAAAAGTGCAAAAATGATGAACATGCTATGCAAGGAGTACTACTCTCAATTCCTACGTAAACCGGTAATGAATGTCACCAGTTATAAGGCTCTAAATCTCATAAATTGTAAAGTAGGTTGCCAATTTATCAGGTCAAGTCTAAACAGTCAGCTAAATTTGAAAAAAAGTCGTAGATTATGCGTAAGACTTAGCTAATAACCGTCAATGAAAGTGCAAGGCTTAAGTAAAAAGACAACTTAAAGTGCAGTATCATCACGGAAATCAACCGTTCCGACTCGACCAATATGCAAAAATAAACGTGAGTATTTCTTAATTTTTTGAAATTTTTCTAATTTTTTTAACCTATATGCTAAAATAAACGTGAATACAATGCAAGCTGAAAATAGAAACGTGAATGCAAAACAAATGCAAATGCAGACTGAAAGGATGCATTACCCTCCCCAAACCGAAACGGACAACGCCCTCGTTGTCCTCCAGCATACACCAGTAGATATATACGGGGGGAACGGGGATGTAAAACCAATAAATGAATGAAAATAATAAAATAAAAAGGAGACAAAAGAAAATAAAAAAGCAAGAATATACATACAAATCACGAACTTCACCAAACCAGCCTGAAAACTAGGGAAGTGAGTAGACCAGTAGCTACTCGTCAGCCTCCTCTGTCACGTCCTCCACCGTCACCGTGAAGTCCGGGTCCTCCTCCTCCTCCTCTACTCAGCCTGACCTCTCGCTGCCGCCGCTGCTGCCTCCTCCTCTTCCTCACTAGCTAACTCAGGGTACCCCTCAGCTGGGTACCTGTAGAAGGACAGGTGTGGCCAACCCTCTGGAATGGGACGGTGTTACCTCATGTGATACTCATACAGAGGGAACAATGTAAGAGCTATGTCCCTCTCCATACGAGCCTATCTCTCTGCAATCTCAAGCAACAAACCGTCACGGCGCCCATGGTCCATGACCGCAGACGTCTCAAAGGGTTGAGGAGAAACAAAATTAGCCGGAAGAACCGGCTGTGCCCGTGTATGGTCGGGCGCAGGATTAGGAGTAGGAGAAGGGATCGGGGTAGGAGTGGCCGTGGAAGTCTGGCCACCCGTGGAAGGTGTGGATCCCTCTCCGGTCTTAGGTCGACGCCGCTTCCTAGAAGCGGGCAAGGTAGTAGGTGGTCGGAGCGGTAGGTCGTACATGGGTAACAGTGGTGGTAACCTGCCTCTAACAGTGGGCAGGGGGACGAGGCGAGGTAGGGTGGTGCAAGGAAGGTCCTCGGACAAGGAACCACTAATCTTCCAAGTCCGGTAGTCAGAAGTCAGCCAAGTCATGGACAACATAGATGCTAGGTCCAGGAACCTATCTCCCGGTATGTACGGTAAGTCACGAGGTAAAGCAGGGAGAAGAGAACGAGCAATGAAGGTGGCTATGCCACCACAGACAATGGTGTCCGTGGTCTTCTCCCCTTGAGACTGGATGTACTGGGCGGTCAGGTAAGCAATGTTGAGGGCAAAATGGCCCTCGCTGTCAAATGTTCAGGTACCCGCTCAGAATAGAAAGCTCGGTGTTAGTCACATTGTTTGGCTCCCTTCGACCAAAAATAGTACTTCCCATCAGTCGCAGGAAGTAACGGGCAGGGGGAAGGTGGACCTGAGCGAGACGTCGCTCCTCGTATGTAGTCTGTGCCAAAGTCCGCGAAAGCTAACAGATGCCCTTCCTGTGGGGCGGCAGTGGCGCCCGTAAAGGAAAGACCAAGTCGAGTACCAAACTCCTCTAAAGTCATAGAAAAGGTCCGGTTGAATAACTAGAAAGACACAGAAGCACAAGTAGGGTCAGCGTCGTGTGCCCCGGAGGAGAAGGTAAAGGAGCTGAAAAACTAAACGGTCAGCTCCCTGAAGGTATGGGCAGTCATGGTCGCAAGTCCAGCCATCCCAGTACCCCTCAAAATCTCACACACCGGCTCGTAGATACCAAGCCTCTGAAGTGACGAACAGCATAAAAAGCTAGTCGGGAGAAAGTCAGAGTCTAATAAACGATAAAATCTAGTGCGATGAATACCGTTAACAAAAATTACCTGGGGGTAGTCGGGGTGGGAGTCGAGATATTCGTCCCCTCGGATGGTAACATGGCCAGCAGAACGGCCGGCAGCAGGTGTAGCTCGTGCATGACCTCGACCTCTAGAATCTGAAGTAGAAGCCCGTCCTCCGACGGGACGAGGAACTAGATCCCCCCGGTAAGCAATCAGGATCATGCGGGTGACCACGCAAAGAAGGGTGGTCACCGTGCACAAGTACTAGCGAAGCCGCAATAGAAGAAGCAAAGCAGAAACCGACACAAAGGAAGAAGGGCTAGCAAAGTGCTAGCAAAAAGCAGAGGTGTGACGGAGGTGGAAGCGTCGAAGCTAGCAAAGAGAACGACGATTTACCAGCCGACGTAACAAGGAACACGGGAGTAGTGGCAGTGGTACTAACGGAAGTGGAGATGGTGGTGACAGCAGCGACCACCGTCTCAGCCAAGGACGGACTAACAAACGAATTGGAAGAGGGCATTGAGCTACTGTCCATCCTAATCAAGTAAGGAAAGGGAAAGGGTAAACAATTAACAATGAAACAACAAAAATTCCCCTAAACAGTTGGAATTTTCAACTATTATGCACCTTAATTCCCAATTTCACCTCAAATGTTCGAAACAAACAGATAATCAATGATAGGTAAAGGGAAAACAATCATCAAGTGAAGCAATGTAAATAGGAAATCCCAAAAACAGTCGAAATTTTCGATTGGCATAAACCCTAATCACAAATTACCTCAATAATCGAAAGAAAAGCAATTAAACAACAATGAGGCAAAGGGAATACTTACTTGATAATAAGACCCACAAATTAAGCAAGAAAAAACGACTGAGGAAGATGCAAATGGCGATTTTTGAACCAAAAACCGCAAACCCTAAAGACCCAAATTGACCATGTAAACAAGCAAATTCAAGGGCAAAATAGAGCGCAAATGTCGGATTAATTGCAAGGAGTAATTTGTAGGTGTTGGATTTGGTAATAGGTAAGATTAATGGAGGTTTTGGGGGGTTGTATAGTAAATAAGGTTTAAACAATGAAATAGGAAACGAAATATGAAGGAGGAGGGAAGAAGGCACTTCCTGCGTGTGAAAATCGTTTTCAATCGATCGAGTGATTTGAAAACACTCGATCGAGGAGTTCCAGCTTCAATATACTCGATCGAGTAAAAATCTACTCGATCGAGAACTCCCTTATTTAGCCAATTCTATCGAGCAACTGCAAAGCCTTCGATCGACCCTTTTCCTGCAAAATCCTCTCGATCGAGTACAAAAAGTGCTCGATCGAGTGCTTTTCCTCGTGTATGTCATCCAAATTGCGTATAATCTCCCCAAACCTGCATAAAAACAATCGCAAACATATCCCGATATACCAAATCACAAAAAGTAACAGTCTATAGTCTTTCTAACTAAGCTAAAAATTGTCTAAATTCTAACAGTCCTAATAAATGCAATAAAGAAATTCAACGCAAATTTAAAATTAGTTTTTACAAAATGTTACATGGGGCATTCCCCGCTCACTTCTCAAGACAATTCATTAGCCCCACGGAGGGCTTATGACTGGAGGATGTCCCTTCAGCATTATTGACCGTCCTCTTCATTCTCTACGAGCTTTAATTTTAACCAATAGGAGGAGAATAGTTGACGTCTACGTACGCACGAACTTTTCTCGTCCCTTTTTCTTTCTCACCATCTTTGACGTTGTCACCCCCAATTTGAGTGATTTTAATTGCATAACGGCCCTTGACAGCTCCTGCATCTTTTTCATTTGTACCTGCAGCAAGGGAAACAGACGAATTCTCCTCCTTTTTGCTCTCAATCTGAGGCGGAGGGGTCACAATAGCGGCACAAAATTCCAAATTTTCATCTGGAGTGTCAATATGAGGGTCAGTAGTGGAAAGGGCATTGCAAGGTTTAGCTTGCATGGGAGCCCTTCGAGACTTAGACTGATGAATAATTAATTCCTCGTCTCCTACCTGAAATGTTAGTGTCTTACCCCCGACATCTATCACTGCACGAGCAGTGAATAAAAATGGTCTCCCTAAAATAATAGGGGTGTGTGTATCCTCGGGGATGTCATGCACAACAAAATCAACGGGAATAAATAACCTCCTGATTTTAACAAGTATGTACTCTATGATACCTAACGGCCGTGATATATTACGGTCGGCCATCTGTACAGTCATGTTCATGCAATTAAATTTAGTCAGACTAAGTCTCTTAGCAAGAGACAGAGGTAAGATACTCACGCTAGCACCAAGACCGCATAGCGCGTTATCGATCAAATGGGTACCTATATGACATGGAATCGAGAAACTACCCGGATCTGACTGTTTAGGAGGTAACTTATTTTGAACTAGGGTAGTCCCTACCTCGGTCAAAGCTACCGTCTCATGATCATTAATGTGCCTCTTACGTGATAAAATTTCTTTCATAAATTTTAAATAAGAGGGTACCTGTGTCAGCAATTCGGCGAATGGAACAGTCACCTGCAAGCTTTTCAGGAGCTCGACAAATTTACCGAACTGTTGATTGGCCTTCGTGTTCTATAATCGCCTCGGCAAGGGCACAATAATAGGTACCTCGAGCCCTTTGTTTCTCTCTTCCAACGTATCAGCTGGATCAAGCTCCTTATCACTCGATCGAGATTTTTTGCCTCTCGATTGAGTCCTTCCTGGTGAAATATTACTCGATCGAGCACTAGCAGGCTCTCGATCGAGGTTGCCACTATCAGCAGTGTTCGATCTAGCAAAATTGGCACTCGATCGAATAGTTTCCTTAGCAACATCACTCGATCGAGTGGTTTGGACATCTCGATCGAGCTCTTCTTTATCCTGTTCACTCGATCAAGTAATAATTCCACTTGATCGAGTCCTTTCAGCTTCAATTTTACTCGATCGATCCCCAGAAACCAATCGATCGAGTATCTTCTTCGTGGTCAGCTCGTTTTCAGCAACAGATGACTGTACATCATTATTTACTTCCTTCCTCGGGTCTGAAATACTCCTGTCATTAGGTAATATCGGTCCTTCATATGAGTGACCGCTTCTCAAGTTAATTAAACTCACCGTCTCATGTGGATTCTTATCAGCTTGAGATGGCAAATGACCCTGTTTCCTCGTGGACTGGTTCGCGGCTAACTGAGCGACTTGCGTTTCAAGTGACTTGATGGATGCTTCTTTCTGTTAGTCACTTAACTGCCATTGCTTTGTCAACGATTGTAGCATCGACTTAAGCTCACCTAGCTCACTTACCCCACTTGAAGATGATGCGCCTTGATTCTGTGGAGGAAAGGAACGATGGTTTTGAAAGCCTTGTTGAGCCTTATGAGGAGGGACATATGGCTGCTGCTGCTGTGGTGGAGGAGTGGGATTGAGCACATTTTTACTTGTCCACCTCAAATTGGGATGGACTGCCCCTTGATTGTTGTAATAAGAACCCCCTGCTTGCCTGTATTGTTGAAAAGCAAGGACCTCTTCTTTCTAAGTAAGACAGTCAATAGCAGTATGACCGTCATCTCCTCCATATCTCTCACAAATGATAGTTTCCTGTCTAGTCAGCAAATGAACCATCTGTGGCTCCCCAGCATTTTGTAGCTCAAATATATTAAACCAAGCATTCATGGCTTCCAGCTGAGCCACAACTGCCTCGTCAATTGAATGGACCGTTCCAATACCGTCCCGTGGGTCCCATATTCATCACAATGTGTTGCCATATCCTCAATAATGGCCCATCCCTTATCATCATCAGTATTCTTTTGAAATCTTCCGTTGGATGAGGCGTCAAGTATAGCTCTGTGGTCATTGTACAACCCATTGTAGAACTAATTGGACAGAAACCACGGATCAGAACCATGGTGAGGAAGAGACCTCAGCAACCTCTTGAACCGACACCAAGCTTCATAGAAAGTCTCATCAGGTGCCTGCTTGAAATTAGTAATCTTTGTCCTCAACTGATTAGTACGTTGTGGAGGGAAATAACTTTTGTAGCAGGCAAGTGCGAGAGTTTCCCAGTTGGTGATACCAGCAGCTGTACGGTCCAAATCGGTCAACCACTCACGAGCTGAGTCAGTCAGTGAAAAAGGAAAGAGCACCTCCTTAATCTTGTCTTGAGTTACTCCCTTTGTAGCGGGAATAGTAGAGCAGTAATCAGTAAAGACCTCCATATGCTTCCTTGGGTCTTCACTCGCCACACCCCTAAACAAGTTTCTCTCCACCAGATTTATGTAAGACGGTCTGATATCAAAGGTGTTACCGTCCTGAGTCTGGAGGTTGAAACCCTTGGGAATAGAAGATGATTTAGGCTCCAAATGACTTGCAATGTTCGGCATCTTTACTGGTTGGTTAGCAAAAATGAGATTGTCTTCTACTAATGATTGATCTTCTGCAAATAGAAAATGTTGTAGCTCGGGCTCGAAAGTACTCAAGTCTTCCTTTCGAAGTTCTCTTTGCAGAGGGAGTCTATGTCTAAACAGTCTCTTTGGCTCAATATCAGCTGAAACTAACTCCGAACTGTTTGACCAGGGCATACACAACACTGAAAGAGATAAATGAGAGCTGTCTCAACGAATAAAAATTCCGTAAGACGGATAAAAATAAACGAAAACAGAAACAGATAGGGCTATTGCCTCCCCGACAACGGCGCCAAAGTTTGACAGGCTAGTCGTGTACCTAGCAAAAATAACCAACTGGCACTAACTAATATAGCTAGGGAAGTCGGGTCGATCGCCACAGGGAGGCAAGATATCTGTTAAAGGTCCGTCTATTTGGTAAGAAATGGGGGTTTGAATTTGGTTTTCTAAACTAAAAAGAATTAAGGGAAAGAGTAGTAAAGAAAGAGCAGTAAAAGCAAGAAAATATGAATAAGAGTGATCAATAAATAGGGAACATGTCGGAATTTGCGTTCACTACGGTAGTCTAATGACTCAACTGCAAATAGTCTAGATAATTTACTGTAAGACGGATGTTGAAAGGTCCTTCCGGTCCACTTTCTATCCTAGATTTCCACTAACTTAACTTCCGTCCTCATTAGGGTAGTCTACTGTTCATAGAAGGTCTATTTAGTCCAATCTTCCGACCAGGAATAAATTTAACCAGATTAAAGGGTAACTTAGAAGCGTGCACTCAACTAAGTCGGTATTATAATTAAATTGCCATGGGTACAGATTCTCACAAATAAGTCATCTAGCCTATTCGCTACATCGTCACATTTCTACCATAGATCCCCTAATCCCAACATGAAAGAAATTAGTTACTCATGCTATTAATGTTGTCAATATTAATAATGATGAAATAACTAATATAAGGCATGATGAAACAATAATGAAATCGCATAAATAAACTAGCGCAGAAATTAAGAGAATTAAAGCAAACAAAAGGAAGATTAAGATAAAAAGGAGTAAAAGATTACAATATCAAGATTTCCGGCGTAAAGAACACAAGATCCAAGCAAAAATAATCCCAAAAGCAAAGTTACAGTGAAGAGTTTTAAGAGAGAGATTAAGAGAAGAGAAAGTGGCGTAAAAGAGTATTAAGCAGTAAAAAGATAGATAAGAAGTTCTAATGACCTAATTAGTTCACGCTTAAATAGAAAATAACAAAGTCTATAACTAAAATAAGCAATCACGGGTTAATTAAGGCCCGTGAAGCACTAATCCTCTCGATCGAGTAGTTTGAGACAACTCGATCGAGAACTTCAGCATATAAAACACTCGATCCATCAGAAATGTTACTCGATCGAGTAAACCCGATTTCCAGCATTTCGATCGAGTAAAATAAAGTACTGGATCCACCTCCTCAGCACATGAAACCACTCGATCGATTAAGAAATGCCTTCGATCGAGTGTTCTTCCTCCAAAACAGCTCCAAACTCGTTGCCGACTACTTCGTTGACCATTACTTCACGCATCCCAATGCAGTGCTCTCGCTCTAAAGTTCCCATCTCCTCAAAATGCATGCCAAACAGGACGAAAAGGGTACGATTCCACTACTTTCAGGTTCATCCCTGCAAAACAGAGAAAACGAACCAAAGTAGCCAATTCGGGGCATAATGCGATACAAAACGGTACAAAAGTACATAGAAATACGTACAAAATAAGGTTAAAAAGACTATATAAAATGCACGTATCAAATTGAATTTCATAAATGCGAGTTTGGCTCATATATCGTGCATTTTATATAGTCTTTTATCGGTGTATGGGTGATACGTGCTCATATAAAATGCACGTATCAAATTGATAATCGATTGTATCGCCTTACTAATAAAATTTGATATGGTCGTTTCTGTACCAAAAATAAACCTAAATATAACTAACAGAAGCTAGTGATAAGTCGGGTCGATCTCCACAGGGAGGTAAGGTTTCTATCTGTAATTCATTTAGTTAAGTCACAAATGGGGTTTTTATATTTGATTTTCTAAACTACTGGAAGTCAAAGGGTAAGAGAAATAAAGTAAGAGCAGTTAAGGAAGAAAATGATAGATGTGATCAGATAAAAGAGAGTATGTCAGGATTTCGGTTCACAATAGCAGTTTATCGACTAAGTTGCAAATAGCCTAGACAATCTACTGTGAGAAGGATGCAGGAAAGGTTCTTCCGGTCCACTTTCTATCCTAGATTTCCGCTAACTTAACTTCCGTCCTTATTAGGGTAGTCTACTGTTCATAGCAGGTCTGTTCCTTCCAATCTTCTGATCCAGGAACGGAATTAACCAGATTAATGTAATTTAGGAGCATGCATTCAACTAAATTGGTGTACAGTTATATTGCTATGGGACAGATTCTCACAAGTAAACCATCTAGTCTATTCGCTACATCGTCACAATCCTACCATGGATTGCCTAGTCCTAACATAGAAGAAATTAGCTACTCATACTACTAATGGTGTCAACAATAATAATAATGAGCATACTTATCAAAAGCATGATGGAATAAAGATGATTAAGCATAAACTAAATTAGGGCAGAAATATTAAAGAGAGAAAGCAAGAATTTAAAGCAAACAAACAAAAAGATTAAGATTAAGAGAGAAAAGTGATTACAATCTAAAGCAATCCGGCGTAAAGATCGATCCAATAGCAAAGCAAGAGATTAAGGGGAAGAGAAAAAATGATTAACAGTGAAGAGTGTATGAGAAAGAGAGAGTTTTTGACCTAATCCCGACTTCCATTATATAAGGAAGTCATTATTCACATAAAATAAACCTAACACGGGTTAAAAATCCCGAGTATATAAGCTAATCACTTGATCGAGTAACTTTATATAACTCGATCGAACAAATCCACGCTAAAACCTCTCGATCGAGTAGTTTAGGTACTCGATCGAACACTTATTAAATAGGCACTATTCGATCGAGTAGAAAAAGGAGTCGATCGAACACAATTGTACTCGATCGAGTACTTTCCAGCGCACAATTCCTACTTCGCGCACTGAATTCAAACGGTTGCCATTTCTTCGTTACTTGGGAAAATAGGGTGTTTCCGGTGGCGTTGGAAAGCTAAGAGGACAAGATTTCATATCCAATTAGAATCGCCTGAAAATCAGTTTTAAAAATCGAGATATGGCTCTTCAAATTAGGCACTAGCAATTTGAAGTTCTTCCTTTGCTAGCCTAGCTATCTTACTTCTTTGCGCATCATAATTAATAGTTTCAAGCTCCAACTCAACTCATCTCCTAAATGCATGCATAGGGACATGTTTTAGGCTTGATTACGCTCCTTTCCGGTTCATACCTGCAAATAATACAAGACAAACCGCACAAAAGTACTGCCAAAGCAAAGAGGGCTAAATTGTTCACAGTCTATAGCCTAGTAGGCTAATTATTAAGGCACACAACAAAAGTAAATTGTTTGAAAAAAAAAACTAAATAGTTTGAACTCCGGGTTGCCTCCTGGACAACGCTAGTTTCAGATAGGTCCCAGCTCGACCTTCTTCTTATCATCCACAGACAGAAATTAATGGCCCACAACAAGGTTGTTGACTGAATGAGGTTCCCTCAGCATCCATCAGCTTGACCATAGGTCTCCATACCATCCGAGCAACAGGAGAACAGCAACTTATCGCAGCGTATTGGGCTTCACTTTTGGCCCTCTTACGCGCTTTCTTCCTGTACGACCTAGCCTCGTCCAATCCTCCACCTGGGTCATCAATCCACACCGTTCCAGTCTCCAAAGTTAATGTATGATGCCCAGCTTCTGGGTCCGTCAACCTATCAGTACCTGCAGAAGAAGTAACAAAGGAATTAACCTTTATTGCAGAAATATCGTCTGAAATAAATTTAAACGACCATTCATTGTTATTAGCCAAAAAATTTCTCGTTCGAGCACTTATGTAACCCGATCGAAGTATTTTTTCAGTATTTGTACTCGATCGAGCAACTTGTGTCACTCGATCAAGGACTTGATTTTCCTCATTGCTCGATCGAGAGCTTTCACCCTCTCGATCGAGTAGTTCCTCATTAATTTCACTCGATCGAGTATAGTAAGGCTCTCGATCAAGTGTTTGAACAATGGCAGGCGGGACAGTTTTGTATCCTTCCTCTTGAACAGTGTTTGCAACATTAGTAGGCATAACCCACTCTTCACAGGGCATTTCCGTCCGGGCGTGGATAGCACAGACGGTCTCGGGCCACCTAAAAATTTGATGGGCCAATACTTGAGTCAACTGAGCTTTAAGTGACTTGATAGTGGCGTCTTTAGTTTGAATAACTTCTTGCACTTGAAGTGCAAGTGTCTTCACTATAGATGTCAACTCAGCAATTTCTTCTTCCTGTTTATTAAAAGGAGGAGTTTGTTGTGGTGGTGGGCAAACAAATGGAGACTCTTGATAGCCTCTTTGCTGAAATGGATGTGGTGGCACATATGCAAAAGAATGACTAGCTTGTCTATGCCACCTAAACGCATAGACTACATCATCATCTGCTAGACAAATGACAGCTTCGTGCCCCGCAGTACCACATCTCTTACAGTGGACCACCTGTTGTGCCGTAGTATGGAGCTGAGATGAACCACTCCAAGACTGTCTACTCTCCAGCTTGCCAGATCTTGCATTTTGAGCTTCAAGATGTGCTATAATTCCGGAGACACTAGACATCTTGGTAGAAGGGTAAAAGGTACTCAAGCCTTCCCTTTGACGATCTTTCTCCTAGAATCTTGTCTAGGTAGGACCTATCAAAACAACACTGAAAGAAAAAGATAAAAACTGCCTCAAGGAATAAATCCCTTGAGGCGGAAGACAAACTAAAATAAACAGATAAATAGGCCAATTGCCTCCCCGGCAACGGCGCCAAAATTTGATACGGTCGTTTTTGTACCAAAAATAAACCTAAATATAACTAACAGAAGCTAGTGATAAGTAGGCTAAATCCGTCTATCTAACTTTTTGTTCCATCATATGCGCGTTATCAATCAAATGACTCATAGGATGGAACATAGGGTCGAATCGTCTCTCATTTTTGTTGCATGCATGCTATGTAGGTCGCAATTTAGGTGAGTAACTGTTTCTCTCTCTCTTTTACATATATAATTCATCCTTTGCTTCATGAGAGAAGAGTGACCACGTGAGAGTCCGATTTTGTTGGTCTTGCAAGGTCGATAGGTTAGCTTTATTTCTGAACATCTTATAACTCGTTTGCTTTATTGATCGCTATAGTCAGAATCGTTGATTTCTGTTGCATTAAATTGGTTCAAGTAGACAAGTTATAGCTAGCTCTAAGTTATCATTTCCGTTCCATTAGTTTGCATTTAGTGTTGCCGGTCCATTATCACTAGCCTTAGACCGATACAATCGATGATACATTTTCGCGCCGTTGCCGGGGAATGAGCCAAACAAAATTTGATACCGTCATCAGGTACCAAAAATAAAATACCTAGCTACTATTAACAAAAGTCAGCGGTAAGTAGGGTCGATGTCCACAGGGAGGCGGTCACTATCTACTCGTCAATTCGGTCTGTCTATGGTCACAAGATGGGGGTTTTTAATGGATTTAACTAAACTAAAAGAGATTAAAGGAAGAGAAAAGAATAAGAAAGATTAACAATAAAAGAGAGAGAACTAGGATTGTCGGGTCATCAATGAATGTCCGTTAATTGCAGCTAAGGTCACAGATCAGTCAATTGTATCGGCCTAAGGGGCAACGAATATCTCCTTTCGGTCTCAATTCGCCCTAAAATACTATTAGCTTAGCTTCCGCCCTCACTTAAGCATCCTATTATTCACTGCGGGTCTCACCCGTTCCAACCTTCTGGTCTAGTCAAGGCTTACCAAGGTTAAAAAGGCTAAATGCATCGATTCAAATAGCTAGATACAATTTAAGCAGTGATTAACAACATAGACAAAACAACAGCGAACGATCAGTAAACCTAATTAGCAATTAACATCGGTTCATCGAGTCCCCTAAATCCTAGCAGGGTAATTAGCTAGACATAGGTAAAAGTAAAGCAAGAACAAGAGAATAAGGAATAATAAACATAATAAAGAGATAAGAGAGAGAAAAAGGATAAAAGAGAAAGAGAAAGTTACAGTGAATTAGATCCGGGAATGAGAGAAAAACAGTGTTCAACTGTAAACGGGAGAAAAGTAATGTATAAAGTGGTGTTTCAAGTTGTCCCTGTAGTAGTCTGTCGTCTTCCTATTTATAGGAAAATACAATTTATTTGACGTAAAAAACGAATTAAAGCTAAAAAGACCCGAGCCCAGTAGAAAATCTACTCGATGGAGGAAACCCTAAAAATCACATTTCGATCGAGTAAATATAGTACTCGATCGAGGTCTTGTTCTCTTCAAAAGCACTCGATCGACCAATAAAGTGTTCGCTCGAATAACTTTGACTCAGCCAGCTCATTGTTTTGTTAGTTTTAGCCTCGACTTGTTTATTTAGCTTCCGAAATGACTTCACGCAACCCGTAACAGCAGTATTTCTGCTGCAAACTCACTCATCCTCTAAATGCAGGCAAAACGGGCGATAAAAGGCTTGATTCCATCACTTTCAGGTCCATTCTTGCAAATAAGGCAAAACAAACAAAAGTAGTATATTCGGGCCATTTCATAGCATAAAACTACGAGGATAGCATAGAATTATGTGCATAAAGAGGCCTAAAAAGACTATACAAAATGCACGTATCAAATCTACCCAAACCAAACTTTTACTTGTCCTCGAGTAAACTAAATGCAAACTAATGGAACGGAAAAGAAAGCTCAGAGCTAGCTACAACTGCCAACTTAAACAGATTTAATGTAGCAAACTAACACTTGTAGCAAAACAGTCAAATGCAAACGAGTTGTAGGATGTTTATAATAAAGCTGAACCGTCGACTTTGCAAGACCTTTAAAATTGGACTCTCACGGGTCACTCTTCTCTCATGAAGCAAAGGGTAAGCATATGAATGTAAGAGAGAAAGAAATATAGTCGCTCACCTAAAATGCGACCCATATAAACATGCATGCAGCTGATATGATAGACAATTCTAGCTACCATACATACATTCCAACCAAAAATGTCCGTCACAGCCAAGGGCTTACAAATGATATGGGAAAGTGAGGTTACAGATGAGAAAGGGCAAAATAGATTATGGAAATGTGGAGGTATAGGCGGCCAAGCTAGCACCTAAACAAGACCATTTAAAACTATCCAATTCTCAACTGACTAGAAATCGAACACAAGTGCCCTTCTTTGGCACAAATCTCACTACCCAATACACTATCTCCGCAAAAGATATGAATAAAACGGAGGAGCAAGACCGTCACAAGATATAGATAAGCACAAACGATCTCCAAATTTTTCAAACTTAACTCAACATCTTTTTTCCTTTTTCCTCCTTACTGTATTCACGTCTTTCTTCTTTTTTTGTCAATTTTTTTTTTCCTTTTTCCACGTTTTTTTTTTCTCATTTTCTTTCCACGTTCTTTCTTTTTCTACCAACTCCATACAATTAAGGAATGAGCCAAACTCGCATTAATGAACGATATACCACAAGAATTACACTAAACTAGCTTGACTGGCAGGCTAAATTTGGGTGTAGCTAATGGGTCAAAAAGGCTATATTTGGCTAATGTGGAGCTAAATGGGTGAAAATTAAAGAAAGGAAAATTGTAAGCACCTCCCTGCATGTGACACCAACCACTAACCCGAATGTATGTAGGCAATAAGCAATTGAATTTCATATATGTGCAAATTGATGATACATGTTATGCAACGAGTATATTACTCACAATCCTATATGAAACCGATCACAAATGACACCAGTTTATAGGGCTCTAATTCCTTTGAAATTATAAGTAGTTTGCCAAAAGTTTTAGGTCAAGTCTATTCGTTCAGCTAAATTTAAACATTAACTCGTAGATATGCAGTATGACAGTGCTAAAAAGATAATTAGTTTTGGCAAGGCTTAAGCAAAAAGACAAGAAGTAGTGCAATATCATCATTGAAATCTACCATTCAATAAACGTGAAATTTTTTTTGAATTTTCTGAAATTTTCTATTTTTATGAGATTTTTAAATTTTTATTAAAAATAAACAACAATGCAAACAGAAATTAAACGTGATAACATAAATGCAATAAAAACAACATGCAGACACAGATTGGACTATATTGATACGTGCATTTTATATAGTATTTTTAGGCCTCTTTATGCACGTATTTTTAGGATGTACAAAGCCCTCGGTTGTGTCATATAAACTTCCTCCTCTAAATATCCATTTAGGAAGGCGGTTTTGACATTCATTTGCCATATTTCGTGATCATGAAATGCGGCAATTGCTAACATAATCCGAATTGATCTAAGCATGGCTACCGGGGCAAAGGTTTCGTCATAGTGTAAGCAATGAACTTGGCTGAAACCTTTTGCAACTAGCTTCGGTTTATCGACATCATCATGCCCTTCTATACCATTCTTTACCTTAAAGATCCATTTGCATTGAAGGGGTCTCACTCCTTTAGGCAAATCAACACACGTCCCATACTTGGTTCTCATGCATAGATTTTATTTCCGATTGCATGGCCTCTTGCCATAAAGTTGAATTTGGACTAGAAATTGCAGCTTTGTAGGTCGCGGGTTCGTCACATTCCAAAAGTAAGACATCCAATTCGTCGTCCCACTCGATGATTGATACGTGCATTTTATATAGTCTTATTAGCCTATTTTATGCACGTATTTCTATGCTTTTATCGTGGTTTTATGCTACGAAATGCCCCGAATATGCTACTTTGGTGTATTTTGTCGTAATTGCAGGAATGGACCATAAAGTAGTGAAATCAAGCCATTTACCGTCCGTTTTGCATGCATTTGGAGGAAGAGTGGATTTGGAGCGGGAATTATAGCTGTCTTGGGATGCGTGAAGCCTTTTCGAGAGCTAAAATGACAAGTCAAAGTCAAACTAACGAGAATCATGAGCTGCTGAAGTCAAGATCCACTCGATCGAGTAATTAATTAGTCGATCGAGTGGTTTTAGGATGAATAATCAGGCGGTCGAGTAGTTTATCTAGTCGATCGACCATTTGCATTTATTGTTTTAGTCGATCGAGTAACTATTGGTCGATCGACCGATTTTTTTGAGCCTGAGTTGCTCGATCGAGTGGTTTTATTCCACTCGATCGAGTGGATTTTGCTACGGGCTGGGCTTTTTGCTTTTATTCCGTCAATTAGGTTTAGCAAATCCTATTTTATTATAAATAGGAAGTCAGTATGTCATTGTAAACTCTCTCATCTCCTCCCTCCTTTTCATCTGACACTTCTATTACGTTACTTTGGTTTTCTTTGTTACTTTTGTTCTTCATTTAGGATCTTTTAATTTAGTAATTCTTTCTTCCCTTTTCTCTCTTTAATTTAATGTTTATTGTTCCTATTTCTTTTATTCTAGTTTTCCTTATTCCCATGTCTAGCTAAATCCCCTTAGTATGTTAGGATTAGGGAAGCCGTGGTTGCAACATGTTATAATTGACTTGAATAGATTGGTCTGGCGATAAGAATTGTATTAGGCAATTTAATTGTTATTAGGTTGAATGTATGCATGCAGGAGACCAATTTATAAAAGTAGTTAACCCCGACCTGGATCGAAAGATTGGAAGGGAAGGCTTGCTTAATTACAATATGTAATACCTAATTAGGGCGAAAGCTAAGTTAGGAGACCCTAGGGCGGTTTAAGGACCGAAAGGTGACGACCATAGCTCTTCTTATCAATAGTCTAATCGGCTCAGTACACCCGATAGTACAGCTGCCACGGTAGACCGACTCCTAGCATATTCCCTTCTCCTCTGTTAAATTCCCGCTTTCCTCTCCCTCTTGCTTAGCATCTTTAGTTTAATATAAATAATCAAAACCCCCAACTTGTGACATTAGACAGATAGAATAGACAAGTAGATAGTACACCGCCTCCCTGTGGAGATCGACCCTACTTATCGCTAGCTTCTGTTAGTTATACTTAGGTATTTTATTTTTGGTACGTAAAAGAAAGACGATTATCAATTTTGGCGCCGTTGCCGGGAGGCATCTATTTATTTAATTGTTTCATTTTATCTGTTTCTAGCCTCAGGGGATTTTTCCCTTGAGGCCGTTTTAATCTTTTTCCTTGAGTGCTGTTTTGATAGGCCTTACAGGTTCTACCTAGACAGTTCTAGGTGAAAGATCGTCAAAGGGAAGGCTTGAGTACCTTTGATCCATCACCAATGTCCTATTATATGGGACAAATAGGTGATTTCTTTG
Source organism: Silene latifolia (assembly GCF_048544455.1). Taxonomy (NCBI): domain Eukaryota; kingdom Viridiplantae; phylum Streptophyta; class Magnoliopsida; order Caryophyllales; family Caryophyllaceae; genus Silene; species Silene latifolia. The sequence continues at coordinate 360,836,125 of NC_133538.1, read as the reverse complement.
GGGAGATGTGGTGTTGGGCATGATGCGATTTTTGTCGCGGAGAGAATGACGAAGTTTACGCGTTCAAGCAGCGTAGTCGAGCTAGTCAAGCAGCTGTAGTTGTGGCGCCACATCCACTCTATCAATGGCCACCGCAACAAGATCCTCCTGATATACAAGAAGAAGAAATTGCGGAGCTGAAATCTCTATTGGAGACACTTGCATCTCAATTACAAGAGAAGCAAGATCATGATAGATGCACTTCTTCACGACTTGCTAAGCTCGAAACTGACATTGCTCAGTTAGTAGCTGATATACAAGAAGAAGAGGTTGCGGAACTGAGGTCTTTAATGAAGACAATAGTGTCAAATTTATCCATGAGGCAAGAGAGTGATAGACGTAGGGATGCTCAATTCATTGAGCTGGAGTCTGACATTGCTCAGTTAGTAGCTGAGATGCAAGAAGAAGAGGTATACCTTACCGAGAGCGGTTTTTCCCATGAATAAACCGTGTTGCCTAATGCTGAGGATGACCTCTACGACTCGGATGACGAGTTTCTATCATATTTCAATGCCTTACGCGAAGATTTCAGCCCTGTACGGGAGGAATCACTCGATCGAGTGACTTATATTGGTCGATCGAGTGATTTTCCAGGAGAAAGTCCTCGATCGAGTGATATTTCCACTCGATCGAGTGGAATTCAGGAGGAAATTGGTCGATCGAGTGATTATTCTGCTCGATCGACTGAATTGGCCATTGGAAGCTTTTATCCGTCATATGGGTTTGATTTAGATGACGTTTTTGATGACGACAATGGTTACGGTGAATCTCCCTTATTCAAAGCCGAGTTAGATGCACTGAGGGCGAATTCCACTGAGGGCGACGAAAGGACAGCTGAGTCGGTACTTGCTCCTAGCACGGATGAGGTAATGCATTCCCTTGTCAGTGATTCCGTTGTTGAGAGCGACCAACCTGAGGTAGTAGACGATAATCTTATTATTGTTTGTTTTAATAGCATATTGCCCCGTTTGATTCATGCTTCTTCCTTTAATGCTATACCCCCTCCCATGTGGATGAATAAATTAGCGATTATTCACCATCCCTGTCGTCTTAGTTTTGTTAATCCAAAACGAATCCTTACTATATTGACGATTGCTCCCGCGCTCCTTTATTTTGTGGATAAATTTAGGAGTTCGCATAGGAAATTTGTTCGACTTAAACGGTTGTTTAATTTTATTTCCTATTTCTTCATTCCACTTTGGTGCTACTTATGCTTTTGTGTAGCACATGCGCAGATGTACGATCTAATGCTGCGCGCTTAGAGCTGTTTTGATTGTAGCTGATTATAAAGGCTCGAAGAAAAAGGAGGTCGAGCTGGGACCTGACTGAAGCTAGCGCTACCCGGGAGGCAACCCGGATAATTTTATTTTATTTTGCATTTTATTAACTTTCAGTTGTAATAAATGGTTTTTATACCATAGACTATCTTAGTATGCTTGTTTAGTTAGTTTGCGGGCCGTTTTTAATTACGTTTTGCAGGGAACACGCTGGGAATCACTCGATCGAGTAGTTTCCCTACTCGATCGAGCACTTTTCCTGGTGAATTCACTCGATCGAGTGAAATATTTACTCGATCGACCACCTGCAGATAGAGAACTGCTCGATCGACTGTTTTTCTCCTCGATCGAGCAAGTTTTGGATGCCCACTCTACTCGATCAGCTACTGTTCATCTGCTATCGAGTGTATTTGACTTGGATTAGCTTCCTGAGACGGTTTTTTCGGGCCTTTAGCAACCTCCCATGTTCATGGTCGGTTTGGGGAGGTCCCTTTATTCACGCATTTGTGAGTTTTTCCGTATTTACTCTCTTTCTCCTTCAGTTTGCATTTCCTTTCCAAGTTTTGGTACAATGGGGGCATTGTACGGTTTGGTTTGGGGAGGTTTTGCATCCATATCTATGTCTGCATTTTGTTTTCATTGCATTTCAGTTATCACGTTTAATTTATGTTTGCATTGTTGTTTATTTTTGTTAAAAACTCAAAAATTCCATAAAAATTTAAAAAATTGTTAAAATTCAAAAAAATCACGTTTATTTTTGCATATAGGTTGAGTCGGAACGGTAGATTTCAGTGATGAAATTGCACTATTTTTTTGTCTTTTTGCTTAAGCCTTGCAATAAACTTTTATCTTTAGCTTTGTCTTTGTCTTATTGCATATCTACGAGTTTATGTTAAAATTTAGCTGAACATATAGACTTGACCTGAGATTTTGGCAACCTACTTATAATTTCTAAGATTTAGAGCCTTATAAACTGGTGTCATTTGTGACCAGTTTCATGTAGGATTGTGAGTAGTTACTCCTTGCATAACATGTACCATTAATTTGCACATATATGAAATTCAATTGCTTTTTGCCTACATACATTCGGTTAGTGGTTGGTGTCACATGCAGGGAGGTGCTTACAATTTTCCTTTCTTTCATTTTTACCCATTTAACTCCACATTAGCCAAATTTGCCTGTTGACCCTTAACTACATTCCAAATTTAGCCTGCCTTGTCAAGCTAGTTTAGATTGTTTTTGCGGTATATTGTCTATTGTATCAAGTTTGGCTTATATCTATTGTTTTGGAGTTGGTATTTATGAAGAAAAGGAGGAAAATAGAAAAAAAAAGAGTTGAAAAAAACGTGGAAAAGAAAGAAAGAAGAAAAAAAGAAAGTTGAAAGAAAAAAAAAAACAAGAAGAAACCGAAAAAAAAGAATGAAAAAAAAAAGATTTCGAAAAAAAAGATGTTGTTTGGTTGTTGACGGTTTCTGCTCCTATGTTTTATTTATATCATTTGAGGAGTGTTTTTAGTTCGGTTTGGTGAGTTTTGTGCCAAATGAAGGGCATGTATTTATTCATAATTGAGTTAATGATGGATGTTGTCATATGGTTTTGTTTAGGTACTAGCTTGGCCGCCTATACTTCCACATTTCCATAAAATGTTTTGCCTTTTCTTACCCATTGCCTCACTTTACCATATTTTTGTAAGCCCTCGGCTGTGACAGGACCTTGTTTGGTTGGAATGTATGTACGGTAGTTTGAATTGTCTATCATATTAGTTGCATGCATGTTTATGTGGGTCGTAGTCTAGGTGAGCGACGATTTTTCTTTCTCTCTTACATTTATATGTTCACCCTTTGCTTCATGAGAGAAGAGTGACCCGTGAGAGTCCATTATTAAAGGTCTTGCAAGGTCGACGGTTCAGCTTTATTATAAACATCCTATAACTCGTTTGCATTTGTAGCTAGCTCTGAGTTATCTTTCCCGTTCCTTTAGTTGCATTTTAGTTTACTCGAGGACGAGTAAAGGTTTGGTTTGGGGAGATTTGATACGTGCATTTTATATAGTCTTATTAGCCTATTTTATGCACGTATTTCTATGCTTTTATCGTGGTTTTATGCTACGAAATGCCCCGAATATGCTACTTTGGTGTATTTTGTCTTAATTGCAGGAATGGACCATAAAGTAGTGAAATCAAGCCATTTACCGTCCGTTTTGCATGCATTTGGAGGAAGAGTGGATTTGGAGCGGGAATTATAGCTGTCTTGGGATGCGTGAAGCCTTTTCGAGAGCTAAAAGGACAAGTCAAAGTCAAACTAACGAGAATCATGAGTCATTGAAAGTCAAGATCCACTCGATCGAGTAATTAATTAGTCGATCGAGTGGTTTTAGGATGAATAATCAGGCGGTCGAGTAGTTTATCTAGTCGATCGACCATTTGCATTTATTGTTTTAGTCGATCGAGTAACTATTCTGGTCGATCGACCAGTTTTGAGCCTGATTTGCTCGATCGAGTGGTTTTATTCCACTCGATCGAGTGGATTTTGCTACGGGCTGGGCTTTTTGCTTTAATTCCGTCAATTAGGTTTAGCAAATCCTATTTTCTTAAATAGGAAGTCAGAATGTCATTGTAAACTCTCTCATCTCCTCCCTCGTTTTCATCTGACACTTCTATTACGTTACTTTAGCTCTTTGGCATTACTTTTTGTTCTTCATTTTAGGATCTTTTAATTTAGTAATTCTTTCTTCCCTTTTCTCTCTTTAATTTAATGTTTATTGTTCCTATTTCTTTTATTCTAGTTTTCCTTATTCCCATGTCTAGCTAAATCCCCTTAGTATGTTAGGATTAGGGAAGCCGTGGTAGCAACATGTTATAATTGACTTGAATAAATTAGTCTGGCGATAAGAATTCTATTAGGCAATTTAATTGTTATTAGGTTGAATGTATGCATGCAGGAGACCAATTTATAAAAGTAGTTAACCCTAACCTGGATCGAAAGATTGGAAGGGAAGGCTTGCTTAATTACAATAGGTAATACCTAATTAGGGCGAAAGCTAAGTTAGGAGACCCTAGGGCGGTTTAAGGACCGAAAGGTGACGACCATATCTCTTCTTATCAATAGTCTAATCGCCTCAGTACACCCGATAGTACAGCTGCCACGGTAGAACGACTCCTAGCATATTCCCTTCTCCTCTGTTAATTTCTCGCTTTCCTCTCCCTCTTGCTTAGCATCTTTAGTTTAATATAAATAATCAAAATCCCCAACTTGTGACATTAGACAGATAGAATAGACAAGTAGATAGTACACCGCCTCCCTGTGGAGATCGACCCTACTTATCGCTAGCTTCTGTTAGTTATACTTAGGTATTTTATTTTTGGTACAGAAACGACAGTATCAATGATGCCTACGTATCGATCGGGTTGGCGACTAACCCTACCTGACCTCCTAGGCTCGGAAGGAAAAATAACTTGATTAGACGATGGAGGAACATCTTCTTGCACCTCTTCTCTAGTTTGTGGTTCTTGGACTTCGTTACGTTCAAATTTTATCCCACTCTGTCTTCTAGAAATATAATCTGATTCTAGAAGGACAGCCTCATAAGCCACAAACACTTTGTTCCGATGACGGTTGTAGAAGTAATTTCCACGTGTATTTTTTGGATAGCCTACAAAGTAACACTTGTCAGATTTGGGCGCTAGCTTATCGGTAGATTTATTCTTAACATAAGCATCACAACCCCAAATTTTCATATATGACAAGTTTGGGACTTTTCCCTTCCATATCTCATACGGAGTCTTATCTGTAGCTTTGGTTGGACATTGGTTTAAAGATTTTATGGCCGTTAGAATTGAAAAACCCCAAAATGAATTCGTTAGATCCGTTTGACTCATATCTACTTAAATCGTGCGTAAAAGTGACGAAGTAGTCATAATTTCCCCTAGCGGTGATACTATTTGGACCACATACATCGGTATGTATTAGTCCCAATAATTCACTTGCTCGTGTCCCTTTACTACTAAAGGGAGCACGAATCATTTTGCCAAGGAGACAAGATTCGCATATTCCAAATGATTGAAAATCAAATGGCCCAATAATTCCAGTGGACACTAGCCTTTTGATATGTTTCTCGTTTACGTGACCTAATCGACAATGCCAAATGTATAATTCATTTGCATCACTTGTTTTGAGTCTTTTGGATTGTATGTTATAGATATTTTTGCTCAAGTTTAAAGTTTCCAAAACATAAATGCCATTAATTGAAGTGCCTTGGCCTATGGCTAAGTGCTTCTTAGAAATTTGACAACAATTATTCTTAATAGCGAAAGAAAATTCTTCCATGTCTAACATGGCACCGGAAACGATGTTCTTCGATAAAGAAGGAACAAAATAACAATTATGTAAGTACAACTCAAAGCCATTAGCTAAAACAAGTACATAAGTCCCTCTTGAAGTGGCGGCTACCCTAGCTCCATTTCCTAGTCGGAGATCTACATCACCCTTGTTTAGCTTTTCCACATTTCTAAGTCCCTGTAAATGATTACAAAGGTGAGAACCACAACCTGTATCCAATACCCATGTTGAGGTGGAAGTATAATTTATATCAATAACAAAGATTTCGGAAGAAATATTACCAAGTGGAGCTTCAAGTCCAACATTCATATTTCCCTAAAAGACGGGGCAATTCCTCACCCAATGGCCCATGCCATGACAATAAAGGCATACATTATTGGTAGTCCCACTAGCCAATAAATCCCTATGGTTTGAATTAGACCTCTTATTTCTCTTCCTCTTCATGATTTTTCTCTTCTTGATGGCAAGCCTTTTGCGAAAACTCCCACTAGCTTTCTCATTTCTCCTTGCTTCCAAAGACAAGGATCCCATGGTGTTAGTGATGTTGTCTTCACAAGACTTATGCACTAAATTGCTAGTTGTGTTAGGAGGTGATGAAGAAGTAATGAAGTTAAGGGTACCATCGGAACCAATGCCAAAATGAATTTCTCTAGTCGTATCAATGTTGTTTTGAGAGCAAATTTCGTCGAACCATTAGTGACATGATTCAATAGTGATCGGTGTTAATGAGTTGGATGAATCCATTGCGAAAAAGATAATTACAAAACGGATATAAAGGAAAATAATTAACATTTATCGTTTTAAAAAAACTTGTAAATATTTATAAAACAAGTTTTGAAAATAATTCAACTTCATATAATTTTATGCTCATTTTGACCCCAAAATCATATTCCCTCATATTCACTATATTCTTCCCCCTTTCCTTTTTGCACAAGAAATAAGAAAGTGAATTTGGACCACACAAAATACACTACCCCACATGCAAATTAATTTGGACCACACAAATCAACCCAAAAAAGGAAATAGGGAAGAAAACCCGAATAAGGAAATAGGGAAGAATATAGTGAATCGGAGGGAGTAATATTTACGAAATAAATCCAAATTTAATTAAAATAATTTACAAATTTGAGTTTTAAATATTTGAACATTCTGAAATATATCCATGACACTCATAATGTCAAAAATCATGGTTAAAATTTTCTCATGCCATGTAATTTGTTTAGCTATTTTTGCTAAAATAGTCACTATTTATGTTATTTTTACTCTAAAAATTCATAAATCATGCAAAATCAATAAAGTTCATCTTCAATTTTACACACAGTGAGTAAAATGTGCATGTGATAACATATTAAAATTTCATGGCATGTTTCGAAGTTTAACTATATTTAACCATTTTACCTCCATTTAATTCATTTTTATCTCATAAAAATCATAAATCATACAAAATAAATCAAATTTATACGAAATTTTACATACAATGAGCAAATTATGCATGTGCGGTCATATAAAAATTTCAAGGTCAGAGACTATGTTTAACTATTTTTAGCATTTTAAATACCATTTTAATCATAAAAATGTAATAAAATTACTAAAAATCATAAAAATGAGCAATAAACTACCATAAATCAGAAAAATGACCTAAATACATTTTAGAACCAGAATATACAACATGTATTAAGATTTTGTGGCTTTATCTAATAAATCACAAATTTTTAGTTTTAATTAAGTTATTAATAACTCGAGAAAACTATAAATCGATTATGCATGCAACATCCTATGCTCTGATACCAATTGTTAGGTTCATATACCTATTATTAGACATTTCTAATAGTGATTTAATCAACATATTAAATTTGTCATAGTGGATCTAGTGCATGCATAACAAAATAAAAGAATAAGGATGGAAAAACAATGTTCCTTACATTGTTGTATGGCACGAAATGCGCACAAGTAAGGTCTCCTACCTTCAATTGTTCTTGAGCTATGATAAGTATTAGGATGATCCTCCAAGACTCTATATTAGGAGCCCTCCTTTTGATTTCACCCATGATTTGACCCAAAATTACTACTAATATTAACTAGACATTAATATTCCCTTAATATAACTAATATTACTACACTGGTAATATTTGCTAAACATTAGTAAAATGAGTATATATGAGTTTAGAGGACTTTCATGTGTGATATTTTGAGAGAAAGGTAGAGTAAAAATGAGAACAACAATTATTCTCCTCTTTTTTTTTACATGTGCCGTTCAAATGCTCCTTATGTAGAGCATTTTGGTTTTCTCATTTTGTCTTATGCAATATTCTTTATGTGTAGGTAGTAGGCTAGCATGAATAAAGCATGTCATAAGATGTTGGATCATCTTTCCAACAACAAAATGACAAAACCAAAAACTCAAGCATGCCCACCATTTTGGACGATGCACTTGAGTATATATGGGTCCATTTTTGTCTTATAATATTTGTCCCACAAATGCTTAATAGTCATATGTTTAATTATCTTACATAATCAAGTATTAATTAAATCACATAACAATTATGTGACAAATTAATAAACATATATTCACTCAATTTATAGAGTAATATTTTACCATTATATTAACATATAATGGGTCCCATAATAGCTAACTAGTTAAATTTACAACCTCTTCTAAATATAAATAATTAATTACCTCTACCTAGAAATATTTATAAAACCTCAACATAATTTAATAAATTATAATATATTAATCAACTAAATCGAATCTTATTTAATGACATTACAATAAGATACAAAATCCAACTCATATAAATAAGGGATTAATTAATCCGTATCGAATATAATTAATTATTTATTTATTTGGGTCTCATCCTTTAGGTGTAACCTTAAGGGATCAACTGATCACCACCGTCAACACGACAGTAACGTCAAACTGTTGGATTTAGTGTCCTCCACAATAGTGCGTTAACATAATAAATCTCATTAATAGAATATCATCAGATATTTAATTATTTGATCCTCGTCAGTTGATTAACGTAAATCGATAACGGTTGGCTGACTAGAGTTTGACGTTATTGTCGTGAGACGGCGGTGATCAACTGACCCCTTTCGGTCACACCTAAAAGAACGAACCCCAATTGATAACTAATTAATTGTATGAGATACAATTTGTTTAGTCCCTTGATTTATAGACTAAGAGGTTAGTCGATTATTTTTAGAGATATTTCGAGTTGCGAACTCGAGGAGCAGCAGTTATTATTTAATTATGCGATAATTAAATAATAAGTTTTGGGAAACGGGTTTTAGTTAATTAACTGTTAATTTGCTAAAATTGTACTAATTGATTAATGTGATAAATATTAGTACGTAAATAATATGTGTAGTGGTACACGTATATTTACGGAGTGAATTGGACGAATTAATTATGGAAGTATTTAAACATGATACGATGTTTAAAATACAAATTACACGGATTTGTGCGACAAATATAAGAACCAACGTGGATCCGTAAATGGTCAAGTGGACCGTGTAAAATAAGTGTAGTGGATGATTACTCACATAATCATTTTACCTTATTTTTGTATACTACCATAATTAATCTTATAAAACATTTTGCATGTGATGTAAGATAAAATTATAAGACAAAATTTGTCCACTAATATACTCCACCACCCGCCACTTTCCCTACTTCAACACTGCATATATTGTTCACATTTCTACCTTACCTCATAACACACTCCACATTTTGCATGTGAACTTTTCTCTCTATCTCTCTACAATAATAATTCATCAACTAGTATACATTATTAATATTACTATGTTAAGTTAGTGATATTACTAATATTTATCAAGGGAACAATATTAACAAGTTACTAGTATAAACTTGTTATTATTATTGGGTTAGTTCTTGGGTGCAACTTGAAGGGGACTTTCTTTTTGAAGGTTTTCCAAGGAGGATCATCCATATCATTTTAGCTCAAGAACAAACTAGTAAGGAGAACTAGTTTGTGCCCATTTTACCATATATTCAATGTAAGGAAATTGTTTTTCCATATACCTTCTTTTTATGCTTTCATATTAGCATGCATGTTACATAGATCACCTAAATAACAATTTATGAGATAAATTAATTTTATTAGAGAGTCTAATATGGATCTATGATCTTTCAAGTGGTATCAGAGCTTAGGCTTGTAATTTGCATGTTGATTTTAAGCATTTTAATGAATTATGAGATAATTAGTAAAAACTCAAAAATTGTGTTAGAAGAGGTTTTAGCACGAAATTTTTAGGACATGCATACCTACTGATCTTAAAATGTTTGTAGAATTTTTTGGTGATTTTTGAAGTTAATTTGCTATTTTTAATGTTTTTTGGTAGAAAACCGAGTCAAAATGTCGCATTTTAGTGAAAAATTGACTAAAATTAGTTAAATATTGATTCGGTGCATGGATTTTTTTATGGTAGTTCATGCTTGTTTTCTACTGATTGTATGCAAAAAGTTGAAGGTTGGTTCGGACTTTTGCATGTTTATTGATTTTTTGAGTAAAAAGTCGATAAAAGTCAAATTAATTAATCATAATTTCGAAATTTTTGATTCTGCCCATGATAAATTTATTTACATTTAAGAATATTATTTAAATGTCAAAAGTGATTTTGCATGTGTGTTTTCACTTTGTTTTGATGTTTATTGGTTTTAGTGGTTAAAAACCGATAAATATCGATATTTTTCTTCACAAAATTTATCCGGAATTTTTGGGCAATTTTTCAGACATTTTGGTGTTCTTGGGAGTGTTCCAGAATACTAAAAATTTTTTATTCAATTGTTTGGGTAATGTTTCAATTATTTTTGATTTTTACTTAAATATTATGATTTTACCGATTAAATTAGCAAAATATCACCAATTCAAACTAATTATTTATCATAAAATTATTGAGGACAAATTTTGAGGTTCAAAACAGTTTGGACAGTTATTTTGGACTTAAATGAGATTTAAGAGTTAATTATTGATTTTTACATGTTAAAAATCGATTAAATCCACAAAAACCGAGATGGATACCAACGCTTGATAGATAGGGCAATTTTGGTATCATATTTACAGCATTTTAAGCATATTTATTTAAGTTGAATGAATGATTGTCATTTATTTAAAGTATTTATCTTTTTGTACCTAGTATGGCCTAGTTAATTTTAATCGTTATTACCCGAAATGAATGGGAATATCGATTTGTTTTTAATTAAATACGATCTCGTATCGTCGGTTTGTAATTAATTAATAGTTTTATTTATTTTATTAATTAATGTATAATAGGAATAGCTATGTAATTCATTTGTAATAGTTATTTTTACCGTCGTTTCCAAAAGACGGATTACAACGAGACGAAGTCTATTTTTGGAAGGTGTTCCAAATCCCACAAGGAAGAGCCACTTTTGGAATGAAGAGGCAACGGACCAAGGAGTTGGTTTCCGAAATGTAATAGACTAGTTCTTATTAACTAGGTGGCCATACGAGGATTTATTCATATGCTTATATGCTTGCTTGTTTTATTTTCGCGCATGCCAAAATCGCCATTCACATGCATTTTATTTTCGCGATTGTCAATTCACGTCATTTACATTCACCGAATTAATTCACTTATAAGGAATTTATGACTAAATTGACAAGGTCTCTCACATAACTAAAATTGAGATTAGCCTTACCAATTAGTAACACCTATGAATCTCTTGTTCATTAGAGCCACGCTCGCCCAAGCGGGGTGTTCTCTTTTTACCTTGGGTAAGTAGGGTGGTACGCGGTTATCACACGCCAAAATTGGTTGGACTCAACGGGATATAAGACGGTCTTGTGTTCCGGGGCTAGTAGATGAATTTGAGGAAATTCGTCGACCAAGAGTTCTAGAGGTAGAATTAGTCAACGTGACTTACCGAATTTACGCAATTATGGGATGTTCGCCGAAGCGATGCTCATTTTTGTTTAATATTTGGGTCTTGGAATCAGTTATATAATTTAGTGGGAGGTCATTATATAAATGCTAAAACTTGCTAAACATGTTTTTACAAGTAATTTTTAAAACAATGAATGTTAATTTTTCCTTTTTGTTGTAGCATTTTAATTCGCAATGGCAACTTCATCAACTCCATCGACTACTTTACTAGGCAAAGATTCATGGCTAAGGTCCGTAATGGACAAATGTACTTTAAAAGATGACGGTGGTAACTTTCTTGAATGGAAATCCAACATCAAAAGTGCCGTGTTGTCCGACAATGTGCTCACTTACTTAATCGATGCTCCTCCAATCGAGCCCGGTGCAAGAGCTTCATCGGCGGTGCGGACCGCCTATGATGACTATGTGAGGATGTTGAATGATATCAAGAATGTGTTGATATGGTCAATATCGCCAAAGCTCAAGCTATCATGCATTTCTTTAAATGCTTACGAGATATTCACTCGTATGATCACTTTGTTTTCACAAACACCTAAAGTCCGCCAATACGATGCGGCGGCACACTTCTTTGAAGCTAAGCGTGAGAGGGGCCAAAAGGTTGGTCCCCATGTACTAAAAATGGTCGAATATGTTGACATCCTAGAGCGTCCAGGGTGTAAGATTCCTAAGACTCTTGTGGTGGATCGTATCCTTCACTCACTCCCCACCAAGTTTGCCCACTTTAGGGTAAACTACAACATGAATGACATGGATAAGAGTTACCATGAAATTCATGCACTCCTCACCCAAGCGGAGAGGGACATGGAGGCTAGTGGGAGTGAAAAGGGAGATGTTTTAACCATGAAGTTAAAGAACATGTCTCTTGGAGTTAAGAAAGGAAAAGGGAAAGAAAAGTCCCAATTCAAGAAATCGTCAAAGAAACATGACAAGGGAAAGGGGAAGGCCGTTGAGAATGGCAATCCCAAGGCAAAAAGTGTCAAGATCTCCGAGGCCGAATGTTTCCATTGTAATGGGAAGGGGCATTATTGGAGGAGTTGTCCCGAATACTTGGAGGATCTCAAGGAAGGGCGTGTGACGCCTATTGGTATGATTTCCTCTCTCTATGTGATAGACGTTAATTATGCTTGTACTTCCACTTGGGTACTTGATACCGGATGTGGCTCTCACCTTTGTAACCATTTGCAGGGTATAAGGGACGTGCAAGAACTAGCAAAAGGTGATGTGGATCTCCGCATGGGCAATGGAGCTAGAGTAGCCTCCGTTGCCATAGGGACCTATGTGCTCACTTTAGCTAGTGGTTTAGAGTTGTATTTAATTAAGTGTTATTTTGTACCAACTTAAACTAAGAACATCATCTCCATTTCCGCGTTAGACGCGGAAGGCTTTTGTTTTATGATTAAGGACAGGTGTTGTACTTTTTCTTTTAATGATGTGGTTTATGGCAAGGCCATTTCAATTGGAGGCATTTATGTTTTAAATGATGTTAATGACGTTTATCATATGGAAACTAAAAAGCTCAAAAAGGGTGATCCAAACGAATCCTACCTTTGGCATTGTCGTTTAGGCCACATAAACGAAAGACGCATTAAGAGACTTGTTTCATCAAAAGTGCTCAAACCATTTGGTTTTGAATCTTATGGTACATGCGCGTCTTGCCTTCTAGGCAAGATGACTCGTGCACCTTTTGCGGGAAAAGGGACACGAGCTAGTGAGGTTTTGGCTCTCATACAATAATAATTCATCAACTAGTATACATTATTAATATTACTATGTTAAGTTAGTGATATTACTAATATTTATCAAGGGAACAATATTAACAAGTTACTAGTATAAAGTTGTTATTATTATTGGGTTAGTTCTTGGGTGCAACTTGAAGGGGACTTTCTTTTTGAAGGTTTTCCAAGGAGGATCATCCATATCATTTTAGCTCAAGATCAAACTAGTAAGGAGAACTAGTTTGTGCCCATTTTACCATATATTCAATGTTAGAAAATTGTTTTTCCATATACCTTCTTTTTATGCTTTCATATTAGCATGCATGTTACATAGATCACCTAAATAACAATTTATGAGATAAATTAATTTTATTAGAGAGTCTAATATGGATCTATGATTTTTCAAGTGGTATCAGAGCTTAGGCTTGTAATTTGCATGTTGATTTTAAGCATTTTCATGAATTATGAGATAATTAGTAAAAACTCAAAAATTGTGTTAGAAGAGGTTTTAGCACGAAATTTTTATGACATGCATACCTACTGATCTTAAAATGTTTTTAGAATTTTTTGGTGATTTTTGAAGTTAATTTGCTATTTTTAATGTTTTTTGGTAGAAAACCGAGTCAAAATGTCGCATTTTAGTGAAAAATTGACTAAAATTAGTTAAATATTGATTCGGTGCATGGATTTTTTTATGGTAGTTCATGCATGTTTTCTACTGATTGTATGCAAAAAGTTGAAGGTTGGTTCGGATTTTTGCATGTTTATTGATTTTTTGAGTAAAAAGTCGATAAAAGTCAAATTAATTAATCATAATTTCGAAATTTTTGATTCTGCCCATGATAAATTTATTTACATTTAAGAATATTATTTAAATATCAAAAGTGATTTTGCATGTGTGTTTTCACTTTGTTTTGATGTTTATTGGTTTTAGTGGTTAAAAACCGAAAAATATCGATCTTTTTCTTCACAAAATTTATCCGGAATTTTTGGGCAATTTTTCAGACATTTTGGTGTTCTTGGGAGTGTTCCAGAATACTAAAAATTTTTTATTCAATTGTTTGGGTAATGTTTCAATTATTTTTGATTTTTACTTAAATATTATGATTTTACCGATTAAATTAGCAAAATATCACCAATTCAAACTAATTATTTATCATAAAATTATTGAGGACAAATTTTGAGGTTCAAAACAGTTTGGACAGTTATTTTGGACTTAAATGAGATTTAAGAGTTAATTATTGATTTTTACATGATAAAAATCGATTAAATCCACAAAAACCGAGATGGATACCAACGCTTGATAGATAGGGCAATTTTGGTATCATATTTACAGCATTTTATGCATATTTATTTAAGTTGAATGAATGATTGTCATTTATTTAAAGTATTTATCTTTTTGTACCTAGTATGGCCTAGTTAATTTTAATCGTTATTACCCGAAATGAATGGGAATATCGATTTGTTTTTAATTAAATACGATCTCGTATCGTCGGTTTGTAATTAATTAATAGTTTTATTTATTTTATTAATTAATGTATAATAGGAATAGCTATGTAATTCATTTGTAATAGTTATTTTTACCGTCGTTTCCAAAAGACGGATTACAACGAGACGAAGTCTATTTTTGGAAGGTGTTCCAAATCCCACAAGGAAGAGCCACTTTTGGAATGAAGAGGCAACGGACCAAGGAGTTGGTTTCCGAAATGTAATAGACTAGTTCTTATTAACTAGGTGGCCATACTAGGATTTATTCATATGCTTATATGCTTGCTTGTTTTATTTTCGCGCATGCCAAAATCGCCATTCACATGCATTTTATTTTCGCGATTGTCAATTCACGTCATTTACATTCACCGAATTAATTCACTTATAAGGAATTTATGACTAAATTGACAAGGTCTCTCACATAACTAAAATTGAGATTAGCCTTACCAATTAGTAACACCTATGAATCTCTTGTTCATTAGAGCCACGCTCGCCCAAGCGGGGTGTTCTCTTTTTACCTTGGGTAAGTAGGGTGGTACGCGGTTATCACACGCCAAAATTGGTTGGAATCAACGGGATATAAGACGGTCTTGTGTTCCGGGGCTAGTAGATGAATTTGAGGAAATTCGTCGACCAAGAGTTCTAGAGGTAGAATTAGTCAACGTGACTTACCGAATTTACGCAATTATGGGATGTTCGCCGAAGCGATGCTCATTTTTGTTTAATATTTGGGTCTTGGAATTAGTTATATAATTTAGTGGGAGGTCATTATATAAATGCTAAAACTTGCTAAACATGTTTTTACAAGTAATTTTTAAAACAATGAATGTTAATTTTTCCTTTTTGTTGTAGCATTTTAATTCGCAATGGCAACTTCATCAACTCCATCGACTACTTCACTAGGCAAAGATTCATGGCTAAGGTCCGTAGTGGACAAATGTACTTTAAAAGATGACGGTAGTAACTTTCTTGAATGGAAATCCAACATCAAAAGTGCCGTGTTGTCCGACAATGTGCTCACTTACTTAATCGATGCTCCTCCAATCGAGCCCGGTGCAAGAGATTCATCGGCGGTGCGGACCACCTATGATGACTATGTGAGGATGTTGAATGATATCAAGAATGTGTTGATATGGTCAATATCGCCAAAGCTCAAGCTATCATGCATTTCTTTAAATGCTTACGAGATATTCACTCGTATGATCACTTTGTTTTTACAAACACCTAAAGTCCGCCAATACGATGCGGCGGCACACTTCTTTGAAGCTAAGCTTGAGAGGGGCCAAAAGGTTGGTCCCCATGTACTAAAAATGGTCGAATATGTTGACATCCTAGAGCGTCTAGGGTGTAAGATTCCTAAGACTCTTGTGGTGGATCGTATCCTTCACTCACTCCCCACCAAGTTTGCCCACTTTAGGGTAAACTACAACATGAATGACATGGATAAGAGTTACCATGAAATTCATGCACTCCTCACCCAAGCGGAGAGGGACATGGAGGCTAGTGGGAGTGAAAAGGGAGATGTTTTAACCATGAAGTTAAAGAACATGTCTCTTGGAGTTAAGAAAGGAAAAGGGAAAGAAAAGTCCCAATTCAAGAAATCGTCAAAGAAACATGACAAGGGAAAGGGGAAGGCCGTTGAGAATGGCAATCCCAAGGCAAAAAGTGTCAAGCTCTCCGAGGCCGAATGTTTCCATTGTAATGGGAAGGGGCATTATTGGAGGAGTTGTCCCAAATACTTGGAGGATCTCAAGGAAGGGCGTGTGACGCCTATTGGTATGATTTCCTCTCTCTATGTGATAGACGTTAATTATGCTTGTACTTCCACTTGGGTACTTGATACCGGATGTGGCTCTCACCTTTGTAACCATTTGCAGGGTATAAGGGACGTGCAAGAACTAGCAAAAGGTGATGTGGATCTCCGCATGGGCAATGGAGCTAGAGTAGCCTCCGTTGCCATAGGGACCTATGTGCTCACTTTAGCTAGTGGTTTAGAGTTGTATTTAATTAAGTGTTATTTTGTACCAACTTAAACTAAGAACATCTTCTCCATTTCCGCGTTAGACGCGGAAGGCTTTTGTTTTATGATTAAGGACAGGTGTTGTACTTTTTCTTTTAATGATGTGGTTTATGGCAAGGCCATTTCAATTGGAGGCATTTATGTTTTAAATGATGTTAATGACGTTTATCATATGGAAACTAAAAAGCTCAAAAAGGGTGATCCAAACGAATCCTACCTTTGGCATTGTCGTTTAGGCCACATAAACGAAAGACGCATTAAGAGACTTGCTTCATCAAAAGTGCTCAAACCATTTGGTTTTGAATCTTATGGTACATGCGCGTCTTGCCTTCTAGGCAAGATGACTCGTGCACCTTTTGCGGGAAAAGGGACATGAGCTAGTGAGGTTTTGGCTCTCATACACACGGATGTGTGTGGACCATTAACCACCATCGCTAGAGGAGGTTTTCACTACTTCATTACTTTTACTGATGACTTAAGTATATATGGGCATGTCTACTTAATGAAGAACAAGAGTGAAGCCTTTGACAAGTTCATAGAGTTTCAAAAGGAAGTAGAGAACCAATTGGATAAAAGGATAAAGACTCTACGGTCCGACCGTGGTGGTGAGTATCTAAATATTGAATTTGATTCAGACCTAAAAGATTGTGGTATAGTATCACAATGGACTCCTCCTGGCACACCGCAATTAAATGGTGTGGCCGAAAGGAGAAACCGAACTTAACTTGATATGGTTCGGTCAATGATGAGTCTAACTGAGCTTCCTAGTTCATTTTGGGGTTTTTCCCTCTTGTCTGCAGTATTTTCACTAAATCGAAGCCCGACTAAAGCGGCCAATAAGACTCCATATGAGATATGGACAGGGAAAGTCCCTCATTTGTTATTCATGCGTATTTGGGGTTGCGAAGCGTACGTTAAGATCAAGTCTGACAATAAGCTTGCACCCAGGTCTGACAAATGTCTTTTTGTAGGATATCCAAGGGAAACACGTGGCTATTACTTCTACAATAAACACGAGAAAAAAGTGTTTGGGCTCGTGATGCTGTCTTTCTAGAAAAGGAGTTTATTTTTAGGAGACAGAGTGGGAGAAAATTTGAACTTGAAGAAGTTCAAGAGCCACAAACTGAGAGTGAGGTAGAGGAGAACGTGGAGGATAGCATTCCTTCTTCCTCTGAAACGGTAATTGTTCCTAGAAAGTCAAGTAGGATTTCTAATCCACTTGACCGTTACCTTGGTAACATCGAAGATGATGGTGTTTTGTTACTTTTTGAAAGTGATGAACCCACTACCTACAAATCGGCCATGTCTAGTCCCGACTCCTCGCTTTGGCTAGAAGCCATGCGGTCCGAAATGGATTCCATGTACGAGAACCAAGTATGGGACTTGGTGGACTCGACGTGGATAAACATGTGGATGTTTACAAAGCTAGATTGGTAGCAAAGGTTTCACCCAAGTTCATTGTTTACACTATGACGAAACCTTCGCTCTAGTCGCTATGCTTAGGTCCATTAGGATAATCTTAGCGGTTGCCGCATTTCATGATTATGAGATTTGGTAAATGGATGTCAAAACCGCCTTCTTGAATGGGATTCTAGAAGAAGAGGTGTACATGATACAACCCGAAGGTTTTGTGGATACATCTAACCCTAAGAAGGTGTGTAAGTTCAAGAAGTCCATTTATGGTCTTAAGCAAGCATCTAGGAGTTGGAATCATCGCTTTGATCATGTCATTAAACAATACGGTTTCACTAGAACTGTGGAAGAACCGTGTTTATACATGAAGTTTAGTGGGAGTAAGGTTTCATTCCTTGTCCTATATGTGGATGACATATTGTTCATTGGGAATGATGTTCCATCACTCACTTCCGTTAAGGAGTGGCTAGGGAAACACTTCCAAATGAAGGACTTGGGAGAGGCACAACGATTCTTAGGTATCCGGATCTTTAGGGATGGATCCAAAAGGATATTAGCATTGAGTCAAGAAGCTTATATTGACAAAGTTCTTGACCGGTTCAATATGAAAAACTCCAAGAGAGTTTTCTACCTATGGGCCAAGGGATTACTTTGAGCAAGTCACAGTCTCCCTCTACCCCTAAGGAAATTGAACACATGAAGACCGTCCCTTATGCTTCCGCTGTTGGGTCTATCATGTATGCTATGATTTGCACTCGTCCAGACGTTGCATATGCCTTAAGCATGACAAGTCGGTATCAAGCCAAGCCTGGTGAGAGTCACTGGATAGCCGTAAAGAACATCCTTAAGTACTTGAGAAGGACTAAGGATTTGTTCTTAGTGTTTGGAGGAGAAACTGAGTTGCGTGTAAGAGGTTACACGGATGCAAGTTTCCAAACCGATCGGGATGACATGAAATCCCAATCCGGCTATGTGTTTATGCTAAATGGAGGAGCTTTCTTTGGAAGAGCTTCAAGCAAAGTGTTATTGCGGATTCTACAACAGAGGTGAGAACCTTGCGGCGTACGAGGTGCAAAGGAAGTTGTTTGGATTAGGCAATTCATGGAGGGGCTAGGAGTAGTCCATTCCGCCAAAGATCCTATCACTCTATATTGTGATAACAGTGGAGCTATTTTTCAAGACAAAGAGCCTAAGTCTAGTAACAAATCTAGACACATTGAAAGGAAATACCATGTAATTAGAGATTATGTGGAAAGGAAGGAAATTGACATTTCTAAGGTTAGGACAGATGACAATATTGCTGATCCTTTAACCAAGCCTTTATCAAAGGCTATGCATGATGGTCATGTCGTCTCTATGGGATTGAGACGAGTACCAGATTTTCTTTAGATTATGGATATGTAATAATTGGATAGTGTATCTTTTATTATATATATGATAATCACATTCATTGTTTTCGTATTCATTCTTTTATGAATTTTTATTTATTTAGTGTGACTAAATTTTAATACCTTGTTTATCTAAATAAGTTGTGGAGACAATGTTGAACACTATTCAAGTGAATAAGATGAACATTGTATTTTGTCCCTAGTCACTTAATTAGGTGATGTCTCGGAGTGACTAGATTGTAAGTCGATTGATGGTTGTTCAACACCATAAGGTCATATGTGATGACTGGTCGATTACATAGGCAGAGTGTGTGACACTTTGCCGGACAGTGACCATTTAGAGAGTCCCCAAGTTCTATTATAGATGTCTAGTCGTGGCGGGGATCTCTAAGATGTTCTAATGAGTCGATTCTTTTGACTGGAGACTATTATCTAAGCAGGTGCAGTTTCTGAGTGACATTGGTTTTTGTCCTAGGTCGTGCCGTGAAAGGAGGCCAAAAGGGCATTTACTAGGTCATGGTGAGCTGTATTGTGCAATAGGATAGATAGGGCATACAAGAATTGTCCACCCACGTTGGGTAACTATATCTCAAGGCCAATCGAGGAGTTAATGACTACAAATGCGTGGCCACGCTCGGAAGTAATCTGTGAGAGATTTTTCCGGTCAGGTAGTCACACTCCCGATCGAGAAAACCACTCGCGATGTGTTCATGTGCAAGTGCAACCTGAAAGACACCTTGCATTGTGTGGGAGATTAAAACAGACAAGAGAATTGGTAGCGCACACCTTGTGTCGGACAAGTGGGAGATTGTTGAAGTTAGTGTCCTCCACAATAGTGCGTTAACATAATAAATCCCATTAATAGAATATCATCAGATATTTAATTATTTGATCCTCGTCAGTTGATTAACGTAAATAGATAATGGTTGGCTGACTAGAGTTTGACGTTATTGTCGTGAGACTGCGGTGATCAACTGACCCCTTTCGGTCACACCTACAGGAATGAACCCCAATTGATAACTAATTAATTGTATGAGATACAATTTGTTTAGTCCCTTGATTTATAGACTAAGAGGTTAGTCGATTATTTTTAGAGATATTTCGAGTTGCGAACTCGAGGAGCAGCAGTTATTATTTAATTATGCGATAATTAAATAATAAGTTTTGGGAAACGGGTTTTAGTTAATTAATTGTTAATTTGCTAAAATTGTACTAATTGATTAATGTGATAAATATTAGTACGTAAATAATATGTGTAGTGGTACACGTATATTTACGGAGTGAATTGGACGAATTAATTATGGAAGTATTTAAACATGATACGATGTTTAAAATAAAAATTACACGGATTTGTGCGACAAATATAAGAACCAACGTGGACCCGTAAATGGTCAAGTGGACCGTGTAAAATAAGTGTAGTGGATGATTACTCACATAATCATTTTACCTTATTTTTGTATACTACCATAATTAATCTTATACAACATTTTGCATGTGATGTAAGATAAAATTATAAGACAAAAATTGTCCACTAATATACTCCACCACCCGCCACTTTCCCTACTTCAACACTCCATATATTGTTCACATTTCTACCTTACCTCATAACACACTCCACATTTTGCATGTGAACTTCTCTCTCTATCTCTCTACAATAATAATTCATCAACTAGTATACATTATTAATATTACTATGATAAGTTAGTGATATTACTAATATTTATCAAGGGAACAATATTAACAAGTTACTAGTACAAACTTGTTATTATTATTGGGTTAGTTCTTGGGTGCAACTTGAAGGAGACTTTCTTTTTGAAGGTTTTCCAAGGAGGATCATCCATATCATTTTAGCTCAAGAACAAACTAGTTAGGAGAACTAGTTTGTGCCCATTTTATCATATATTCAATGTAAGGAAATTGTTTTTCCATATACCTTCTTTTTATGCTTTCATATTAGCATGCATGTTACATAGATCACCTAAATAACAATTTATGAGATAAATTAATTTTATTAGAGAGTCTAATATGGATCTATGACAAACTCTAGTCAGCCAATCGTTACCGATTAATGTTGATCAGTTGACTACATAATTTATCATCCTTCCATATTCTTATTATGAGATTTAATTATGTGATCACACTATTGTTGAGGACACATACTCCAACAGAAACCTCTTACATTCCAAGTACCAACCTTCATTGAATTTTGTCTGTTGAGTCATCAAAAACCTTAGGATCCACTATTGTAATTATAGAAGATCTTGAGTGCATTTTAGTAGAAACCACTAAAGAAGTAGGATAAAGCTCAAGAGGTCTCTAACCCAATTCAGAGCCTACAATCCCTTGAGAGTTTCCCTCCTCCTCATGGTTACCCACTGAGTTACCACCAAGCTCATCACCCTGAATAGCCAAATCCTGACCCCCCATCAATGACCTCCTTATCCACAGGAGAGAATTGATTTGGTTTAACAAGAACAAGAGTAGAAACCAAAGAACCATCAGATTGAGAAGATTGCTTTTTAGACATCTTAAGAGAAACCCTAGAGCTTCCTGAATTCTTTACTAGATCACCTACTGATGAAACCCCTCCCTTTAAAAAGGATCTTTGATCTTGCCTAGTGCCTAAGTCTACATTCCTTTCTATAGGGGAGGAGACCATCCACCTAGCTCCATAGAAGAGTGCCCAGGACACTGAGTAGAATTCACTGAACCATGATGAGCCACAGAAATAGTAGGAACTCCTACAGACTTATTAGAGTCCACATCAGAACCTTTCCTTTTTTCCAGATCTAATTCCTGACCCTGATCCAAAAGAGAGAATTGATTCTGAGTAAAAAGAACAGGAGAAGAAGCCAAAGAACCATCAGATTGAGAACACTGTTGTTTAGACTTCTGGACAGAAGCCTCAGAGCATCCAGAGTGATTTACTAGATCACCCACTGATAAAACTCCTTCCTTAGAAAAGGATATCTGACCTTGCCTAGTGCCTGAGCCTACATTCCTTTTCAGAGGAAAGGAGACCATCAAAGGCTCCCTAGAGGTACCACCTAGCTCTATAGAAGAGTGCCGAAGACACTGAGTAGAAATCTGTGGACCATGATGAGCCACAGAAGCAGTAGGAACACCTGCAGAATTATTAGAGTCCACATCTAGAGCTTGCCCCTTTTTCATAACTAATTCCTTAGCTTTCTCCCATTTATAAGTCTGAATAGTATGGCCAAACCTCCCACATCCCTGACAAAAGTAAGGATACCATTCATAGACAACTTTCTGGGTAACCTGACCAAGATAAGGAATATTAAGTACCACTTGATCTGGCATTGTTTTAGAGACATCCCTTTCAATCAACACCCTTGCAAATGAAAGTTTTGACTTAGTAGTTATTGCAGGGTCAGCAAATAAAGGCCATCCAAGCTTACTGGAAATCTTAATGAGTACCATATTAGACCAAAGAAAAGGGTCTAACCCTGGAAAGAGAACCGAAACTGGGACCTTAGCAACCTTTTCCATTTCACAGGAAAAAAGAGTTGTCTATTGTTTCAAAACCAAAGAATTTGCCCCAACTTTTCAGGGCTCCTGTTTCAGGACATTGTCCATCTCCTCCAGACTAGAAAACCTAAAAGAAAACCACCCCTTCCTATAGTATTGCACCACGGGAACAACAGTTTTACCCTAAAACTTAGAAACAAACCCTTGAACCAATGTTATAGTTAGTTTAGAAACCACAACATGACCCATCAGAGAATTTTCCCCAAACTTCAATTACTGAACAAAATCTTGCTCCTCTAAATCAATTGTCTCAGAGCTCATACTACTGTCACAAAAAAAAATTCATGCCCTGTTGCTTTTGATTATTCACAATAGATGCCCAATTTTTAGGTTTCGTTTTAGGCACGGCATAATTGACCACATTATTAACATCTACAAGAGCTTCCACTACAGAAACAGTAGGTTTAATGATAGTATTATTCACAAGTATAATATTAGGAATAATAGTCAAAACAACAGCAGGAACAGAAGTATCAACAGAGACCAAAACATCACTATTTGGAACAACCTCGTTGAAATTGCAGGAAGAAATATTTGTAACTACACTATTATGAACAGTAGAGGCTTTAGAAATAGTGTGTAAAGCTTTACCAGCTACATTAATGGCAGAAAGAATAAGATCATTCACCGTCCCCAATTTTCGCACCTGGGCTGAAAAATTCTCCACCAATTCCGTATCATTTTCACCAATTGTGGTATCCACAGGAACCTTATCTACTGGGGAAGCCATAGCCGACTTCAATTGTGCAAGCTGAGCTCTAGTTCGCGCCGTAGGAAAAAAAGTTTTGATGAAAAAAGCAGAGTGAAGAAACCGTTTTCATAAAAAAAAGAGAAATTTTTTTAGAGAGAGAAAAAAAGTATGACCATATATGAAAAATTGAAAAATCAACTGCTCTGATAGCAATGGTCCTTATATAGGCCAGCCTTGATTACAGTTTGAGTACAGTTCAATCCAAGGGCTAAAAATCCATCTAAGAAACACATAAGATAAGATAATTTTTAAATAAGAAGTCAACTAAGGTAAAGTAAAAAGCAGGAGGTGAAAAACAACAGATGTCAGTCCCTTTGGCATGTTCTGATGCTGCCTCTTGGTTGTGGCTCTCCTTAAAGTTTCCAAAGCTCTAATTGCCTTTGTTGTCAAGCAAAAATATGCTTGGTGAACTTGTATATCTTCCAAATTCCTCGAGCTCTCAAGTTTGGCCTTTGCTTGAACATTTCAGGAAATATGCTTTACTGATAGTGAAATCTCATCTACTTCTTGCTTTGTTATTCGGCACTAATTCTGAGCTTAACTTGGCATGTTTAACCCTTGATTTTTTTAACAACCTCGAGCTAAATTGAGGACTCTATTAGCTGGCCAGATTGGCAGCTGATAGCTTAACCTGGTCAACCTTCTTGGTGCCTGAGCAATGGGTGGTTCAGAGGTGGTAACCTTAGCTTGGGTAAGTGCCTTGCCTGAGTTGGGAGCCCCTGATCCAGTTCTTGCTGCAATTTTAAGCATGGAGGTAAGAAGGTTACCTTGACCCCACCACCACCAAACTAGAGAAATTATGGGAGCCCAAACTTGCTAGAAGAGGTCAATGGTGTACTGTTTCTATCTGAGACAACTATGATCAAGGAATTGAAGCAAGAACAACCTGTGATAATCATGCTGTAAAAAGAGGTAGTGGAAAGAGAGAGCTCTAAGGTACCTACAAAAGTTGAGCCCTTAATTTTGAGGTACATAGATGTGTTCCCAATAGAGTTGTCAAGTAGACTGCCACCAGTGAGAGGCATTGACCACCATATTGATCTTGTTCCAAGCTCTATGCTGCCCAACAGACCTACTTAGAGGAGTGATCCAGCAGCTACTAAGGAGCTACAACAACCGGTTGATGAATGGATGAACAAGGGTTTTATGAAGGAGTCTTTAAGTCCTTGTGCTCTACCTGCCTTGTTGGTGCCAAAGAAAAATGGCACATGGAGAATTTGCACTAACAGCAGGGCCATCAACAATATCACAGTCAAATACAAGTTCCTAATTCCCAGGTTAGATGATATGCTTGATGAACTAAGTGGTGCCAAGAGCTTTTCAAAAATTAATCTCAGGCAGGGATATCATCAGGTGAGGATCAGGGAGGGGGGTGAATGGAAAATTGCATTCAAAACAAAGCATGGTTGTATGAATGGGTTGTGATGCCCTTTGTCTTATCAAATGTACCAAGCATATTCATGAGACTGATAACTGAAGTGTTGATGCCATGGTTGGGTAAATTTGCTGTGGTTTATTTTGAAGACATACTGGTTTACAGCTGCAGTACGAGGGAACATGTTAAGCATCTTGAAGCTATTTTTAAAATTCTCCGGGACCATAAATTGTTTGGCAAGTTGGATAAATGTACCTTTATGGTTGAGGACACTACGCCAAATCTGGCCATCAAACGAGCATATCACAACGGTTTAATGCATATAATAATGACACATAGATTACCATTTTTCAAATATTGGCGGAAACCTAGACCGCGCTAATAAGAATAACGGTTTCCCTCGAAAACCGTTGTTATTATAATGTGACAACGGCTGCTTAACAAACCGTTATAAAAAAATTTTAACGGTTTCCAAAAACTCATTATAGAATCACTCTTATCAACGGTTGTTAGACAACCGTTACCAGTTTAAGAAAACGTCATTTCAAAAACCGTTACTAAATTAACACTAGCAACGATTTGTGGTACCCATTTTTATGTTATAGCTACAGGTTTATTTTAACCGTTATTACTTTTTCTATTATAAAATAACGGTTTTTTAATTCAACCGTTGTTAATAATTGATTAGATTTTTCAGTTTGACCACTTCATGCAAACCTTTATTAGAACTTTAATAAATAATCAATTTGACCAATAATATTCAATTTGACCAAGATAATTCTATAAATATGTCTTCATAATGTTTTAGGTCAAAATCTAAATTATCAAACATTTGCTCTTTAATTTCTCTCTAAATTTCTCTTTAAATAAAATATGGCTAGTGTATCGGAACTACAATCACGTTCCCGTTACACATAGCCTTTTACTTGCATTCTCCATTATCTCCGGTTCATTATGATGAAAATGGAAAGGGTTTATATTAAACCCTGATTTTGGGTGGTTGACGCAAATGCTTCATGACTCCGGTTAAAAAAGTGTACCCTGTGTCTACAAACAAGCTAGGTTTTGTAGGCTTCGCTTTTATCGAGTTTGACGAAGCCAACTGCCATGATAGTTTTCGTCAGGCAAGATAATTAAGGGCTAGATTTGAGGGGGAAGATGTGGGGAAAGAGGACTTCTATACGGATGATAGACAAAAAGGCCCTTATGTATGGGTTATGACCCATGTTGACCATCATCTGCTGAGACATTACATGACGCATCACATTCTTTCCACCGTGCTTATGTCATGGGAGAAAGAGGCCATTCCAGCTGCACTGCCCGATGATAATAATGGGCCGATCTAAGACTTGGTCTATACCGAAATTCATGAAGAGTATCCTAATAGTTCATCAGATTCTAATAATTAAGTCTTTAATTTATTATCAGGCATTATAAGTTGTATTTGGATTATGGTGGTTATTTGAATTAAAGTTTAATTATTTATGTTTTTTGTTACGTTTTTTGTTGCCCCATCCTCTGGAATTCAGAGACAATATCACCAGAAAAATATCTAACTTTTGTTATAATGACTTAGGTCTTTAGGAGCACATTAAAAATATCTAGCTAAAGATATTTATCGCGTAAACCAAGCGTTGACAAACGTGAAAAAGCAAATGTGTAGTGTAGAGTTGAATGAAGGGAGTATGTTTTTTGTTACCCCATCCTCTGAAATTCAGAGACAATATCACCATATATGTCTCTTTCACCTTCAACCAAATCCACAGAGTCATTGTCCCATTCCAACGGCACTGTTCCTTGCTCGGCACTGCGACCTTAGCGGTGCAGAATTAGAAGTAGTAAGAGATGGTCAGATTCATTCGCAATCTATAAATATGGGCCTACCCGCTAATCATCGTGATCAAACCAGAGTCTCAAAGAGTCATTGTTATAGAATGCCCGCTCAAGTTTGCGAGCCTGACGAAAGCATTCCCGCTCCTCACCCCCGCCAAACTCGAAGAGGGCGCACCGGTCGAAGCCATCATGCGCATCATTGTCCGGGTAGATAGTTTGAACCAAATTAAATCCGGCTAACCGTATCAAACCTATTACCCAGTCAAGGCTATACGAGAGTATCGCCTTTCCATGCCCGTCCTCTGTAAACGGGAGATTGTGAATTATGCTATTAAAGGGTTTAGTGTAGATTATTCTACTTGGGGGTCCTGGAAGAGGTTCATATAATGCTTCATCATCATCATCAGCAGATGAATAATATGAACCACGATATGTTGATGAACTTGACGACATATCGATGTAGAAAATTATTGGAGGACTAGCTTTTTTTTTGAAAGAGGTAGGGACTAACTTTCTACTTATAATAATAAAAAAGGATGGAATATATATATATATATATATATATATATATATATATATATATATATATATATATATAAGTCTGGGTTGTATTGGAAACGGTATAATAAGATAATAAAAATTGAAACTGGTATAATAATAATAACATAAGAATTTGAAACTTAACAAGGTAAAAACTGGAAAGTGGAAACGGTACAAGTTAAATCAGAATCGGTTCACTATAGCGTGTTAAACATGTAATCTAACAAGGGTTATCCACAAAACCGTTTTCCAATGATTAAAAACACAACGGATTGATAACGGTTCTTTGTTAAGCCGTTATTATATTACATATATGAACAACGGTTGGTCAAAACCTGTTTTAAAATAAATTTTTTAATTATTTGTGATTTTCCAGTGTTTGTGATTTGACTAATGCATGCCCTGTAATTTTTACTTTTTCTGATTCAAAGTTGCAGTATTAATTGCTTGACCATATGTATAACACAAAATGCTAACGGTTATTTGTTAAGCCGTTATCATATTACATATATCAACAACGATTTTTTTAAAGCCGTTGCCATATTA
The DNA here is from genome assembly GCF_048544455.1 of Silene latifolia. NCBI lineage: Eukaryota > Viridiplantae > Streptophyta > Magnoliopsida > Caryophyllales > Caryophyllaceae > Silene > Silene latifolia. The sequence continues at coordinate 360,807,926 of NC_133538.1, read as the reverse complement.
CACCAATAAATAACGGTTTTTTTTAAACCGTTGTAAACACAGATCGATCCACTGTGAAAACTGAAAATTTTGTGATTTTACCAATGCATGACCTAATATTACTGGGTTTTTTGACCATTATTCACCGCATGCATGCACTATTAATAAAAGTTTGAATGTAACGTATGGATGAAACTAATCTAATTAATTATAGCTTTATACTATTAATAGCATCACATTTGCAGTAATAATAAGAATCACTTTATTATTACTAACCTATCTACTTCACTTTTTAAAGTAATATACATATACATACATATCATAATTAAAATGTCGTCGTCTTTATCATCCGCAACCGCACCTCCTCAACAATCGTTAACCCGCTATATCAATCCGATTACGTGCATAATTTATAATCTCCCAGTCGTACACGATGCTGCTGGGAAGCCAGCTTCTAAGAGCCTTACCCCGTTGAGGGACATCCTCATTGAGAATGGGTTTTCAAACGTTAGGTCAATCCACCTGGCTTGGATTTCGAGTCGTGAGTTTCTTGGATATGCTCTGATGAAGTTTCGAGGGGATGGTCTTGAGGATTTTCGCCAAGCAAAACAACTCGCTGCAAGGTATGCATCACGTGACCATCAAAGGGGCAAACGTGACTTTTATGCCGACGACCATAATGATCGTTATGTACACGCTGGGGCCTTACTTATGGGTTGCCACTGCTGAGGATGCTCATCTCTTGAGAAGGTTTTTTTGGTACAGTTTTATTAATGTACCGAAATCATGGGAAGAGGAAGAAGTGCCTCATTTTGATCACCGTCTATATGTCGATATAGTAAGCTTGATTTATAATCAAGTTTATCCTGATTACCCGCCCCCTAGTCAAACTCCTGTTAGGGTGTTTAATTAATTTACTTAGCAAGTTGTTTGTTTTTGTGGTTATTTTTTTATTGTGTTTCCTTTTTTTTCCTTATTGTACTTTTTTTTTGCCATTGTATGATATACACGTTTTAATATATAGTTCTACTCCTAATTGCATGCAAATGCTTATTAACATAGATTTTAAATAACTTGCGAACACACAAATGAATGAAACAATAATAATGATTTAGGTTACACTAATTACAATAAAATAATATAATGACAACGGTTCTCATAAGAACCGTGTTAGAATATAAACACCTCTAAAAATAAATGGAAATTGGTAGATATTAATAATATAATTACAACGGTTCTTATAAGAACCGTATTAGATTATGCAATTGCTGAATAACATAGATTTTAAGTAACCTTCTTTCTTTCTTTCTTTCTTTCTTTCTTTCTTTCTTTCTTTCTTTCTTTCTCTCTCTTATTACTCAAATTATGTCAAGTTGTAGCTCTTCTTCTTCCTCTAATTCAACAGGGACATGTAATTACTCAGTTCCAGCAGCATTGCGGACTTCTTGGACTTTGCAAAATCTGGGAAGAAAGTTTCTTACTTGCAAATTCTATAATCGCGAGACTAAAATGTGTGTATGCAATTACTTCAAGTGGGTTGATGAACCAATGATTGAGTGGCAGAGGAAGGTTATAAACAGGTTAGTGAATGAGAAAAAGAGCATGGATATGAAGATTACTCAAGTGAGAAGTATACTACATCAACTTGAAGAAGCGAAGCGGGGAAATGGTAGTGAAATATTGAAGGCAAAATTAGAATGCAAGAAGTTAACCGTGGATATCGTATAACTCAAAAATAATGAGGCATGGCCAAAGTTAATTGTAAAATTTCTTCTTCTAATTGTTATTTACCTAGTTTATTATGTATGCTGGTAGTTTGTACTCTTTATGTGTAAACTTGTAATCTTTTAAATTAATGGAAATAAGCAAGTTTTTCTAAGAAACATATTGTAATTAGCTGGCATATACCAAATGATGCTTTATTTCTTGGTGGTAAAATCAAAGAAAATGAAATATAAAATACAACGGTTATACCTAATGTTAGTTATTTAAACCATTTAAGACTCATCTTATGAAATCAAAATTACTAATTAATTTGATGTAATGGTCTAAATCTACATGCATGCAAATTAAAATAACAAAACTGGTATAAAAACCATTTAAGAGAGATTTCCTTACATTGATGATGGAAATATAAAGGGCGCAACTCAGGGACTCCTTTCTTAATATTGTTCTTGAGCTAATAGATGGTGGATGATCCTCCAAAACCCAAATTACCAACTTAGGTAATCTCCTTTGGTGTCACCCAAGACTAACCCAAAATAATTACTACAAATAATATAGACTAGATATTATTTGAGTATATATATATATATATATATATATATATATAGAGAGAGAGAGAGAGAGAGAGAGAGAGAGAGAGAAGAGATCAAGTGAGTCCTTCCAATTTCATTGAGTCCCTAAGTCCTCTTTAGGGCCATTGAAAAGATGAGATGAGGGGTTGAGATTGAATGGAAAAAGTAGGGGATTAAGGCTAAAATAAGGGGATTGATGTTAATTAATCATTTTCCCTCTCGACCTTCACTAATCAACCCCATAATTTCACTATATAACCCTTCTTTTTCCACTCACTTCTCTCTCCTCCCACACAATTACCATTCCTTTCATCTCTCTAAAAACCAAAAAATTAATAAAACCAAAAAACTCCCAAAAATTTAAAAAAACCCCAAAATAAAATTCTCTCCTCATACTCACCACTACCGACACCTCCTTTCAGCCACCACCATCGACAACCACCACCAACCACTCCCCACGACAACCACCACGACCCCATCTCCACTATCAGCCCTACCACCTCTCTTCTTTTCTCCCACCGCCACCCTCAGGCACCACCAACAACATCCACGACGACGACCACAACACCACAAAAATACCAAAAAAATATCAAAAAAACACCACCCTCACGCACCACCAACAACACCACAACCACATCCCCCCCACCACCACAGGCCACGCACCACCGACCTCTCTCACGCAACCCACACCACACCACAACCCGCACCACATCAACACAACCCGCACTCCAGTCCCATGCCTCACCACGACCCACCCTCCACCATCAACACCACCCACTGCCGCCAGATCTGACCACAACCCGACCCTCCCTCCTTTTATGTTTTCAGATCTGACGACGCACCACCCCACACTGTTTTTTTTCTTTTCAGTTTGTGTTTGTTGTGGATGTATGCTGATGTATGGTTATATTTCGAACATACTGTGTGTTTTTGCTTTTTGATGTTTGGTCTTATATTTCTAACATCTGAATTTCGAACATACGTGTTTTTGCTTTTTTTTTTTTTTTTAATCTTTTCTATTTCAGATATTTTTGTTCCAAAATAGCTTGGTCTTATGTTGTTGGTCTTATGAAGTGTAATAAATTGTTGATCTTATTCGTATATCTAATAAATATATAGTAGATTTTTGAAAAAAAAAAATCGTATTAACATGATTTTTATTCTTAGATCTAATAAATATATTAATTTTACTCATATTTTTTTACATTTACAATCGTATTTTGTTACATTTACACTCATATTTCTTTACATTTACACTTATATTTCTTTACATTTACACTCATATTTCTTTACATTTACACTCATATTTCTTTACATTTACACGCATTTTTCAGATTTACACTTGCACTTTTTACAGTTACACTCGTATTTCTTTACATTTACACTCATATTTTTTACATTTATACTCATATTTCCTTACATTTACACTGGTATATCTGTACATTTAAACTCCTTAAAATTATATAGATTTGCACTCACATTTACACTGGTTTTTCTTCACAATTACACTCATATTTCTTTACATTTACACTCGTATTTCTTTACATTTACACGCATTTTTCAGATTTACACTCACATTTTTTTACAATTACACTCGTATTTCTTTACATTTACACTCATATTTTTTTACATTTACTCTCGTATATTTGTACATTTACACTCGTTAAATTTATATGGATTTGCACTCATATATTTTTGTGGATATGAGTTGGTGGTGGAGGACGACGGTGGTGGTGTTTGTTGGTAATCGGACTAAAGTTTTACTCGTAAAGGACCAAAGTTACACTTATAAAGAACCAAAGTCACACTCAAAGAACCAAATTTACACTCTAAAACTTTCAAATTTACACTTAAAATACTACATTTACACTCGGAAAACATCACATTTACACTCGTAAAATGTTAAAATTATATAAATTCAAAATTTCCGTCACAAAAAATCAAAAAAAACCAAATTTACACTCTTAAAATGTTACATTTAAACTCGTAAAACATCAAATTTACACTTGTAAAATGTTAAAATTAAAAAAATTCAAAATTTCCGTCACAAAAAAGCAAATGTACACTCTTAAAATGTTACATTTACACTCGTAAAACATCAAATTTACACTTGTCAAATGTTAAAATTATAAAAATTCAAAATTTCCGTCACAAAAAATCAAATTTACACTCTTAAAATGTTACACTTACACTCGTAAAACATCAAATTTACACTTGTAAAATGTTAAAATTATCAAAATTCAAAATTTCCGTCACAAAAAATCAAATTACACTCTTAAAATGTTGCATTTACACTCGTAAAACATCACATTTACACTTGTAAAATGTTAAAATTATATAAATTCAAAATTTTTGTCACAAAAAATCAAATTACACTCTTAAAATGTTACATTTACACTTGTAACACATCACATTTACACTTGTAAAATGTTAAAATTATATAAATTCAAAATTTCGGTCACAAAAAATCAAATTACACTCTTAAAATGTTACATTTACACTCGTAAAATATCACATTTACACTTGTAAAACTCATACAACATTACATTTACACTTCTGAAATCTGAAACTCAAAACTGATTAATTAGGGGCTAGAGAGAGAAAGAAAAATTAATTAGTGTATAGAAATTTGATTAGTGGTAATTTTTTTTGGTAATTTTCAATCTCAACCATCCATGTCAATTCAACAATCCACATTTTTTTCCTTTTTTTTTTAATAGCCCTTAATCAAATGCATCTCAACCATTCATTGAGTCCATCCGACGGCTCTTAGAGGGACTTATGGACTCAATTTGGGAGGAGGACTCATTAGAACTCCTATATATATATATATATATATATATATATATATATATATATATATATATATATATATATATATATATATATATATATATATATATCAGTGGGTCATGTTTACGTAATGTCAACAAAGTGTCGTTGCTGTCATGAGTCGTATATACATATTGGTCATCTTGCACAATTCTCGACGGTATTTGCATAACTTTGTAGTCTACATCAAGTCGAATTTGGTAAGTAAGATACAATGTTCATAATATTGTTGCATGTTCGGTATGATCGTACAACAAATAGTTGATGACCTTGCTGTAAGTTGGTAATAATAAATCTTACGGTGTGTTACATACTTTCAGTGGTTTTAAGTTTATACGAGTTACATAGTGTGATGTCAAAGAGTAAGTTATGTTAATGTGAATCAAGGTTGTTTTTGGTTTATGAATAATGTCAAGATGGTATAATAGGTATCGGTTTGACGGACAGGGTAGTTTTTTGATGGTGAACTTCGGGGACGAAGTTCCATTTAAGAGGGGAAGAGTAATGGCGCAAAGTAAAAAGGAAAAATAATGTAATTATAACAACTTTACAGTATTTATGTGGTATTTTTAAGTATGTGAATGATTCTTTGAATGGCTTTATATGATTATTTGAATAGTTTCATAGTGGTTATGGTGCAATTGAGTAAGAATTTATAATTGTTGAATAAAATAACATATTGTATACTTTATTTTCAATAATTAGTAGTTATGTTGTCATGGGAATGACATGTTGTTAGCAATAGTAGGTTGTCTTTGGCAGAATTGCGTGTGTGGTTGAGTTAGTAAAGTGGAATGATATATGTGTTGTATGAATCAGTAAATGTGTTGTGGTAAATCGATGCTAGGATCGGTGTTTTGTATGTGTCTTAATCGGTAGTTGTGGATAAGTAATGAATGGAAGTATAGTCTAATTGTTGTGTTGATGTACATTTAAATGGTAGCATGTAGGGGGTACAAGTGATGGATGAGTTAGCCGTTGTGATTGGTAGGCGTTCTAGTGATTCAAAAGAAAGTTTGTGATTAGCTTGGAGTCGTGTTGTGTATTATGTGCTAAGGTGGATGATGGTGTTGTTTGATGGACATACTTAGTGGGATGGTATTTCTAAATAGTTATGTTGACCTGTGTCGGATAAACGGGGGTGTTGACCTTGGTTTCCTTGTCATGTCGTTCGGGGGAAGATGAGTCGAACTTCGGGGACGAAGTTCTTTTTAAGGGGGGAAGACTGTAATACCCGTCCTTTTAGGGGCCCATTGACCGACCTTAGTGACATGCCTTGACCTTTGGAAACCTTACGAGCTATGACTTGTGACGTGGTAAGCTTTGGGTGTGGGGTACTCAATCTAGTCGAGGCTACTCGATCGAGTAGCTTGGAGGCTCGATCGAGTAGGGGTCACTCGATCGAGTAGCGTGTTTACAGCGAGGATTTATATATCATGTTTTGAGAAACCGCAAATAATTTCCGCCTCTCTTCTCTAAACCTAGATGTCGTCTCTCCTTCTTCCCTTCACCATAGTTCCTCCCTTTGGAGTACTTGAGGATGCTTGTGCCATGGGGAAGGGTTGCTTGAGTCGGGTAGCGGTCTTGACGCCAATTTGCTATGCGTAGGTATGTCACCGTCATCATCATTGTTGTTTATTGTTTTAGTTAGGGTTGTGGTAATAGTGATAGGTGATTGTATTGTTTGTATAGGTGTATTGCCTGGTTGATTGGTATCGTGTGGTTGGACGCGGAATCGCTGCGGTACGCTAAACGTAGTTTCGCATACTCAGTACTGTTTGTTGTCTAGAGTGTCTGTGATGTGGTTTGATTGATGTAGTGTCGGTATGGTTGACTGGTTATGGTAATTACTTAGTGTTGTGTTGTTTTGATTATCATTGTTGTGATACAGCTAGTTGTGGTTGTTGTCTCTGGTTCTCAAGGTGCGTCCTCGGCTGAGTGGAGTCACTTGCGGGAGTGGCTTCACGCCCTAGTTTCGCCCTCCGTGGAACCCGCCACGGGAGGGGATGTGCGCATTAATGGGATAAGTTTATCGCTTGGTATGATGAGCGGGGATTTGGTGGGTATGGCTGCGGTCCCCCACTGGCAGGGCTGGTCCGTTGGATAGTCGGTGACGGTAATTGATTAGAGGAGATGTGGCTTATGTGTGTCTTATTGTATTTATATTGTGTTGGCAGTGGATGATTGGTTTCTTAAGTTACTGACCTTGCGTGGTTTTGCCTTCTTGTTTACTTTTGTTGTGTCTGCCATGATCCCTTATGGTGAGTAGTCAGTCTTAGCAGGTGATGTCTTGGATGATAGCTGGATGTTTAGCGGGATGAGTCTTCACGAGTCATGACAGAAGTGTAGTTCACTTAGCTAATAGTAGTCCGAGTTGTACCTTTTGTATATCTTAGTTGTTAATCATTGTAATGTAACTTAATTGTTCTTTTATCGACATTTGATTATTGCTGTCCTCGGGCAACCGAGATGGTGATGCCCTTTATGTTACGGAAGGTCTTGTTAACGCTTCTGGGTATATGGGGGTGTCACAGTACGTAGGCCGGTTCTGACCGTCGTTCAATGCATAAAGGCATTTCAAACATATTGTCTGGCATATTAATCAAAGATGCAAGTTTTGCAAGAGCATCTGCAAATTGATTCTCTTCACGGGGTAGGTGTAGATAAGTGACTTGATCGAAGAATTGTGCGACTTGATCTATCCTAGCCTGATAGGGTGCTAGACTTTCACTTCGGATTTTCCAAGATCCTGTAACTTGGTTAATGATCAAGGATGAGTCTCCGTGAACTCGAAGATTCTTAACGCCTGAACTCACTATTGCTTGTAGACCAATGAAACAAGCTTCATACTCTGCTGCATTATTAGTCACCTCGTAGTCGAGTTTAACAGAAAGTGGTGTATGCTCGCCTTCAGGAGAAATGAGCAATACTCCTATCCCAAATCCTCTCAAATTTGATGCCCCATCAAAATAAAGATCCCAAGAGTTTATACTGCTCTGTAAGATGTCCTCGTCTGGAAATGACCACGTGTCTATTTCTTGGGTATCGTTGATAGAATTATCTGTGAAGAATTCAGCAACGGCGCGTCCCTTTATGACTTTCAAAGGTACGTACTTGAGTTAAAATTCTAAGAGCATTAAGGTCCATCTTGCCAAACGTCCGTTGAGGATGGGTTTCTCGAAGAGGTATTTGACGGGATCCATTTTAGAATACACCTTGACAGAATAGCTAAGCATGAAGTGGCGTAGCTTCTTTGTTGCCCACATAAGAGCGAGGCATGTCTTTTCAAGAGGTGTATACTTACACTCGTACTCCAAGAACTTCTTACTAAGGTAGTTGATAGCTCTTTCTTCTTTTCCGATGGTCTGTGCGAACATAGTCCCCATGGCCGTTTCGGTTACTGTGAGTTATAAACCAAGAGGTTGATCTCGTTGCGGAGGCATTAGCACTGGTGGTTTGGCCAATATCTCCTTAATCTTATGGAACGCCTTTTGACGGTCGTCGTTCCAAATGGTATGATCTGTTTTCTTTAGCTTTTTGAAAATAGGTTCGCAGATCATAGTGAGCTTTGATATGAATCGACTTATATACATCACTTTTCCTAGAAATCCTCTAACCTCCTTTTCTGTCTAGGGTTGTGGCATTCCAATTAAAGCTTTGATGGATCAATTTCTAGCCCTCTCTGGCTTACTACATATCGTAGAAGCTTGCCTGATGTGACTCCGAATGCACATTTCTGAGGATTGAGCCTCATGTTGTACTTGCGCAATCTAAGGAAGAATTTGCGAAGGTTATCGATGTGACCTTTTCTATCCTGGGATTTGAAAACCATGTCATCTACATATACTTCTACTTCTTTATGCATCATGTCATGTAACATAGTGGTTGCAGTGTGTTGGTAAGTAGCCCCTGCATTGATTTGTCGGAGCGGCATGACAGTATAACAATATGTGCCCCGTTGAGTGACGAAGGCTGTCTTGTGTATATCTTCTATGGCCATTTTGATCTGGTTATACCCTTCATACCCGTCCACGAAGGATAACAACACGTGAGCTGCTGTATTATCTACTAATATGTCGATGTTTGGTAGAGGGAAGTCGTCCTTGGGACTCGCTTTGTTCAAGTCTCTGAAATCAACACAAACCCGGATTCGGCCATCCTCTTTGGGTACGGGGACTATGTTAGCCACCCAGTCAGAATAATCAGAAATTTTGATGAACCCGACTTTGAATTGCTTATCGACTTCTTCTTTGATCTTAAGAGCCCACTCGGTCCTCATCTGACGGAGCTTCTGTTTTACAGGTTAGAAACCTGGTTTGATTGAAATGCGATGTTCTGCAATATCCCTGTCAATCCCTGGCATATTCTTGTATGACCAAGCGAAAATGTCTTTGAACTCGTGTAGGATGTCGATGAAATTGGCCCTTTCTGTTGGGTCTAAGGTCGTCCTTATCCTAAGTTCTTGGGGTTTTAGTTCGGTCCCTACGTTGATGGGTTCGGTGTTTTCTATAACTGGTGCCCCTTCCCCCTCTTGTAGTATCTCTTTGACTATATAGGGAGGTAATTCGACTGAGTCTGGGTCAGGATCGTCCCCATTATCATCGTAAATAGAATTTCATTCAGAATAACACAAGGAGTAAGAAGAATCAGATTTATTCATATTAAATTTTGAAAAGAGCTGAAACAAAGAAGCCATATGTTCAGTAGTTAGTGGCGGTAAAGGGACAACTGCTAGGACATTTCCCAAGCTGCTATTACTATGTGACGCTATGCTAGGAGAAACAACGGGATAAGGAGTGACGATAGAGGAAGACTCTCTAGCGACTTCCGTAGACTCAAACTCTGATTCCGACTCTGACTCCGGTTCAAACTCGAATTCATTGTCTTTGGGTTCTCCTTTGATTATCTCTCCTTCTCCAGTAGTGACCTTGAAGAGTTTTCCTTGGTTGTTGGTCCATTTGATTGACTTTCTCCATCCTATCTGCTGATTTGGGCTGGTGTTAGTAATTATTGCTGTTACGTTTGAATGGTCATCTTGAAGAATGGTAATGATCTCATCCTGCGCTGCTTTGACGAATCGGTCTTCTGCAAATAGAAGGCTAACAGCTTGTTCGTCTAAACAAGGTGTTTGACGAGTTTTGACGATAGGAACCGTTTCTGAAGGGATGAAATAACAATCGTGGATGACCTCGATTCCAGCAAGTTTTGTTCCCCTATAATGCCAATGTTCGCGAAATCTATGAAAGTATTCATGACTCCCCTCTCTTTGAAGTATCCATTTAGAGCAGGGAGATAGGGTCGCATCTGGATTCATTTGTCTTTACGGCTTTAGAACTTAGTAAGCATTTCTAAGGCTTCTACTTTCATGGGCTTGTATCCCAAACCTAATGGTATTCTTTGAGAATTTCCTTCCTTATAAGGTGAAAAGGTGTTCTTTTTGGCAGGGTTTATTGGAATTTCTGGGAAGTATCCTTGGGACTTGAGTATGTGGTTGACCACTAAATTGGAGTTTGGGTTGAAGTATAAAGGCGCCAACTCGCTCTCTATAAGATTTATGCTTTGAAATCCCTGAAGCTCGTACACTGGGTCTGTGACTACTTGGTTGCTTGATATTTTCTCTATCACGGCCTTGATAGGCGACGAAGTAATCGTCACTACTTTGCCATCTAGAGGAATCTTGATCTTCTGATGCAAGGTGGATGTTACCGCTTTGGAAGCGTGAATCAGGGGCCTTCATAGAAGTATATTAAAGGATGCCTCTATGTACACTATTTGGAAATTAACCTTTCGCTCGATTGGCCATGTGGCTATAGTAGGGTTAATTTGCCCTACTACTTTACGTCGTGTTCCATCGTATGCTCGAACACCTGGGTTGGTAGGAGTCCAATCTGATTCTTTCATGCCCAACTTATATGCTGTGTTTAGTGGTATGACATTGACTGCGGAGCCACCATCCACCAAAGTCATTCATATGTTCTTCTTTAAGCATGTGACCGTAATGTATAGAGCGAGGTTTTGACTGGCGCCGAAAGGAGGCAAATCCTCATCTGAAAAAGTAACTAGGTTACTTAGCTTGACTGAGTCTTGGAAGACTAGGTTGACTACGTCATCAGGTGTAGAATTGTGCGCTACATTTAGTGATGTGACTCTTAATTGCGCACATTTAGTCCCCTAATTGAACCCATTTTGCATACTAATATAGCATCTCATGACCATTTTAACCGTCAATTCCTTCCTATTTTACTTTCCTATTGCATTGTGTATGTCTTGTAGGAAAGAAGATAATGAGGCGGAATTCCTGTCTCTCGCGCATATTCGGACGCTTGTTGACAATCCTGGATGGACTAGTATGAAGAGGAGGCAATAATGATGACCAAGGATGTAGGAATAAAGACTATATAGAAGGATCATAGGCTTAAAAGCAAGGATGACGAGAAGGAAACCATTACAAGAAGAAATTGCTCTGAACCAATAAAACAGTTGCTTGTTTGGCTCTGAAAATATGCTAGATGAAACGGCGTCGAAAAATCAAGTGGTCTAGGCTTTTGAATCACTCCAATAGGAGTCCGGATGAGGAGTCACGTCCTTTTTACAATCCGAGCTCAAATAGACAAGATGGGCGCCAATCCGCGCGTTCCAGACTCAATCCGCGCGTCCCAGAACTGCTTTGCCATTTCAGAAAACCCTGTGAGACAATCCGTGTATCCCAGACTCAATCCGCGCGTCCTATACCTAGGATCCGCGCATCCCGATGACTGGAGGAGCGGATCGTTCTAGAGCAAGCCTTCTCTTCAGGTCAATCCGCGCAGATCTCCTTGGGAGTTGCTACATGATCCGCGCATGTATCTCGGGACTTGCAAAACTCTATTCAACACTTAAGCATCCCGATTAATGATGTACCACTATATATACTCCATTGTATTACCTAGCTAATTACTAAGTTACCTTAGATTAAATCAGTCTCTCTTAGATTAGATTAGGAGTAGATTAGAATAGATTATCCTCTAATCTTTCCACAAATTACACATTAATCTTTCCTTAATAATTGTTCTTAGTTTTATTTGGGTAATTAGAAGATTATTGGTGTTTATTGGAGGATTGACAACCTTTCATCAATCATCAAGTACTTCTATTATTCTTTGCTTCATTATTTCGATCATCTCCATAGGTATAATTCCTTTTCACCCTTGTTTAATTATTGTTAATCACATCATTTATTCATCATGTTTTGCTTTGTTAGTATGATTGACAACCTTATTAGCATGCTAAACTTGATCATGAGTGAGTAGTTCTTTAGCTAGGGTTAATGGGGAATTAGGGGAAACAAACATGGGAATTGATCTATGCTTAATATAATATGTTTTCATAATTAATTTGTTGCTTGTTGTGATTTTAACCGATGCAGATGTTATGTTTGATGAAATGCGAGCCTGTGAATCCTTGCAGTTTTTACCCATCTCCTACCTTTTCAATGAGGCTTGTAAGACATAAACCAACTCGAGTCTCATTAGAACAAGCATAGAGTTGAATAGGGGGAGACTAAGTCGACTTGTAGCCGTTGTACAGTCTAGACGACTCGGCTAAGGGACCTAAATTCTCCTAGGGATTGCAAGATATACACTAACTCGATCCCATCACAACAATAAGTGCTTGCATCTATTTGAGAACATGTTTGTATAATGTATTTCCATGAATCCCCTATGATCCCATGACACTCTAGTGCTTTTAATCAATTTTTTACAACCCCTTTACTTGCATTACTTAATTTACCTTCATCTTGTTGATTATTTTCGACCACATAACATCTCAACCCAATTCGCGTGTGGACAGCGGGGGCCACGGGGGCGCTTGGGAAACAAGCGTTTGCATTTTGTATGGAGCCGCCACCAATTTTTATGGGAAATTGGAACCGTTCGAATACCTCGTGTCATGTCAAGACACAAAGTAGTGACATGAACACTAGGCAATCGTTACCCTTAGCATTCTATGTCTAGAATGACTCTCGTGGATGCCAATGAACACGGGTGTTCACAGATATCTGGAGTAAGGGGTGAGGGTACGTATTAGGAAGCTCTTTTGATCGAACATCTAATCCCGCCCGCCTCGATAGCGGCCTCTACTAATGATTAGGGATGTTATTCGTACTTGATATATCGTCGGCTATATGCATGCAATGCAACATCCATAGATTAATCCTAACATGTGAAAATTAACTAAGTCGGTTGACACGTAATTAGCATACAATTTGGTCGAAGTAGGATTTAATGCTCATTTAGATGTGAAACATACAAGCAATAAAAGAAATACAATAATTATAAATTACAATAATGATAATTACAATAATTACATTGGGATAGGCGATTTATGTCGAAAATACCTTTAAAACGGATAATTGGAGAAAAAAAGATAAAAGAATAAATTAACGAACAGGAATTAGCGATATTACGGTTAATAGTTAATTAATACGTACGTTAATTAAACTAAGTCAAGGCAGAAACGAAGTTTAGAGACAGAACTCAGCCAGGAACAGGCGCAGCAGAGCTGCGTCTTTTGGAATAGGTGCAGCAGACGCCGCGCCGCATTCCTCGGCTCGATTCGGCCGTGAAGCCGTAATTGCAAGCCGTTAATGTCAATTGGTGATTTTAATGATCAATTAAATTATTTACTCGGATGAAAGTGATTAACATGTTATTTAACATATGAATGGGTCATAAAAACAGTAAAACATGAATGAGACGGATGCAAACGGATTATTTACATGGTGGAATAATGACAGAAGTGAAAAATATTAATGAGTCCTACGAATTAAATCAGTTAACTACGTTAGATACGATGGATTGATGACAAATATGCGACGAACACATGAATAAGCAGATGAAAACTATATCAAAGACGAATTCCAGAAACTCAATATGAACAAATTGAATCTCTACAACCCGCAAATATTGGATTACTCGGGATTTAAGTCGGATTTGTGATGATTAAAGCATGTTAATGATGATGATTAATGATTTACATGTGAATTATTATGCTATTGTAATGAAGAATCAACGAAATAAACAAAGGGAAACAAACAAGCACGAATTACAGAGGACGGAGGAAGAAGAAAAGAAGCAGGAACCGCGGCAGCCTCACGAAGGGCGCGAAACAGTGCTGCGCGCTCCTTCGAATAGGCGCAGCAGTTGCTGCGTCTTTTCTCGACGTCTGTCTACTGGAAATCCGTAAAAAAGAGTTTTAAAGCACGGTTTTAGAAATCGGTTTTAATGGTGTTTTCGACATAAATCTTACAATTGTGGTACAATAATTAAAATACAATAAATAAATAAGGATTATACACCCTCAAACTTACATGTTGACGAAACGAGAAGGACTAAGATATCGATTAGTGATGCTCGACGCGAATGCAAAGAAAGTGCCCTCGTAAGAGGAAAACGATTAAGTAATTAAGTTGATTGATGTGTAGTTGGTCAAATTGGTCGGTCATGCAACGGGGAGGCTGGTACTTAGAAGGATCTGAGCTTACGTTGTCGAAAGTTCAAGCACGTAGACGCCAAAAGTAAGAACAAAGTCTAGAATTCAAAGGGAGAAGAGAAGGGCGGACACTCGCGTGAGAAATATGAGGAGCGAAGGCTCCTATTTATACTAATCACGTGAAGGAATTAGGGTTTCAGAGACTCTTTGGAAGTGAATCTCGGAAAGATATGAAAAAGATACGAGAAACATGCAGAAAAGGACCTGGAAAGAGGCGCAGCAGCCACTGCGTCTCTTGGACGAGGCGCAGCACCTGCTGCGTCTATTCCCAAGTGGTTTCCTCCTGCAGAAGAAAGATTTCCGTGTTTGAGTTATGGTAGGACGTAAATAATTCGATTTCCTTAATATCTTATATGAATATTACGGGAATTTACTTACTAAAAGATATAATTTGTGAAATATGGAATAGAAATATCCGGAACATTCCAGAACATTCTGACTCGGGTTTTAACGGTTATCAGAAAATGGAGACGGTTTTAGGCCCGGACTCTGAATGTACTCTAATTACTGTCAAAACGACCGTATCGGGACGTAGATGACAACTAAGAGGTAGACATTAATATTTGAGCAATCACTTGACGATAATCTTACGAACTGTCACCAATCGTTCCGCGTACCAAACATGCGGCCCAATCATCACCGGGTGGTTTGCGGGAGGTGCGAAAATGAGGTATCTCTGAGCCCCACTTTGACCGAGGCTTGGACAAGGCGAAAGTCAAAGTATAGCCATCAGGTCAATCGAAGATTACAACCTGACGACTATGGCGACGCGAGGCGGCTCAAGGGGTCTGAGCCAAGGACCTGTCGTCAGGAACATTTTAGAGTCTGTCGACTATCGGGGAGGGTCGTTTTAAGTCCATTAGACTACGTAAGGAGGCTCGCCAGCCATAAGAAGAGACCATACCTGGGACTTCTTCACGAGATGCTTCCGGAGGTGCATAGGAGCTAAGGTTAAGACCTAAAGGATATATAAGGATTGTGCTAGGGTGTGGGACCCTAAAGGAAAGCATTGACGGGAAGGAGGCCTAAAGTAAGTTCAACTTAAGGGGTAAACCGAAGGTTGGGTATAGGAACTCTATTGGTTTGGGGAACTTGAAGGCTTATGAACCTAAAAGGATTGGGATCCTATAGTTAAAAAGTCCTAATTTCGGGTTTACGAACCTAAGAAAGAAGGCTTTGGGTTTGGGAACTTTTGGAGAACGACACCCTGTCGAACTCCACGGGGAAACGAGAAATATTGAGAGTAGCAGGACACAGGCGGGAACTGCTGGGAGAAAACTGCTTTGGGTAGTCTTCGGGAAATAATTGGGAATAGCAGGACACAGGCGGGAACTGCTGGGAGGAAATCTGCTTAGGTAGATCGTCAATCCTTACGTCTTGAGAGAGACAGAATGTCCGCTTACTCTCGCTAGAGACCCGATTGGGAATTATTCTTCTCGTCATGAGAGGGAAAGTATATTCTCTTACTCTCGCTGAAGACATAATGAAGGTGTGTCGAAGTTTGTGAAGGAACCAATGCTCGTTGCGACAAGCAGAAGGTCTTGAAAGGAATAAATAGTACGCAACAGTCCGCTGCGGGCTTGGAAATGCGGGCCGGAACGAAAGAAAAATCGCCAAACGGACCAAAAGAATGAAATAGCATCGGGGAAGAGGCGCACCAAATATGGGCCCACAAATAACGAACTCATAACGAATTTTTTAAAATCCGTATGGAGGGAACAAAAGGACGAGGCACAGCAAGAGCTGCGTCTCTTGGAAGAGGCGCAGCGCCTGCTGCGTCTATTCCCCAATTTGGTTTTCCTGCGTAAAAACGCGAAAATCAGGAGGTTTATGTTCATTCTTATTCGAAACACAAATCTCTCATTTCTCTCTCAAATCTTCACCATTTCCGCCAAGGTTTGATTCAAAAGCTTGCATTAAAGATGACTAATCGAGGTATGTGTCTCAATCTTGCGTTAATCTTCTACATTTGTCCAATTTTGAGCCGAAAAATTAGGGTTTATGACCCTTTTGATCGAAAATTTGGGGCTTTTCCTCCAAACGCATTTGCCTTGTCAAATTGACATTAGAAACGGATAGTAGGTAATATTAGGAGCATAACCATGTATTTGTTTCGAATTTTCATCAAGCTTTGAGCCTTTGAGTGAATTTTGAGACGGTTTTACAGCTAAACCCTAAATTGTTTCGAAAATAGCCTTAGGATTGCCCATTTGTAATGAAACTTGATATTTGGGATCCTTGAATGATGGGTAAACTTTCTACCATCTAGGAATTTTGGTTTGTGACAGCTTTTCCAGGACACTTTTTGGGGCATAATCGCCATTATAGAGGAATGCTGCCAAAATTTCGACTCGAACCCAGAACTAGGCTTCGAACTAGACTTGACTTGACCCAAATTGCCACATGAGTGGTCTGGTTGGTGGGAATATGGCCAAAGATGGCGAAAAAGGAGCGGTTTCAGGGCTTTGAAGGCTCGAAAATCCCTTAACCAAGGCTTGTCGTCGCGTGACGCGGCCTGAATTTTCTTTAATGTTGCAGGTGATGAGGCTTCTACTTCCGGGAGAGCTCCCATGGAGATAGACGCTGCTACTGTCGAGGAGGCTTTAGAGCAGGCCTTCACCGCTGCGGTGATGGCTACTGGGGACGAGTTTCACGAAGAGGAGGCCCCGAGACGGGCCAACGTCGGACGAGGAGGTCGCCAGCTGAGAGGGGCTCCCGCGTGGGCTGAGACTTGGGAGAGTAGGCACCTCGTGTGGGCTGCAGAGGGTCACCTGTCCTACAGGACGGTGAAGAGTTTGGTAAATAGGAATTCACTGCTCATTCTTTTATTCAAATTTCTTTCAAACTTCGTTCAAAACTAAAGATAGCTTTGTTTCAAATCATAATAGGAGGCCGGGAACATCAGGTCGTTCTCGGGTTACACGACAGCGATGGAGCACTACGAGCGGTTGTCGGTGGAGGAGAGGGCCATGATCGAGCGCGGAGCGTTTGGTCCTTTGGTTCAGGTTTGGAGGGATATCGCGAAGAGGAAGTTGCGGGCTAACCTTAGCCTGGTCCGTGCTTTCTTGGACCGATTCTGGGACACGACTTCCACGTTTCACATGCCTTTTGGTGAGGTGGGAGTCACTTTGGAGGATTACGGCATGATTTCTGGTCTGCCGTGTGGGACCGAGGAGGTGGTGTGGCCGGAGACTGCCATGAGGGCGGACTCGGCTGAGGCGAGGAGATTGATCGGCTGGAACTTGTCGCCAAGGCTGTTATAGTGCCGGGTTTGATACCCTGTTCTTACGTTCGAGACTACTTTGCGGGGAAGACCCCGGCGCTGGTGACGATCGATGGTAGGGAGACGGCTCCTCCTCCCTGTACAGCAGAGCAGAGGGCTCGTCTGTGGCTTTGGTGGTTCCTGTGTTCGATTTACCTCGGAGACAAGGGCGAGAGGCTGTCGACGAAGCTTCTTCCCTTCCTTTCTGACCTGAGTTCCCTAGGACGTTGGGACTGGGTCACTTTCTTTGGTTTTGCGGTCCTCATCCGCTTCATGAGGGCCATGGTTCGTCCGGAGTTGATGGAGAAGGGGACTTCTCCTGGTGCTGTCGGGCCTGGACTACTGCTGGAGGTATGAACCTACCTTTAGACTAAAGTAAATTCCTTTCTTTATCAAATCACGAAAGATTGTCATTGATTATTTTGCTTTACATGCGTGGGTGTACTCCTACTTCCCGGGCCTCGCGCCCAAGAGGACGGAGCCACTGGAGAGAGCCTATCCCGTGGTGAGGGATTGGGTGATGTGTCGGACAAAGAGCAAGCGTTCTTCTCACAATGTCTACCGGCGGGACGTGAACGCTCTTCATCTGAGTAGCGTGAGTATCTCACTTATATTCACTTGCTTCTTATATTTGCTTTTAATTGATCGTAGGAATGATCCTTTTTATCTTGTCTTAGTGGGTGCCCCGACCTTGGGCAGAGTACGCTGGAGCGCCTCCTTTTGTGGCTGAGGTCCTTCGTCCTAGGAGCTCGGGCCGACTGCTGTTGAGGACGTCGATGGGTCCTGTGTGGTACCTGGGTGAGCGCTTGGCTCGTCAGTGCTCGCGGGGCGTGTTGACGGTTCCCGTCGATCCTCCCAAGACGATGTTTAGGGAGCCTTTTGAGGCTGAGAGGGAGGCGGACTTGGCTGGTACCAGTGGTGACGACCTTCTTCTTCCTGGCGAGGACTACTCGGCGTTCCTCTACGGGAGACTGGCGTACTGGCCAGTGGTGGTGAGTATCTTTTATTTTTCCTTTTGATTTGATTTTTGAGAACCATGATGAAAGATCATCGATTGATGAGAACCATTTGTCTTTGTAGGAAGTCGAGGCGGCGGGCATCGAGTCCCAGAGTACCCCAAGACCCTCGAGTACACTGACGTGACCGGGAGGACGACGATCTCCGAGCTCCGTGACTTTGACGTAGCCGTGACGGATGCTGGCCTGGACGATTGGCAGCATCTGATTCGGAGGGTGAGCCTCTAATCTGTATATCCTTTGTGTAAGAACACACTTGATTAAATTTGTTCAATTGTTGAGCACTTCTTTTTGAAAATGCAGGTTGCGCCGTCTCGGTTTGTGGCGTTGTGGAGGGTGGCCAACCGGCTGCGAGCTACTGCCGTCGAGGCACTTGTCGGCGGTCGAGGTCGTCAGGTATGAACCTTACGCCTGTTTCCCTTTTTTGATTTTTGATTTTCTAATTTTGCTTGAATTGATTGACATGAGCCAATTTTCTTGTTTACAGGGTGACCGCGAGCTGGAGCGAGAGTTGACCCAGTCTCGGGAGGAGACAGCTCGCGTGTTGAGGGAGCTCGAGGTTCGGGATGCCGAGATCGCTGCTCTTGTGGCGAGAGTTGCAGAGTTGGAGGGCGCCCAGCAGTAGTTTTGTGTAGCTTTTTTGTCGTATGTTGGCTGTGTCTTGTACATTTGTTCATTGGGACTATCATTTTGAACATTTTTTGGACTTTGTTTGGGGCTCGAGCCCCCAGTTTGTACATTTCCTCCGTTTGGTATATATACGATGGCCCGAGTGCCTTTCTTTGCCGGGTTGTGTTGCTTGTATCCGCAGTTAGTTTCGAACAGGTTTGGTAGATGACGGTTTATGCCATCATGCCGCCGAAATTTACATAGAAAAACACGCAAAGCATACATTTTTATATACATATGGCCTTAATTAGCGCAAAATGAGAGACTCAAAAGAACGCGAAAAATGCAAAAATGCAAAAATTTTGCCGGAAATGACCGGACGGTAGGGAGGGTTACCCCCTAAAAAAAAGAAAGAAATAGAAATCTATAAGTTTAGAAATGAAATTAAAGAAATTAATATTTATAAGTTGAAATTAAAATGAAAATTATTTCCTAAAATGAAAATATACAAGCGTAATATAATGGCAGAAGTGTCGATGTCGCCTTGAAATGCGTGCCCGCGAATTTAGGAAACCTGAAACATGGTAATTTCCATTATTTACCAAAATAATAACCTGTAGGAATAGGAAATTATTCGTTATGGAATTAGGAAAGATCCAACGCGGAAAATCACAGAAGTGAAGCTCGGGAAGAGGCGCAAAGATGAGTCGCTTCCCTTTGAAGAGGCGCAGTCGCCGCCCTGTTCCCAGGTTGTTCCGTTCTGACGGATTTTTGGAAACAGCAATTAATATAAATAGAAGCGTCGATGGAGCTTTTATTCACACAAATCTTCCGTCTATTCTTCGTCTAATTACACAAAACTCTTCAAAATAAATTTTCTCATCATGAATACTTTAGAGATCCGCTTGAAGGAATGGACCAATGAATTTTCAAATTTGGAGAAGCACGATATGGGCTCTTATAACTTTGGATCGTTGTTGAGTTTGAAACTCATCAAGGTTGTGAAACCGTTCTTGGATGCTTGCCTTGACTATTGGGACCCGAACTACCATGTTTTTGCGTTTCCTGGGGTGATATTTGTCCTTTTCTGAAGAAATTGCGCCATTGGTGGATGGGACCCCGAACATTTGCCTGCCATCCCTTCTACTTCTCAAGGGTACAAAAGCAAATTTAGGGACTTGCTCGGATTGACTAGGCTTGAGGTGGACCGTCTAGTTACCTCAAAAGGCGTGAGAGTGTTGGACTTCATAGATCGATTCATCAATAGGGCCGACCCCACCGTTTCTCATGTTGCTAGGCGGAGGGCATTTGGCTTTTGCTTGTTGCATGTGTATGTCTTCCAAGGGCATGTTGATGAAGACTTGAGAGGTGATCCCGTCTTTTGGGTCTTGTTGAGCGAGATGGAGCTGCAGAGAGCCCAGCTTGCTTATGCTTAGGAGAGATTATATTGGGTTTGGATAATAGGAAATCCAACCGTGATCTGCCATTCTTGGGGAGTCCCGTCATTTTGCAGGTGAAAGACACTTTTTTTTTTTTTTTTTTTTTTTTTTTTTTTTTTTTTGTTTTCTTCTTTTTTTTTTTGTTTTCTTATTTTTTTTTCTTTCGTTTTTTTTTTTTTTTTTTTTTTTTTTTTTGATGTCTAATACCTGCTTTTGGTAGGTTTGGCTTATGGAGCGCTCACGATTGATCGAGCCCCCAGTTCATGCGCTTTCCTATCATGCCCGCTCGATTGCGATGAGGACGAGGTTGTACATGGTGGACTTCACTCGGGTCTGTGATTATTGGAAGAATAAGCTGAAGAGTGATGATGGCCCGTTGATCCGGTGGGTCGTTCCGTGGTGGCACCTCAAGTCCGTCACTGGAGTGTCTTCTTTGGATCCCACTAGGTCGGTGCGCATTCCCGGACTGGAGTTTATGGTATGCATCTTTCCGGAAAGGCTGATGAGGCAAGTTGGGCTGAAGCAGACGATTCCGAGGCTTGATACCGTCCCGCAGACTGCTATGGCGCTTACCACAGAGAGCCGAAGAGAATGGGCTATCAAATGGGCCCAAAGAAACATGTGGTTCTTGAATTTCTCCGCCAATGCTTTATGGGTGTCGGATTCTTATCTGAGGTGGAGAAAGGCTGCAACTCCGGAAGAGCGCGAGAAGTTGAGGAAGTGCGAGCCCATTGACTACAAGGTGCGCGAGGGAGAGAAAGAGAAAGAGAAGCATCTGACGGAGGGAGAAGAAGAAGCCGGGTTTCAAGTCATTCATCCTTCGAAGAAATCCAAGACTACTCCTGTCGCAGAGATGGTGATTGGCAAGAATGGAAAAGCTAGACCTCGAGAAAGACCGTTGGTGATTAGGTCTAAAGTGGCGCAAGAGCGTCCGGCTCGAGGTCGTGATAAGAAATATGATAGGAATGACAAGGGCAAGGGGAAGATGGAGGAATAGCTCGAGTCTCTTTATTATTATTTGGTTATTATTAATTATTGTTGTTGTAATAAAAAGGAGGGATTTTTAGAATCCTAGCCTATTCTATTTTTATTATGTAGCGTACTACTATTATTACAAAAAGAATGAACGAAATAAAAAAGGTTAAATGATTATGAAACCGTTGTGATTTTCTATTTATTATTCTTGTCGAATTTCAAATGCAATGCAAATGTCCTTCTATTTACATTTTAGATATGAGGGGTTGAATCCCGTGAAGGATTGCCTACGTATTCACTTAAAAAGCGAAATCAAACCCTTGCGCGTAGTTCGAGTAAATGTAAAAGAATAATTGTTCTAAGCAAGAGCTTGTAATGAACTTAGAAAAGAAGCATGAGCTTTTGCTTACTCTGAAGGTGCGAATTTAGTTTATTTGATGATATGAGGATGACAATTTTGTCAAAATGCAAGAGCATAGTGACATTTAGCTTATTTCAGCTTGGCCAGGGGCCGTTTACTTAGTGCCACAAGAGCGACACTTGGGGTTACACGAGGCGCGTGTTTGGTCCTATTCTAGGCATAGTATTGTTTCAGTTGGTCAAGGTTCGTTGGGTTTGAAAACTCATTCCCATCTAGGTCTGTGATCCTAACCGCACCCCCTGGGAGTATGGATTTGACTAAAAATGGTCCGGCCCAATTAGGGTTGAATTTTCCTCGTGGGTCGACAGGTAAAAGAGCTCTAACCGATTTAAGCACTAAGTCTCCTTCTTTGATGTTCCTTGGCCTAACCCTTTTGTTGAAAGCCCATTTGATACGTGCTTGATATGTTTGGACATTATGCAAAGCGCGCAGCCTACGTTCATCCAGGAGGATGAGTTCTTCATATCTATCCCTTTTCCAATCGGCTTCCGGGATTTGACTTTCGAGTAGAATACGCAAGGATGGTATTTCTAGCTCGACTGGTTGTACAGCTTCCATACCATAGGTCAAATAGAAAGGAGTAGCCCCAGTGGGCGTCCTAACGGATGTACGATACCCCCACAAAGCAAAGGGTATCTTGCTTGGCCAATCTCTATAGTTGTCAATCATTTTCTTGAGAATTGTGACAACGTTTTTGTTTGCCGCCTCTACCGCGCCGTTAGTCTGCGGCCTATAGGGCGAAGAGTGATGATGCTTAATCTTGTACTGGGCTAGCAATTGCTCGGTCTCAGCTTGGAAATGTGATCCGTTATCGCTAATGATCTCATGTGGGCAACCATATCGACAGATGATGTTGTTTTGTATGAATTTTGCCACATTTTTAGCCGTAAGACCAGTGTAGGAAGCCGCCTCTACCCATTTGGTGAAATAGTCAATTGCTACAAGAATGAAACAGTGACCTCCTGTTCCGGCTGGGGTTATCTTCCCGATTATGTCAATTCCCCATGCAGAAAATGGCCAAGGGGATGTCATTGTATAGAGCAATGAAGGAGGGACATGTTGCACGTTCCCGAAGATTTGGCAATTGTGGCAATGTCTTACGTATTTGATGCAATCGGATTCGATTGTGGTCCAATAATATCCCAAACGTGTGATTTTCTTTGCCATCATGGGCCCACTCATGTGAGGACCGCATTCTCCGTCATGGACTTCTTCCATCACCTTTCGTGCCTGTGAATGATCAAGGCAACGTAGGACTCCACCAAGAGGTGTTCTTTTGTATAATTCTCCTTGCATCAGAATGTATTGGGAAGCCAGTAGGCGTATAGCACGTTGTCCCCTCTTGTCCATATCTGGTGGATAGGTGCCATTAAGCTTGAAATTCAGGATCGCTTGGAACCAGGGTTCCTGCGCGATTTCCTCGTCGTCGGTGATTTGGTTGACATAAGCCGGCTCTGACCGACGTTCGATGCACAAAGGCATTTCCACCATGTGATCTGGCATATTAATCAATGATGCAAGTTTCGCAAGAGCGTCTGCAAATTGATTTTCCTCCCGAGGTAGGTGTAGGTAGGTTACGTGATCGAAGAATTGAGCGACTTGGTCTATCCTAGCCTGATAAGGTGCGAGGCTTTCGCTTCGGATTTTCCAAGATCCTGTAACTTGGTTAATGATCAGTGATGAATCCCCATGTACTCGGAGGTTTTTGATGCCTAAGCTTATTGCCGCTTGTAGCCCAATGAGACAAGCTTCATATTCTGCAGCATTGTTTGTCACCTCGAAGTCGAGTTTGACAGCAATTGGTGTATGCTCACCTTCAGGAGAAATGAGCAACACTCCTATTCCGAATCCTCTTAGGTTTGATGCTCCATCAAAATACAGGTCCCAGGAGTCTACATCAGTTTGGAGTATATCCTCGTCTGGAAATGACCAAGTATCTATTGTTTGTGCGTCATTGATAGGATTTTCTGCGAAGAATTCGGCGACGGCGCGACCTTTTAAAACTTTCAGTGGCACGTATTTGAGGTCGAATTCTGAGAGCATCAAGGTCCATTTTGCTAGACGTCCGTTGAGGATGGGTTTCTCGAAGAGATATTTGACTGGATCCATTTTGGAGTATATTTTGACGGCGTAGCTAAGCATGTAATGGCGTAGCTTCTTTGTTGCCCACACAAGAGCGAGGCATGTCTTTTCGAGTTGTGAGTATTTGCACTCATATTCCAAGAACTTCTTACTAAGGTAGTAGATAGCTCTTTCTTCACTTCCTACAGTTTGAGCCAACATGGCACCCATGGTCAAGCATTTTTGCCGATTCTTGTGACATATAAACCAAGAGGTTGATCTCGTTGTGGTGGCATGAGCACTGGTGGTTTAGCCAATATCTCCTTGATTCGATCGAATGCTTTTTGACAATCGTCAACCCACATGGTGTGGTCTGTTTTCTTGAGTTTCTTGAAGATAGGCTCGCAAATCATTGTAAGTTTCGATATGAATCGACTTATGTACTGCACCTTTCCTAGGAATCCTCTGACTTCTTTTTCTGTTTGAGGTTGCGGCATTTCGATCAGAGCTTTGATTTTGGAAGGATCTATTTCTATACCTCGTTGACTAACGACGTATCCCAGGAGCTTACCAGATGGTACCCCGAATGTGCATTTCTGAGGATTGAGCCTCATGTTGTACTTTCGTAGCCTTGTGAAGAACTTGCGAAAGTTCGCAATATGCCCTTCTCTTTCCTTGGATTTGACAATCATGTCGTCTACATATACCTCAACCTCTTTGTGCATCATGTCATGCAAGAGTGTAGTCGCGGTGCGTTGGTATGTAGCTCCGGCGTTGATCAATCCGAACGGCATTACCGTATAGCAATAGGTTCCCCATTGGGTGACGAATGCGGTTTTATGCATATCTTCCATGGCCATATTGATTTGGTTATAGCCCGCATATCCATCCATGAAGGATAGTAACGCGTGATCTGCAGTATTGTCTACCAATATGTCGATGTGAGGTAGAGGGAAGTCATCTTTTGGACTTGCTTTGTTTAAGTCCCTAAAATCAACACAAACACGGATTCTCCCATCCTTTTTGGGCACGGGTACTATGTTAGCTACCCAGTCAGAATACTCGGAAACTTTGATGAACCCGGCTTTGAATTGCTTGTCAACTTCTTCCTTAATCTTTAGAGCCCATTCTGTTCTCATTCGTGAACACATTTCACGGGTTTGAAACCTGGCTTAATCGGAATCCTATGTTCAGCGATATCCCTGTCGATCCCTGGCATGTCCTTGTAGGACCAAGTGAAAACGTTTTTGAATTCATTTAGGAGGTCTATGAAATCGGCCCTTTCGGTAGAGCTCAAGGTAGTCCCTATCCTAAGTTCTTGGGGTTCTAGTTCGGTTCCTACGTTGATGGGTTCAGTGTGCTCTATTACTGGTCCCCCTTCTCCTTCCTGTAGTATTTCTTTGGCTACGTAGGGAGGTATTTCGATTGAGTCTGGGTCTTGGTCATCCTCAGTATCATCATAAACAGAAATGCACTCAAGATAACACAAAGAGTAAGCGGAACCTGATTTATTCATATTAAAATTTGAGTAAAGTTGAAACAAAGAAGCCAACTGATCCATAGTCAGTGGCGGCAAAGGGACAGTGGTTGGGGCATTTCCCAAACTACTGTGACTACTCGAGGCTAAGTTAGGAGAAATGAAGGGAGTGGGGATGACAACAGGAGTAGACTTTCTAATGACCTCTCTAGACTCCGACTCTGACTCCGACTCCGACTCGAACTCATCGTCTTCTGGTTCTCCTTTGAACATCTCTCCTTCTCCAGTGGTGAGCTTGAAGAGTCTTCCTTGATTGTTGGTCCATTTGATTGATTTTCTCCATCCTTTCTGCTGTCTTGCGTCGGTTTCTGTGATCAACGCGGTGGGGTTGAAGCGATCGTCTTGAAGTATCATAGTAATGATCTCATCCTGCACGGCCCTAACGAATCGATCTTCTCCAAACAATAGGCTAACAGCTTGTTCGTCTAAGCAAGGTGCTTGACGGGTTTTGACGGTAGGAACCGTTTCTGGAGGAATGAAGTAGCAATCGTGAAAGATCTCGATTCCGGCTAACTTCCTCTCGAGATAATGCCAAGGTTCGGGCAATCCGTGGAAGAGTTCTAGACTTCCTTCTTGAACAAAGTACCCATTTAAAGTGGGGAGATAGGGCCTCATTTGGACTCATACGTGCTTGCGGTTTTGGACTTGGGCGAGCATCTCGAGAACCTCTTTTTTTGTGGGTTTATACCCTAGTCCCAGTGGTATCCTCGTTGAGTTGCCTTCCTTGTATGGTGCGAAGGTATTCTTCCGAATAGGGTTCAAAGGCATTCCAGGGAAGTATCCCTGGGATTTGAGTATGTGGTTGACCACCAAGTTAGAGTAGGGATTATAGTATAAGGGTGCCAACTCACTTTCTATGACGCTTACACTTTGGAAGCCCCCAAGTTCGTATACAGGATCCGCAAGGACTTGATTGTTCGACTGTTTTTCGATCATTGCCTTGATGGGTGACGAAGTGATCGTCACTACTTTGCCGTTTAGTGGGATCTTGATCTTTTGATGAAGGGTGGATGTTACTGCTTTGGAAGCATGAATCCAAGGCCTTCCTAGAAGTATGTTGAATGAAGCTTCAATGTCCACTATTTGGAAGTTAACCTTTCGTTCAATTGGCCCAGTGGCTATGGTTAAGCTAGCAAGTCCTAATACTTTTCGTCGTGTACCGTCATATGCACGCACGCCTTGATTGGTAGTGGTCCAATCCGACTCTTTCATGCCTAGCTTGTATGCCGTTTTGAGGGGTATGACGCTGACCGCGGAGCCATCATCTACCAAGGTCATTGGCACATTCTTCTTTAGACAAATGACAGTGATGTATAGAGGAAGGTTGTGACTAGCGCCAAAAAGTGGCAAGTCTTCGTCTGAGAAAGTAATAGGATTACTTAGCTTAGGTGATTCTTGGAAGACCAAGTTGACTACATCTTCAGGAGTGGAGTTATGTGCTACATTTAGCTTGGCCAAAGCTTGCAGTAAAGCTTGACGATGTGGGAATAAGCTTGCTACTAGTTGCCAGACTGAAAGATTAGCCTTTGTTTTCTGTAATTGCTTGAGCAAATGATCAGTGGGGTCGTCTTCGTTGTCATTTGGTGTGATGACGTTGGTTGGACCGTTTTGAGTAGTGCTTTGATATGGGCGACCCGAACGAGTTAGGTGATCCACATCTTGGTCTTCACCATTTTGGACTATTTCCTTGACTAAAGAGTTTTCAATGAGATATTCGTCCTCATCATCATCGGCCCAAACCCCATTGATCTGACTAGTTCCCTCATTCTCATGATATCACCTTCTAGTCGTATGATTTGATCGACTAGTTTATCAACCACGGTGATTATTTCTTGCATAGTGGCATTTTGAGAGAAGATCAATGGTACATGTTCTTCGGGTATTGCGTTGGGATTGCGTAATGTTGTTACCATGCTTTCTAGTTCCCAAACTTGTCTATCTACACTCCTTGCCCATGTGATGAAGTCGGGAATGGTAGGGGAGATAGTAGAGTAGAGCCCTTCATTCTCGATTGCATGAATTTCATTTTCGGTGGGAGAAATGAGGTGTGAGCAATCTAAGGTAGATTCATCACTTGTGATCACTAGAACTCCAAGAGGATTCTGAGTGTTGTTGGGCTTACCTCCCGGTGGTATTGGGAGTCGACCATCTTCAATCATGTCTTGAAGCACTTTTTTCAACTTGTAGCATTTTTCTGTGTCGTGCCCCTTGCCCCTATGGTATTCACAGTACGAATTTTCATCCCGAAACTTGGACTTCCTCTCGGGTTCGGGAGTAGGTCCAATGGGTTGGAGTTTACCTTGCTTCATTAGCCTTTTTAGAGCGTTGGAGTAAGTGTCCCAAAGGTTTGTGAATTTCCTTGGTGGGGTAGTTTTCTTGGATGGCTTGAGAAGGTTAACTTCATCGGTCTTGCTAGTAGAGCCGTATGAACGACTTGTGGACCCTTGATATCCTCGGCCTACCGTTTTGGACAAGAGTCCTTTACGGATGTCGTCTTCGATCCTTGTTCCTAGTACGGTCAAGTATTTGAAGGTTTTGATGTTTTGGTATCTCAAATGGTTGGCATATATGGGCTTGAGATTATCCACAAACTTCTCCACAAGAGTAGCCTCATCCGGGCGTTCAACTAGTTGAGTGCTAGTCTTCCTCCACCTACTTAGGAAGTCGGTGAATCCTTCTTTGTCATTTTGGGTAAGAACCTCTAGAGGTTGCATGTTGACTTGGATCTCGGCATTATCCACATATTGTTTAGAGAATTCGATTGCGGCGTCTTCCCAAGTGGCGACCTTCTTGTGATCTAAAGTGTAGAACCATTGCTTCGGGATGGTGTCAAGAGATGAAGGAAAGATCCTTAAGAACATCTCGGGTTTGATGCCTTTGATAGACATGTAATCCTTGAAGGCACGGATGTGGTTTAACGGGTTCTCGTGTCCCTTGAACTTAGGGATATCCGTCATGTTAAAGTTAGTTGGCAATTTGGAATTGACGGCTTCATACTTGCGATTGTTCTCCCTATAAATGTCATCCCCCTTAAGGTACATCAATTGCTCCTCTAGGTATTGGAGTCTTTTCTCAGTGCGATCGTCCCCATGAGAGGATTCTCATCCCTAGATTCATCATCGAAGTTACGTAGTACTTCACTTTCAAGAGGAGGCAACCTTCCCTCTACGGCATAGATACGGCCTTCGATGAGCTCAAGGCGGTCATAGGTTTGTTCTTGAGTAGATTGCATTTGGGCTAGCGCGGCTAGGATTCGATCATTACTATTCTGAAGTTGGTTGAAGTTTGCTTCATCACTTGATCCGGGCATCTTGGAAACTGGATAAGAGATCGGCGACGAATCAAAACACGATCGACCATTCTATCACACTTGCTAAAAGAGGAAAAGTTTTGACGCGTGAAGTGGGTGTGTGCCACTTGTGTTAAGTGAGTTTTGAAGAAAGACAAGGTCTTTGAAAATGTGTGTCCTAGTCAACTGTAGTGTAGTTGTAGGAGTGGACTTGAAGTGAGGTTTTGAAATGGGCTTGTGGCCCGAATTTTGACGCGACAAACGGACAGAGTTTTGTCCGGGTTTTGCGCTAATTAAGAGCCTATTTCGAAATTCTTGTTTGAAAAGGGGTTTTGATCTTTTGAAAAATCGTCATGGTTTTGTTTAGAAGTGGTGATCACGTAAGGTATACATATTTATACAAGCATTATAACGGGATCTTTGAGTGCATTTAAAAGGGATTTGGTTTAAAGGTGGGTTGCCATACCGAACCATCAAACCCGAAGTCTGTGGAGAGGCTCGTGCCAAACAAGAGTAAGGCCGATTCCTAGTCCATTTCCTCAAGTAGTGAAGGCCCTTGATACAAACAAGAGTAAGCATCATGGTATGGATGACGTCAATCGCTATCCATCCTTAGGCCCAAATAAGAATTAGGACCGTTTAGACGGGACGATTGGTCGAATGGGTTGGGTTGGGCCTAGGAAGGCCGAATAAAACGGTCTAGGAAGACCGAGTTATGAAAACCGACAATTGTCTTGTACAAACTATTCCCTAACCTTGTTCAAGTTTCACCCTTTTGGCTACACGTAAGTGTATTATCCCCAGCGGAGTCGCCAAACTGTGGTCAGCGGGGGCCACGGGGCGCTTGGGAAACAAGCGTTTGCATTTTGTATGGAGTCGCCACCAATTTTTATGGGAAATTGGAACCGTTCGAATACCTCGTGTCATGTCAAGACACAAAGTAGTGACATGAACACTAGGCAATCGTTACCCTTAGCATTCTATGTCTAGAATGACTCTCGTGGATGCCAATGAACACGGGTGTTCACAGATATCTGGAGTAAGGGGTGAGGGTACGTATTAGGAAGCTCTTTTGATCGAACACCTAATCCCGCCCGCCTCGATAGCGGCCTCTACTAATGATTAGGGAAGTTATTCGTACTTGATATATCGTCGGCTATATGCATGCAATGCAACATCCATAGATTAATCCTAACATGTGAAAATTAACTAAGTCGGTTGACACGTAATTAGCATACAATTTGGTCGAAGTAGGATTTAATGCTCATTTACATGTGAAACATACAAGCAATAAAAGAAATACAATAATTATAAATTACAATAATGAAAATTACGATAATTACATTGGGATAGGCGATTTATGTCGAAAATACCTTTAAAACGGATAATTGGAGAAAAAAAGATAAAAGAATAAATTAACGAATAGGAATTAGCGATATTACGGTTAATAGTTAATTAATACGTACGTTAATTAAACTAAGTCAAGGCAGAAACGGAGTTCAGAGACAGAACTCAGCCAAGAACAGGCGCAGCAGAGTTGCGTCTTTTGAAATAGGCGCAGCAGACGCTGCGTCTGTTCCTTGGCTCAGTTCTGGCTGTGAAGCCGTAATTGCAAGCCGTTAATGTCAATTGGTGATTTTAATAATCAATTAAATTATTTACTCGGATGAAAGTGATTAACATGTTATTTAACATATGAATGGGTCATAAAAACAGTAAAACATGAATGAGACGGATGCAAACGGATTATTTACATGGTGGAATAATGACAGAAGTGAAAAATATGAATGAGTCCTACGAATTAAATCAGTTACCTACGTTAGATACGATGGATTGATGATAAATATGCGACGAACACATGAATAAGCAGATGAAAACTATATCAAAGACGAATTCCAGAAACTCAATATGAACAAATTGAATCTCTACAACCCGGAATTGAATTTAATGACGAAAACCCGCAAATATTGGATTACTCGGGATTTAAGTCGGATTTGTGATGATTAAAGCATGTTAATGATGATGATTAATGATATACATGTGAATTATTATGCTATTGTAATGAAGAATCAACGAAATAAACAAAGGGAAACAAACAAGCACGAATTACAGAGGACGGAGGAAGAAGAAAAGAAGCAGGAACGCGGCGGCCCTCACGAAGGCGCGCGGTATGCTCGCGCTCCTTGAATAGGCGATTGATTTTTGCGTCTTTTCTCGACGTCTCTCTCACCGGAAATCCGTAAAAAAGAGTTTTAAAGCACGGTTTTAGAAATCGGTTTTAATGGTGTTTTCGACATAAATCTTACAATTGTGGTACAATAATTAAAATACAATAAATAAATAAGGATTATACACCCTCAGACTTACATGTTGACGAAACGAGAAGGACTAAGATATCGATTAGTGATGCTCGACGTGAATGCAAAGAAAGTGCCCTCGTAAGAGGAAAACGATTAAGTAATTAAGTTGATTGATGTGTAGTTGGTCAAATTGGTCGGTCATGCAACGGGGAGGCTGGTACTAAGAAGGATCCGAGCTTACGTGGTCGAAAGTTCAAGCACGTAGACGCCAAAAGTAAGAACAAAGTCTAGAATGCAAAGGGAGAAGAGAAGGGCGGAAACTCGCGTGAGAAATATGAGTAGCGAAGGCTCCTATTTATACTAATCACGTGAAGGAATTAGGGTTTCAGAGACTCTTTGGAAGTGAATCTCGGAAAGATATGAAAAAGATACGAGAAACATGCGAGAAAGGACTGGGAAGAGGCGCGGCGACCATCTGCGTCTCTTGGAAGAGGCGCAGACACTGCTGCGTCTATTCCCAAGTGGTTTCCTCCGAGAAGAAAGATTTCCGTGTTTGAGTTATGGTAGGACGGAAATAATTCGATTTCCTTAATATCTTATATGAATATTACGGGAATTTACTTACTAAAAGATAAAATTTGTGAAATATGGAATAGAAATATCCGGAACATTCCAGAACATTCTGACTCGGGTTTTAACGGTTATCAGAAAATGGAGATGGTTTTAGGCCCGGACTCCGAATGTACTCTAATTACTGTCAAAACGACCGTATCGGGACGTAGATGACAAATAAGAGGTAGACATTAATATTTGAGCAATCACTTGACGATAATCTTACGAATTGTCACCAATCGTTCCGCGTACCAAACATGCGGCCCAATCATCATCAGGTGGTTTGCGGGAGGTGCAGAAATGAGGTATCTACATCGTGACACCCTAAGACATAGTTTTTTGCAATTTAAAATCCTACATCAATATGCGTCCCTTGGGATCTGACCTTTTCTTACCTCTTTGCTAAGAGTAGTTTGTGAAGTTATAAATATTGTTTTGGTTTGTAGCTTTTGACGACGAGTTTTAACCAGACCAAAAATGGCGCCGTTACCGGGGACGGTGTTGTGTATTTGAATCGTTCTTTTGTCTAGTTTTAGTTATGCTTCTTCTTGAGGAATCTTGGTTCCTTGAGGATTTTATTTCTTGTACTTATTCTTTTTCATATGATCAACATTTCTACTTTAACTTTTTGGCAATATGAAAATGAGTCATTTGGTAAGTTTATTGCAAGATTCGAAAAATATATGACTTATGCTTGACATCATGGTCTTACTCTTTCAAATTATGAAGCATGTTGTGTAGTTTATAATGGCATGAACCTTGAAACCCGCAACTTGGCATTTCACTTGAGTGGTGGTAGGATTTGTGAGATGAGTTGTGAGCAATTTTGGGAATTTTTTGAGTTTATGACCACCCAATGTCTTAAGCAATTGTACATGACATCTTTGAAACTACCAAGAAAGGTATGATAGAAGTGATAACCACATTTCAAAAATTCATTAAGGAAAACTATGATGAAAATGAGATTTGTGAGAATGAGACACCTTCCTATATCCTTGAACCAACCTACTATGTTCACAAACTTGCCCCTCCTTGGGAAGATGGTGTGATAGATGAAGAGAGTGACGATGATAAGGAATATATTTTTGATTGTGAGAATAATGCTTGGATGCCGTCATCCTACTCTTCTTGTGTACCAATGAAACCAACTTCCATGGAATTTGATGATAATGGGAAAAGTGAGAGTGAGATGGATGTGAGCTTGAGTGAAAACTCACCCTTTGAGAATTACATATTAGAGGGAGACAATTGTGTTGAACTTGGTGAGCCTTGTTATGAAAACCCCTTTAATAATTGTCCTTGTTGGGATGAGGAATATGAGGACATTTGGGAACCCCAAATAGACACTATTGAAGTCACCTTGGATCATAATGAGAGTACTTGCCTTGAGTGTGGTGACTTTGACTATTTAGAGGACGAGTTGAGTGAAGTGCCAACCGATTACTCATTTCATGTCCCTTCCATCCATCATACCTCCTATAATTTTTGTGATAATGTTCTTGACATAATTGTTCGGTCAATTACTTGGGCATTATTCAATTTCATAATCTTGTGTTGTTATCCATTCCTATTCATATATCGCTCCCAACAATTTGACCTACTTCTACGTGCTCTGAGTGCTAGTGATATTTTTCTATGAAATTATTTATTGATAACCTTTGGTTTGATGGAGTTCCTCAATAACCATTAACTTTTGTTTTTGGTGAAGGGTAAGTATATATCAAAAAATAAAAGTATACAATGTTCTGATCAGTCCATATACAACCAAACTGTAAACTAGAAGCTAAACCTCAGCTAAACAAGCTACAAAATAGTATCCAACCATTGTTGTTCTGAATGTTTGAGAGGCTTTTTGTTCCGTTTTTTCCAACGCTCTATAACTTCTTTCTTAACCTGCTGAACAATCACTTTTGGATGAGGAATTTGTTGTTGCACTCTTGCCTTGTTCCTGGTAGCCCAAACAGCATTAATGAGTCCTACATAGCAGGCACCAGCAATGAGTTTCTGTAGTACACTCAGTCTCATCCTAGCAGAAAACCATCTGATCGTATCATTGGCAGGGAAGGTGATTCTGATCTTCTGTTGCATCAATACCATACACCTCTTAGTGTACTCACACGTCTGAAATAAGTGATCATGTGTTTCAGGTTCTGCTTCACATAAACAACATGATCCCTCCTGACAAATACCCATATGAATCAACCTGCCTCGTGTAAGAAGTCTATTATGTGATCTAGCCTAGAAGATGAAAGAGGATCTGGGTACATTAAGGGGACTCCAGCAAATAAATCTCCATGTAACTTTTGGCTGAGGGACCTGTAACCATTGGTAACCAGAAGCAATAGTGTACTTAGCTGCATTATGTTGCCAAACATTGTTGATGAACCCAGATTTGAAAACATCCTTGATCTAAACTATTTTTTGCGAAGCCCAACTGCAGTCTAGAGGTGCTTTGTAGTCTGTCCAGTCAATGCCTTTCATATAAATATGGTTAACCCATTTTACCCATAAATGGTCTTTCTTAGTAGCCAACCAAGAAGTATACTTACCCAAAAGAGTTTTATTCCAAAGTTTAGCATTCTTAATTACCAACCCCCCTTCCTCTTTAGGGATGCAGCATTTCTCCCAAGAGACATTCGGAGCTCATAGGTAAGAATCCTAACCCCCCCCCCCCCCCCCAAAGGAAATTCCTGCAGATAGCTTCTACTTTGTTTATAATGCCAGAGGGTAGGAGGAATATGGAAGCCCAATAAGATTTCATAGTAGCAAGTACATAATTCACCAGGATTAATCTGCCTGCATAGGAAAGTTGTCTTGCCCTAAGGGATCTCCATCTTGCCACAATTCTTTCAATTAATTTTGTACCTTCAAATTTGGTTATTTTTTTGGAGGAAATGGGTAATCCAAGGTATTTAAAAGGAAGGGACCCAACTTTGAAACCAGAGATATTAACAATATCAGAAATAAGCTCACCTTTGACAGCATTGAAATATATATTGGTCTTGTCCTTGTTGAGATTTAAGCCAGATGCAGCAGAGAACGTAGAGAAGCTCCTAAGAAGCCACGTGATGGAAGAAGCAGAGCCTTTGCAAAACATAAGTAGATCATTAGCAAATAGAAGATGGTTGAGATGTATTTTACCACACATGGGGTGAAAACAAAATCCTTCTTGCTGAGCCACCACATTGAGGATTCTAGAAAGATATTCCATGCTAAGGGTAAAGAGGAGGGGAGACAAGGGATCCCCTTGTCTTAAACCTCTTTTGCCATGGAAAAAACCAAAGGATTGCCCATTGACATTGAGAGTGTATGTGGGTTTAGTAACACAAACCATTATCAGCTTAATGAAATCAGTTGGAAATTGCAAGCAAGTCAACATTTGATGAATAAAATCCCACTCCACTGTATCATAAGCTTTCCTTAGATCAATTTTAATCAAGCACCTAGGAGACGCAGCTTTCCTATTGTAAAGTCTTACCAAGTCTTGACAGATCAAAACATTTTCCACAATGTTTCTTCCTTTGATAAAGCCCCCTTGACTCCTATCAACAATATGGGGTAGCACCTCACTCATTCTAGAACACAAAATTTTGGCTATGCATTTATGCAAAGTGTTGTAGCAGGGTATTGGTCTGTATTCCAAAACACTAACGGGGTTCTTAGTTTTAGGAATAAGGGTCAAGGTAGTAGTGATCAGCTGTTTCAACAAATTAGCAGCAGTAAGAAAATCCATAACAGCACCAGTAATGTCTTTGCCAATAATTTCCCAAGAATCCTTGAAGAATTGACTAGTAAATCCATCAGGGCCAGCTGATTTAGAAGCAGGAATTGAAAACATAGTTGTCCTAATCTCATCAGGTGTAACAGGCTTTTGAAGAATAGCTTTGAGATCAGCATTGATTACAGGGCCAAGTCTTACAGTTGGTTTATTAACAGGCAAGGTATTTCCAGTAGTACCTAAAAGATCAATATAATAAGTTAAGAAAGCTAGCTCAATACCTTGAGGATCAGTGTACAAATGTCCCTCCTTGTCATTAATTTGAAGGATTTTGTTTTGAATTTGACGAGCTCTAATTTGATTATGAAAGAATCTGGTGTTTTCATCACCCTTACTCACCCAGTCTACCTTTGCTTTCTGACTAAGGAAGCTAAAATTAGCATTAGCCAAATGTCTGTAAGTAGTAGCAGATGCAGTCTCCTCTTCCCTAAGTCTGGTATTGCCAGGGTCTCTGTGCATCTGAGTTTGAATTTCATCAAGCTGAATTTTAGCTATGCCCACTGCTTTTTCAATATCAGAATACCTATTCATGTTCAGTTCTTTCAGAGGTTTCTTTAGGTTCTTTAATTTGGTAACAACTTGAAACATCCAAGATCATGTGATCTTCTTACTCCAATGATGCAGAATAATATCTTTAAAATGTGGATCACTCTCCCACATATTAAAGTATTTAAAATGTGGTCTTTTCTGTCTGACCACTCTCCTATAGCAAATGCAAGGATAATGGTCAAATAACCCTTCACGTAATAAAAAACCATAAGATTCAGGATACAGCTGCATCCATTCTTCATTAATCATGAATCTATCAAGACGAGAAAAAACTTTGGATGAAGGCTCCTATTTATTATTCCATGTAAAATAAGAACCTTGAGCCTTAATGTCCTAAATCTCACAATAATCCACACATGCCCTGAAATCAGTAATATCATTCCAATGGACAGGTCTTCCTAACCTCTCATTAAAGTCCAACAGGTTGTTAAAGTCACCACAAATGCTCCTAGGGCCATTCCAATTATCCTTGTTCCTTTTGAGATCTTACCACATGGATAATCTTTCATCCTCCTCATTAGAACCATATACAACAGTAAACATGAAATGATGTCCAGAAGCAACCTCAGTAACTGTTGCTGATATAAGTGTAATACTCCGTATTTATGGTCTTGGGGGTACTCTATCGAGTAGCCCTTACTCTGTCGAGTAAGGGTATGTTGCAGAATAAAATAGTTTCTGACCTGTTGGGCACTCGATCGAGTAGCTCGGGCACTCGATCGAGTAGGGGGTACTCGATCGAGTACCTTGGGTACTCGATCGAGCGTCCGGTTTTACGGGGAGTTTTCTCGGGTTTTGTTAATTATGCGATTAGGGTATTTAAACCAATTCGTCTTTGTTTTAAAACACTTTTACCAAAACCTAAAACTTGTTTAAGAGAGAAAGCAGCAGTTCTTCTTCCTAATCGCATCCTTAACGATTCCCGGAGTTCAGACGGTCGATTCTCGTTGTTTTTCGTGTTGTTGGATTCCTTGCGTCGAGGGTAAGCTTTTAACATAAAGTTTTATAATGTTTTGATAAGGTAGTTGAAACCCTAATTTAGCAATTGGGGATTTTATGAGTAGGAATTGAATGGTAGTCTTTATGTGTTATGTATGATAGGAGGAGAGTTCGTAGAGGAGCCGTTTTGAGACAGCTGTTTAGATCGTCTGCGTGTTTGCTTTCCGGGTAGGATTTCTACTCGAGTATTAGTCCCATAATGGGATATTGGTGATGTGTTGTAGTTAGTTATTTGATATGATTGTGATTGTGATTGTGAATGTGGTTATGGTTGTTGATGGCTCTCGAGATGCGTTCTCGGCTGAGTGGGGTCACTTGCGGGAGTGATCTCACGCCCTAGTTTCGCCTTTCGTGGAACCCGCCACGAAAGGGGATGTGCACATTAATGATACAGGGTTATCGCTCGTACGATGAGCGGGGCTTAGGTGGGAACGGCTGCGGTCCCCCATCGCGTGGTGGGTCCAAAGTGGACGATCGAGTGATTGAGACGGTTGGTTGGTGTGTGTGTGTGTGTGTGGCAGTTCAGCTGTCTGTTTGCCTTATTACTGTTGTCTATATTGATTTGTGTGATTAGTACTGACCCCGGTGTTGTTTTGTAAAACCTGCGGGGATCCATTCGGGGATGGTGAGCAGATATTGAGCAGGTATAGAGATGGTCTTGGATAGTGGGATGGCCACGACATGACGATAGAGTCTTCCGCTGTAGTTTAGTCTTTATTTACATTTCAGTTGAGAACAGACAGTTTGAGTAATGTATTGCACTTTTAGTTTGGTTTCGAGGATTGTATTCTTTTCATTAAAGCACTTATAATAAATGTTGTTTCTATTTTGTCTATTTGATTATCATACCTCGGGCAACCGAGATGGTGATGTCTCCATACCTGAGTGGTCCTGGTAAGGCACTTGGAGTATGGGGGTGTTACAAATGGTATCAGAGCGACGATCCTGAAACCTGTAACCAATGAACTTAATGAACATAGGGAGTCAATTAAAATGAACCCGGGGTAAAAGTTGTAGGAGCTAGTGCAAAGGCTTGGGAGACGTCCTAAAGTCGCTGGGGTCGCCCTACAAACTTTGAACCGGTCACATGGGGGAAATGTGTGTTGAGTCATGTGTGTGCTTAGTAACTTGTGCAACAAGGTGATGAAGTATGTTGATTGTTTGGTGTTGAAAATAGGAGGTTGAGCATGTGAAAGAAAATGATTATATGTTGAAACATGTTAATGAGATGATAACATGTTGAATGATTTATGATGTGGCTCTAATAACATGATGATTTGATTTTATTGATAAGTAGAATAGATGCGTAGCATATTGATTATGATATCATGCGATTTTTATAAAGTTAGCAATGCTAGTATGTGACGTAATATGCGGGTAGCCTTTACGTATTAGTGGTACTTGATCGAGTAAGACTGACTCGATCGGATAGGTTTTTGGCGAAATTGAGTCCAGAATCGCGTTTTGGGGCACTCGATCGAGTAACTAGGGGTACTCGATCGAGCGAAGGTCACTCGATCGAGTAGCCTATATACTCGATCGAGTGGGTTAGAGATCAGAAGGTCTGTTTGGTTCTAGAGTTTGGGTACTCGATCGAGTACATAGGGGCACTCGATCGAGTAACACGTCACTCGATCGAGTGGGTTTGGATACTCGATCGAGTAGGTTTCGGGGCAGCGAGTTTTCGTGTTTTGAAGTTTAGTACGCATGTTCATGTTTACCCTTTCTTGTATACGTATAGTTTCAAGATGCCGCCCAAGAAAAATGCCTTGTACGCTAGAGCAGAGCTTATGACTATGGATGACATCGTTAAGATGTTAGAGCACCAGGACGCTCTTCATCGAGACCCTGAAGAAAGTGAACGAGGACAAGAATAAGGAAAAGGAGAAGGAAGTGGACCATGCTAAAGTCAGCCTTTATATTGCAAGGTTCAACCCAAAAGAGTACAAGGGAGTTGAGGAGCCTAACCTTCTCGATAGTTGGCTGAGGGAGATGGAAAACATCTTGGACTTAGTCCATTGTCCGGATGAGATGAGAGTGGATCAGCTGCATTTTATCCGAGGGAGGCGGTGGCAAGTGGTGGGATTCGGTGAAGGTGAGTGCTAAGGAGTTGTATACCAACCAAGGATTACCTGCTATACCTTGGGAGGAGTTTCGTAGGGCTGTGAGGAAGGAGTTCGTACTGGAACATGTGAGGAGTAAGATGAGGGAGGAGTTCGACAAGTTTAAGATGACTTCCGAGATGTCCGTGGTGAGTACTACAGACAGTTCAATGAGAAATCTAGATATGCTGAGGACATGGGTTTGAGTGACGAGAATTTGGCTTTGAGGTTTGAGAGTGGACTAACCACGAAGATTATGGATAAGTTACCCGTGGGAGTCCTCACTGATGTGAAGGAGGCATATGAGAGGGCTGGGAGAGCTGAGAGACTAGTGGAGATGGCTCAGGAGAGGTCTGGTGGTGAGAAGAGGAAGTCGGAGAGCGAGGGTGGTGGCCAATCTAATTACAAGAAAGGCAACCACAATCAGTCTAAGGGGTTTTCTTCTGGATCTGGGTTTAGTGCTGGAGCTTCCTTTGGGAGAGGTCGTGGGAGTGTGAGCAACAGCTGGGGAGTGACCTGCTTTAGTTGTGGTGGCGTAGGCCACAAGAGACATGAGTGCACGAGTGCACCGGGATCTTTCCAGAGACCTGCGCAGAGCTTTGCAAGCAAATGCACCGGCGGGATCATGGCCAAACCGGGGAAGTCGAGCTACCGAGTGGAGGCAACCGCAACGGCGGTAATTCTTATCGAAGACACCGATGAACAACAACAACAATCAAGGGTCGGGTGCTAAGCTGACCGCATCAGCTAGCTAATCTTGTCCCGGGAGGTGGGGGAAGACCGATGGCAAGTTGTTCATGATGGAGAAGAAGGCGGTGAGGAGGATGCGCACGTTATCAGTACATTCCTTGTTAATGGTATCCCTACGTTTGTTTTGTTTGATTCGGGGGCTTCTCAATCGTTTGTGTCTTCGAGTCATGTAAAGCGAGTTGGGTTTGAGAGTATATGAGTCCGTTAAAGAGCAAGTATTCATACCTTCGGGTGAGTCTGTATCGTGTGGGAGGTTGTTTAGAGATGTATCTTTAATAGTTGGGCAAGTCGATTTCCCTGTAGACTTGCTAGAGTTTCCTTTTAATGGTTTTGAGGTGATAGTTGGGATGGATTGGTTAGGAAAGTATAAGGCTAAGATAGATTGTCATCAAAAGAAAGTGTCCCTAAGAGGTCCTAAGGGTGTAAGTGTGTCTTATCGTGGGTTTCTAGTCAAACCCAAAGTTAAGTTGATTGCATCTGTCACCTTGAAGTCGTATTCGAGGAAGGGATGTCCTCCGATTTTGTGCCATGTGAGAGATGACCGGATAGAGAGCCCGCGATTGACGAGATACGGTGGTGGGAGAGTTTGCGAGATGTTTTTCGAGAGGAGATTCCGGGTTGCCACCGAAGAGGGAGATAGATTTCACCGTTGAGTTGAGGCCGAGGACGGGGCCAATCTCTAAGGCACCGTACCGTATGGGTCCTAAGGAGATGGAGGAGCTTAGGAAGCAGTTGGATGATTTGATAGAAAAGGGGTACATTAGACCGAGTGTATCGCCTTGGGGAGCACGATTACATTCGTAAAGAAGAAAGATGGGAGTATGAGGTCGTGCATAGATTATCGGGAGTTGAACCGTGTGACGATAAAGAACAAGTATCCTTTGCCAAGGATAGATGACCTGTTTGATCGGTTGAGTGGTGCAACGGTCTTTTCTAAGATCGATTTGAGGTCGGGGTACCATCAGGTAAAGATTAGAGATGTGGACATACCGAAGACTGACTTTCACGTCGAGGTATGGCCATTATGAGTATGTGGTGATGCCGTTTGGGTTGTCTAATGCGCTGGCGGTGTTTATGGACTTGATGAATAGGATCTTGACAGTTCTTGGATCGAGTTCGTAGTGGTGTTTATAGATGATATCTTAGTCTACTCTAAGACTAAGGAGGAGCATGAGGAGCATCTGAGGATCGTGTTGCAGACTTTGAGAGATCATGAGTTGTATGCTAAGTTGTCTAAGTGTGAGTTCTGGTTAGAGAAAGTTGCTTTTCTAGGGCATGTAATCTCTAAAGATGGAGTAGTGTGGATCCGAAGATTGAGGCGGTGACAAAATGGGAAGCACCAAAGAATGTTGCGGAGGTTAGAAGTTTCTTGGGTTTATTTGGATACTACGGGCGGTTCGTGAAAGATTTCTCTAAGATAGCTAGACCGATGACAGCGTTGATGAGGAAAGAGAACAGGTTTCGTTGGGATGAGGGTTGTGAGACGGCGTTCCAAACATTAAAGGAGCGTTTGACCACGGCTCTAGTCTTAGCATTACTGAAGGAAGCGAGAATTTTGAGGTTTATACCGATGCTTCGAAGAATGGGTTGGGATGTGTGTTGATGCAGAATGGTAAGGTGATTGCCTATGCTTCTAGGCAGTTGAAGCCTTATGAGGAGAACTACCCTACTCATGACACGGAGTTGGGTCTTTGTGGTGTTTGCTCTCAAGATTTGGAGACATTACCTTTATGGAGCAATCTTTAAGGTATTTTCGGATCACAAGAGTCTCAAGTACATCTTCACGCAGAAGGAGTTGAACATGAGACAGAGGAGGTGGATGGAGTTGATTGGCGACTACGACATGGAAATCATCTACCATGAAGGAAAGGCCAATGTTATTCTTGATGCTTTGAGTAGGAAGAGTGTACATTCCTTGTGTACGACTTTATCTTTGATGAGGCCGAGGGATGAGGTAGCGAGCTTTGGGATTCATATGATGCAGAAAGGAGATGCTATGGGAGATATGACAGTGCACATGGAGTTTTATGATGATATTCGAGGTAAACAGGCTTTGGATCCTAAGATGGTGGAGTGGAGAGCTGGGGTGGAGAAAGGGACGGTGCCCGCTTTTCCATTCATCTGAGATGGTAGCTTGAGGTTTGATGGTAGGTGGTGTGTCCCTAATGACGAGGAATTGAAAAAGACAATCATGATGAGCGCATTGCACACCATATTCAGTTCATCCGGTGGAGACAAGCTTTATAAGGATTTGAAGAAAACGTTTTGGTGGCCTGGGATGAAGAAAGAGACAGCTGAGTTTGTGTCCCGTTGTTTGACATGCCAAAGGGTTAAAGGGGAACAGAGAAGACCACAAGGTAAGGTTCAGTCTTTGGAGGTGCACTCGAGTGGAAGTGGGAATCCATTTCCATGGATTTCATTGTGGGTTTGCCAAAGAGTCAGCAAGGTAACAACATGATTTGGGTAATAGTGGATCGGTTGACCAAGTCAGCTCACTTTGTTCCAATGAAAGATACATGGACTAAGGCACAATTGGCTATGGCCTATCGAAAGAACGTGCTGAAGTTACATGGAGTCCCTAAGGACATAGTGTCAGAGATGCGAGGTTTATATCGAGGTTTTGGAAGGAGTTGCAGGAATCGTTGGGAACAGCTTTGAAGATGAGTACAGCATTTCATCCTGCGACAGATGGGCAGACTGAGAGAACAATCAAGACTTTGGAGGACATGTTGAGAGCTTGTGTGATGGATTTTGGTGGTAGCTGGGAGCAGAGGTTGGACTTGATAGAGTTTTCTTACAACAACAGTTATCACACCAGTATAGGTATGGCACCGTTTGAGGCGT
The DNA here is from genome assembly GCF_048544455.1 of Silene latifolia. Lineage (NCBI taxonomy): Eukaryota > Viridiplantae > Streptophyta > Magnoliopsida > Caryophyllales > Caryophyllaceae > Silene > Silene latifolia. The sequence continues at coordinate 360,764,744 of NC_133538.1, read as the reverse complement.
TGTATGGGAGGAGATGTAGGAGTCCGATCTGTTGGGACGATAGTGCTGAGGCAGTGGTTTTAGGACCAGAGATGGTGCATGAGATGGTTGAACAGATTAAGATGATCGGAGAACGGATGAGAGCGGCCCAGGATCGACGGAAGAGTTATGCGAGATCTACATCGTCGGGACATCGAGTTTCGGGTTGGGGACAAGGTTCTTCCGAAAGTGTCCCCTATGCGTGGAGTTATGAGGTTTGGGAAGAAAGGCAAGTTAAGTCAGAAGTTTATAGGGCCTTATGAGATCTTAGAGCGAGTTGGGGAAGTGGCTTATCGGTTGGCTTTAAATTTTTGCATTGGAGAGGGTGCATAATGTGTTTCATGTATCGCAGCTGCGGAAGTATGTGAGTGACCCGTCACATGTGTTAGAGGCAGAGAGCTTAGAGCTGGATGAGTCTTTATCATATCTTGAGGTACCTAAGCAGATCCTAGACCGAAAAGTTAGAAAGACTAGGAGTGGTGAGACAGTTTTGCTTAAGATCCTGTGGTCTAACCACGAGACCGAGGAAGCTACATGGGAGGCCGAGGACATAATGAAAGAGCGCTACCCTTTCCTTTTTGATCAGGTATGTATGGTTACGGGGACGTAACCTTGTTTCTTTTAGGGGGGTAGGAGATGATCGCGAGAGTTTTTAGGAGTTCTATACACCTTTTATATGTTGTGTCGGGATGTTTGGCTCGGGTTTGTATCATGTTTTTGTTTGATGGTTGAGTCGGGAATGTTGAGGGAGTACCTTTGTTTTTGTTGTGGTTTGAACTTCGGGGACGAAGTTCCTTTTAAGGAGGGAAGACTGTAATACTCCGTATTTATGGTCTTGGGGGTACTCTATCGAGTAGCCCTTACTCTGTCGAGTAAGGGTATGTTGCGAGAATAAAATAGTTTCGACTGTTGGGCACTCGATCGAGTAGCTCGGGCACTCGATCGAGTAGGGAGGTACTCGATCGAGTACCTTGGGTACTCGATCGAGCGCCCGGTTTTGACGGGGAGTTTTCGCGGGTTTTGTTAATTATGCGATTAGGGTATTTAAACCAATTCGTCTTTGTTTTAAAACACTTTTACCAAAACCTAAAACTTGTTTAAGAGAGAAAGCGGAGTTCTTCTTCCTAATCGCATCCTTAACGATTCCGGAGTTCGGACGGTCGATTCTCGTTGTTTTTCGTGTTGTTGGATTCCTTGCGTCGAGGGTAAGCTTTTAACATAAAGTTTTATAATGTTTTGATAAGGTAGTTGAAACCCTAATTTAGCAATTGGGGATTTTATGAGTAGGAATTGAATGGTAGTCTTTATGTGTTATGTATGATAGGAGGAGAGTTCGTAGAGGAGCCGTTTTGAGACAGCTGTTTAGATCGTCTGCGTGTTTGCTTTCAGGTAGGATTTCCTACTCAGTATTAGTCCCATAATGGGATATTGGTGATGTGTTGTAGTTAGTTATTTGATATGATTGTGATTGTGATTGTGAATGTGGTTATGGTTGTTGATGGCTCTCGAGATGCGTTCTCGGCTGAGTGGGGTCACTTGCGGGAGTGATCTCACGCCCTAGTTTCGCCTTCTGTGGAACCCGCCACAGAAGGGATGTGCACATTAATGATACAGGGTTATCGCTCGTACGATGAGCGGGGCTTAGGTGGGAACGGCTGCGGTCCCCCATCGCGTGGCGGGTCCCGGTGGACGATCGTGATTGAGACGGTTGGTTGTGTGTGTGTGTGTGTGTGTGTGTGGCGATTCAGGTTGTCTGTTTGCCTTATTACTTGTTGTCTATATTGATTTGTGTGATTAGTATCGACCCGGTGTTGTTTTGTAAAACTGCGGGGATCCATTCGGGGATGGTGAGCAGATATTGAGCAGGTATAGAGATGGTACTGGATAGCTGGGGATGGCCACGACATGACGATAGAGTCTTCCGCTGTAGTTTAGTCTTTATTTACATTTCAGTTGAGAACAGACAGTTTGAGTAATGTATTGCACTTTTAGTTTGGTTTCGAGGATTGTATTCTTTTCATTAAAGCACTTATAATAAATGTTGTTTCTATTTTGTCTATTTGATTATCATACCTCGGGCAACCGAGATGGTGATGTCTCCATACCTGAGTGGTCCTGGTAAGGCACTTGGAGTATGGGGGTGTTACAATAAGTTGATCAGACATTGTATTAATAACCACAGTAAAAACCTTAGGGATCCAAATAAGCATAATCCTACCACCAGGATGATACTGAAAGTTAGATACTCCATTCCAGTGCTGACCCAGAGTATTTAACACTCCAGTACAATCATGAGTTTTTATTTTAGTCGCTACTAAGGCAAATAAACCTACATTATTTTGATGAAGGAACCTTCTTATTTCTAACTGCTTAGTAAGTTTATTCATACCCCTCACATTCCAGCTTCCAATGTTATCCATTATTTATCTCAGGTGGCTTATCCAATCTCCCTTCCAATTGTTTAGTAGGACTATTAAGGACTTCAGCACATGTAGGGGACAAAGGAGCTTCCTGAGATGTGGAAGGTTGATGCTCTTGCCTGACCAGTCTAGTCACCTCAGATATTGGAGTTAAAGAGGTAGGAGGAAAAGTGCTAGTACTAGCATTGGTAACAACTGCAGTTGTGGCCTTAGGTTGCACCCCACTGGTTGACTTAGCAACATGTCTCCATTCTTGTCTAATCTTCTTCGGCATAAATTTAACCTCTTGTTTCTTCTTCCAAGAAACCTTATCATGCCCAATTCCTTTACACAAAGAGAAAATTTCTTGTTTCCATTCATACTCTATAGGGACACAAACTTCAGCTCCTTTTTCATCTTTGAAAAAAATTCGCTCAGGGAACAATTGACCAACTTCGACTTCTACCATTATTCTGGCATACCCGAATCTGTTTTTCTCAATGGTTGCTTCATCACACCTCTTAAATGTACCTATCAAAGAAGCCAATTTTCCCAAACTTGAAGCACTCCAAAATTTTAAACCCAATCCACATAACCTAATCCAAATAGGAACAAACTTCACTCGCTCCTTGGCCAAATTGCAATTCTCAGACCACGATTTGACAATAAGTGGTTTATTGTCAAACATGGGGAATACTTGTTGTTGAACCAGATTCCGACATTCCAAAGTAGGGAAATAGACCAAAAAAGCACCATTGGGCCAGAAGGACACTTTGTCATACTTTACTGTCCCCAAATTCGATTAACAAAACCCGACAGTAATTCCCAAGGAGGATTCCCCCCTAACACATAACATACTACAGACGGAGACCAATATTCCACTTCAGGGAGAACATCCTCAGGGGTTAATTGCAGCATACCAGCAGCTGATTTAAGGGAGGAGGAAGGGGAGCGTGACTTACCAGTAACTTTTGTCCAACCTTCTTCATCAGCTTCAGGCTCTTCATCAGAGTTAGTTTGAGCATTTTCAACTATGACATTAAGATTGATAACTGGTATACCAACTATCTCTCCCACGGATTTGGTCGTTTTTGCATCTTCAGTAGCTGGAACCCTGTGTTCAGAATCACTCGAATTATCAACAATCGGGGCAGCTGCAGTAGTAGCACTCGAATTTTCAACAACCGGGACAACTTCAATAGTAACATTCTCCAATTAAGACGAAGGATCTGTGTTTTCCATATCTAAATTTAACTCTGGGCAATTACTAAACGAAAGTCTTGTTTTTACTTTTGATTTCTTTGGTTTACTCGGATTTCTGATGATTTTTTTCCTTGCCATTTGCATAAAACAATCCCTAAAACCCTAGAAAACCTCGAGAGAAGAAGAGCTTTCTCTCTCCATTTTATCTTTTATTTGTGGATATATGCGTTTAGGGTAGATTTGTATTCATCTAATAAATTGCATTCATCTAAAATTTGTATGTGTTTAGTGTAGATTTGTATTCATCTAATAAATTGCATGAGAGATGAAAGGGAGGGATCTTATATTTTAATTGAGCTTTTTGAATGAAATTGATGTAAGTGAAAAGGTAGCAAGTGTAAAGAAATAAAGAAAATGGAGATTTTGGGCTTGTGCACATCTTTCTTATCATTAAAAAGGTGTTAGGCCAAAATTTGCTCGAAATTCGTGGGGCCCGACCTCAACTCGTGCGAATTGAGACCTAAGGAAAGAAAGAAAAGTCCCCTGCATGACAGTCCGAGCGGATTCTTGTGAAATCGGGTGTCCTGAGCATCAACTCGAGTGGGTCAGACTTGACTCGAGCGGATTAATGCTAAAATCTCAGCTTTTCTGATTTGGCTCATGATATGGCTATGTATGCATCCTATCAAACATCTTCATCTCCTACAATGATTCTAATAACCCTTTCTTTCCCTATCTCTCATGTATAGTTGCATTTGCATATTTACCTCATGGTTAAACCCCTTCTTCCTACATTAGCAATGGTGTTTAAAATTAGTTTGGGAAGGTTAAACCATGAAGTGACATACATCTTAGTTGATCATTTAGAATAGACTTATATTTGTAAAATATTTCATATCACCCTTGCATATTAGTTCATATAGTATAGTTTGCATTGTAATATATTTCATATGTCTCATATAGTTAGTTGCATTCATACATAGTCACTAATGACCCAAACTCATTTCTCCTAGACTAGAAATAGTGCTAAATTGGTTTGGGGAGGTTTGATCATAGGTGACTTAAGCATTTTGTATGCATCATCTAGTATAGTGTAGATTGCATTCATTTGTTATATATGTCATATAGAATTGCATTTAGTTAGAGCATGCATTCATTCATATCATTGCATTTGTACTTCAATTTCCATAAAACTTTAAAAATCCAAAAACATGAATTACTTTTTCATTCCTACTCCTACAAGTACATTGAGGACAATGTCAAAAATAAAGTGGAGGATGGGAATTTAGATTCCAAAATACAAAAAAAAAAATTGAAATTTTTTGAAAAAAACCCAAAAATATGTTCTTTAATTTCATGAAAACAAAATCCATAAAAATTTGAAAATTTCAAAAACCAAAAACATGTTCTTTAATTTAGTAGTGTAGAATTGTATGTACTTGTGTTTTTTGTCCTCTTCTCACATAGATACGACACTTCATTTGAGGCATTAGCAAGTAAATATGAAGACCGCTTGGTATGATTGCTCTAATCCCTATTTTTCTTCAATTTCTTTTTCATATGAGGAGGATGGGCTTACATGTCAAGGAGGGTGTGGTGTATTTTGTTGTTGTGGTTTGTGTACCTATGTATTGTTAGGAGTTGCATTTAGATTACATGGCATACTAGTTGATAGAAGCATATGCAGTAGAGTTGTATATCATCATGGCATGTAGTTTGCATGGTTTGAAAATTTTTGTGAAAATGCCTATTTGGGAAGCTTGACAAGTGTATATAACGCCCTTGTAGATAATTTTTCTCCTTGAGACTTTGTTTGCTAGAATACCCTCAAGACACCCTAGGATATGTCATACTAGTATCTTTTGACCCATGGACTAAGCCCTAGTCGAGAGTACCTTGTGGTGTGATAACTCCTTGGCTACCGTTTATTCCAAGGTGACCTTTGAAGCCATGCAATATATAACAACCCGACCCGCCACCGTCGTAACACAACCCCAATAAGATGGGTGTACACCTTTGGGCCTATTACTTATCCTCACTTAAGCCCAAAAGCACAAGGCCTTGTTACTAAGTGGTGGGTGGAATCCCTTATAAACATATCACAACCTCCTCAATTCCTCAATGTGGGACAACCTTCCTCTCAATAACTGGGGTGTTACAATCTCCCCCACTTAAAGAACACAACGTCCTCGTTGTGCCTCCAACTTGACCGCAGCGAAGCCCAGAATCCTCCCCCGCTAGGTGTGTGACTTGGGTTCTCCCGACCACGGGCTCACCCTCCAACTTGACCACAGCCAAGCCCAGAATCCTCCCCCACTAGGTGTGTGACCCGGGTACATCCGACCACGGGCTCACCACACGGTCGCAGGGTCGCTCTGATACCATTTATAACAACCCGACCCGCCACCGTCGTAACACAACCCCAATAAGATGGGTGTACACCTTTGGGCCCATTACTTGTCCTCACTTAAGCCCAAAAGCACAAGGCCTTGTTACTAAGTGGTGGGTGGAATCCCTTATAAACATATCACAACCTCCTCAATTCCCCGATGTGGGAAAACCTTACTCTCAATAACTGGGCTGTTACATAACCGTTCTTAGACTTCTATCAATATATTTTACCAAAAAAAAGGGAATGGGCACAAAATCTCCAAATTGAGTTCAAATACCAAATTGAAATCAAATGTTTGCAAAAATTGCATCAATGAAAAGAAGAGCAAAAATAGACTCCTATGCTTTAATAAAAGTACCCTTGTTACAAATGGGGTTATTTTGAAAATGTTCAAAAAGAATGCAAATGAAATTGCCAAGTATGAAATTGCCAATCATCAAAAATGGCAAAGAAATGTTCTCAAAAAGTTCAATGCCACAAGAAATTGGGGGGAAAACAAATAAAAAAGAACACTACCAATGTGAAACTGAAAAACATCTTTATCCCTTTTATCCATTGATCTTATTTGTTGCATGGTGGAGAGGGGACGACCCTTCTTCTTGTCTAGGCAAGAAGAGGAATTCTGCGATCCTAAAATGTTTCTAATACCATGGGGAGTCTACTCTTGACAAAAGCATTTAGCAATTTAGGACAAAGGTACCCTAGTTTGAAACAATTTGGAGGTGATTTGTTGGTATCCTTTTAGACTTAGTAGCTTGGAGAAACAATATCTATGATGGAGTGTGTACCCTTAAATTACTTCCCTTGTAGATGATTTCTGCCACTTAGGTGAGGAAAGTGGCTATTCTTTTGTAGATGCATCCATTACTTGTTTTGTCTGCTTAATGCTTGGATGTATCGCCATTTTGGCAAACCCCACCTTGCCTTGCAAGAAGGCATCTTACCTCATAGATGTCTTGTTGTGAGTTGAAGGGGCGGATTGAGACCCGCTAATTGTCTCACATCGGTTATATTATTACTAGGATAGTTTAAATAAAGGTCTAGTTCTGGTCACCTCTTTACTCGGGAAGAGTAAAGGCTCGGTTTCGGGATGTTTGATGTGACTCTTAATTGCGCACATTTAGTCCCCTAATTGAACCCATTTTGCATACTAATATAGCATTTCATGACTATTTTATCCTTCAATTCCATCCTATTTTGCTTTCTTATTGCATTGTATATGTCTTGTAGGAAAGAAGATAATGAGGCGGAATTCCAGTCTCTCGTGCATATTCGGAGGATTGTTGACAATATTGGATAGACTAGTATGAAGAGGAGGCAAGAATGATGACCAAGGATGTAGGAATAAAGAGTACATAGAAGGATCATAGGCTTAAAAGCAAGGATGACGAGAAGGAAGCCATTACAAGAAGAAATTGCTTGGAAACAAACCAATAGTTGCTTATTTGGCTCTGAAAATATTCTAGATGAAACGGCGTCAAAAAATCAAGTGGTCTAGGCTTTTTAATCACTCCAATAGGAGTCCAGATGAGGAAATGATGTCCGTTTTACAATTCGAGCTCAAATTGCCAAGCTGGCCGCCAATCCGCGCGTCCCAGTATCAATCCGCGCGTCCCAGAACTTCTTTGCCCTTTCAGATACCCTGTGAGACAATCCGCGCATCCCAGACTCAATCCGTGCATCCCGATGCCAGGACGAGCGGATCGTTCTACAGCAAGCCTTCTCTTTAGGCCAATCCGCGCAGATCTCCTTGGGAGTTGCTACATCATCCGCGCATGTCCTTCGGGACTTCCAAACCATCTATTCAACACTTAAGCATTGTTATTTAAATCTACCCTTGCTTAACTTAATGATGTACCAATATATATACTTCATTGTATTACCTAGCTAATTACCAAGTTCCCTTAGATTAAATCAATCTCTCTTAGATTAGATTAGGAGTAGATTAGAATAGATTATCCTTAAATCTTTCCACAAATTACACATTAATCTTTCCTTAATAATTGTTCTTAGTTTTGTTTGGGTAATTAGAAGATTATTCGGGTTTATTGGAGGATTGACAACCTTACATCAATCATCAAGTACTTCTATTATTCTTTTCTTTATTATTTGGATCATCTCTATAGGTATAATTCCTTTTTACCCTTGTTTATATATTGTTAATCACATCATTTATTCATCATGTTTTGCTTTCTTAGTATGATTGACAACCTTATTAGCATTCTAAACATGAGCATGAGTGAGTAGTTCTTTAGCTAGGGTTAATGGGGAATTAGGGGAAACAAACATGGGAATTGATCTATGCTTAATCTAATATGTTTTCATAATTAATTTGCTTGCTTGTTATGATTTCAACCTATGGACATGTTATGTTTGATGAAATGCGAGCCTATGAATCCTTGCATTTTTTACCCATCTCCTATCATTTCAATGAGGCTTTTAAGACATAAACCAACTCGAGCCTTATTAGACCATGCATAGAGTTGAATAGGGGGAGACTAAGAGACTTGTAGGTGATGTACAGTCTAGACGACTCGTCTTCGGGACCTAAATTGTCCTAGGGATTGTAAGATATACACTAACTCGATCCCATCACAACAATAAGTGCTTGCATCTATTTGAGAACATGTTTATATAATCTATTTCCATGAATCCCCTATGATCCCATGACACCCTAGTGCTTTTAATCAATTGTTTAAAACCCCTTTACTTACTTTACTTAATTTACATTCAACTTGATGATTAGTTTAGACCACATCTCATCTCAACCCAATTTGTGACACCCTAAGACATAGCTTTATTTACTCCAAAAATATGTTCTTTAATTTCATAAAAACAAAAACCAAAAATATGAAAATTTATAAATTCCAAAAACATGTTTTTTCCTTTGTAGTATGGAATTGTTTATATTATATATATTTGTTTGTTTGTTTGTCGCTCTTATCACATTGGGTCGACTACGCCACATTCGAGGCATGAAGGAAATTGAAGACCACGTGGTATGATCTTTCCAAATCTCCTTCCTCCTTTTGTATGTTAATGACAATGTGGCTATATTTTGATTGATGTGGTATGAACCAATGTGTTTCTAAGAGTTTGCATCTAAATTATATGGCATTATAGTTGATAGAAGCCTATGCATTTTTGTTGTATATATGTTAGTTGCATCATGGCATGTAGTTGCATGGTTAGAAAATTTTGTGAAAATGCCTATTTGGGAAGTTTGACAAGTGTATATAAGGCCCTTGTAGATAATTTTTCTCCGTGAGACTTTGTTTACTAGAATACCCTGAAGACACCCTAGGATGTGTCATACTAGTATCTTTTGACCCATGGACTAAGGCCTAGTCAAGAGTACCTTGTGATGTGATAACTCCTTATTGGCTACCGTTTATCCCAAAGTGACCTTTGAAGCCATGCAACTGTTCTTATACTTTTATCATCATATTTTGTCAACAAAAAGGGAATGCACACAAAAACATCAAATTGAGTTCAAGTACCAAATTCAAAATCAAAAAGTTTGCAAATTGGATCAATGAAAAGAGGAGTACAAAAATAAGGACTCATATGCTTTAATAAAAGTACCCTTGCTACTAATGGGGTTACTTTGAAAATGTTCAAAAAAAATGCAAAGGAAATTGCCAAGCATCAAAAATGCCAAATCATCAAAAAATGGCAAGAAATGTTCTCCAAATGTCAAATACCACAAGAAATTGGGGGGAAAAAAATTAAAAAAGCAAACTACCTTTGTGAAACTAAAAACTTCTTGATCCCTTTTATCCATTGATCTCATTTTTGTTGCATGGTGGCGAGGGGACGACCCTTCTTCTTGTCTAGGCAAGAGGGGAATTCCGCGATCCTACAGTGTTTCTAACACCATAAGAAGTCTACTACTCTTGACAAAAGTATTTAGCAATTGAGGATAAAAGTACTCTAGTTTGACACAACTTGGAGGTGATTTGTTGGTATCCTTTTAGACTTAGTAGCTTGAAGAAACAATATCTATGATAGAGTGTGTACCCTTAAATTGCTTCCCTTGTAGATGATTTCCGCCAGTTAGATGAGGAAAGTGTCTATTCTTTTGTAGATGCATCCATTACTTGTTTTGTGTGCTTAATGCTTAGATGTATCGCCATTTTGGCAAGACCCACCTTACCTTGCAAGAAGGCATCTTACCTCATTGGTGTCTTATTGTGAGTTGAAGGGGCGGAGTGAGTCCCGCTAATTGTCTCACATCGGTTATATTATTAGGATAGTTTAAATAAATGTCTAGTTCTAGTCACCTCTTTACTCGCGTCGAGTAAAGGTCGGCTTGGAGATGTCTGATGTGACTCTTAATTGCGCACATTGAGTCCCCTAATTGAACCTATTTTGCATACTATTATAGCATTTCATGGCCATTTTATCGGTCAATTCCTTCCTATTTTGCTTTCCCAGTGCATTTTATATGTCTTATAGGAAAGGAGATAATGAGGCGGAATTCCCGTCTTCCATGCATATTTGGAATCTTTTTGACGATCTTAGATGGACTAGTATGAAGAGGAGGCAAGAATTATGACCAAGGATGTAGGAATAAAGAGTATATAGAAGGATCATAGGCTTAAAAGCAAGGAGAAGGAAGCCATTAAAAGAGGAAATTTCTCGTAACCAAACCAATAGTTACTTGTTTAGCTCTGAAAGTATGCTAGATGAAACCGCGCCGAAAAATCAAGTGGTCTAGGCTTTTGAATAACTCCAATAGGAGTCCGGATGAGGAAATGACGTCTGTTTTACAATCCGAGGTCAAATGTACAAGCTGTCCGGGGATCCGCGCGTCCCGAGACTCAACCCGGGAGTGCCAGAATCAAGACGGGTGTGCCAGACTCAGGACGAGCGGATTGTTAGGCAGTCAAGAATGGAGAAGAACACTGTCCCAGAATCCGAGCGTCCCGAGCTCAAGCCGCCCGTCCCAGACCAGGATTTGGGCGACCCGATGCCTAGTCCGAGCGGATTGCAGTGCCCAGATCCGAGCGTCTCCTACACAGGACGAACGGATCTCCAGATAGAGTGGCCGTGCTTCAAGACAATCCGAGCGGATCGAGGTGGGAGTAGCAACATGATCTACGCATCTCCCTCGGGACTTGCAATTCCCCATTTAAAACTTAGCATTGTTATTTACTAATCCACCCTTGCTTAACCTAATGATGTACTACTATATATACTCCATTTGTAATAATCAAGGACATCAAGTTCCCATAAGGGAAAGCCCTCTAGGAGGAGGTTCCCATAATAGAAAATCCTCTTAGATTAGATTAGGAAAAGATTAGAATAGATGAATCTCAACCATTCCACATTAATCTTTCCTTAATTATTGTTCAAATTTATTGTTATTGGGTAATTGAAGATTATTGGGTTATTATTGGAGAATTGACAACTCTTCATCAATCAATCAAGTTCTCTTCTATTATTCTTTCCTTTCCATTTATTCATCTCAAGTTTGGTATAATCTCTTTACTCTTTACTCTTTATTGTTTATTTCCTCATTCTCTTACCATGTTTATATTTGTTGTGATGATTGACACCATCAATGACATGTTTCCCATAATAATGAGTGAGTAGTTCTTTAGCTAGAATTAATGGAAAATTAAGGGAAACCAACATGGGGATTGATTCATGCCTAATCTAATATGTGTTCATAATTAAATTGCTTGCTTGTTGTGATTTCAACTTATGCACATGTTATGTTTGATGAAATGCGAGCCTATGAATCCTTGCATTTTTACCCATCACCTATCTTTTCAATGGGGCTTGTAAGCTTATACACCAACTCGAGCCTCATTAAATCATGCATATAGTTGAACAGGAAGGACTAAGTCGACTTGTAGGTATTGTACAATCTAATCGATTCGGCTCCGGGACCCAAACCTTCTTGGAGATTATAAGCTTATACACCAACTCGATCCCATCACAAAAATAGGTGCTTGCTATATAACTGAGAACATGTTTGTATGATCAAACTCCCATGAATCCCCTATGAACCCATGACATCCTAGTTTCCTTTATTACTTGTTATCAATTGTTTATATCTCTTAATTCATTGCTTGTTTTACTTTATTGCTTGCATTAGTCTAGAACTCAACTACAAACCCAAATCAATTGTGACACTAGCATAAATTGAGATATATAGACTTAGAACCCAAAGCACACCATCCCGTGGATTGACCTCGACTTAACCACTAACTAGTTCTTTGTTGAGAATATAAATGTGTTTGATGGAGTGAACAACGACTCGGATCTACGATCAGAGTTTTTCCAAAATACATAGTGATACCAACATGCATCGATACCCCTGTCACACGACCTGGATGCTCTGCTTTGCCGATTACCTAGCAAGAATGTCATCACGTCCTTTAGGCTTCTATTTTCCTTCATGTACCTCCTTCTCACAGATCCTCTTCATACACAAAAAACCATTAAGCAACTAAATTTTATTTAAACTCACAATTATATAACTCCGACCACCAATGGTAGGAGTGACATATAAAGTCAAACTTACAATTTTCTCTTTGATGTCCTTATCATATTCAGTTTCCGTGTTTCCGTTCTTAGTAGTGTGACCTTCTACCCAAGCGTCGTGACGACTGAATTTTCCAAGCTTTGCCTACAATTCATTCATCACATTGATATCCTCTCAAAATATGTATGATTACTATGAACATATATAACATCCGACTAAAACACCTAATAGTCTAATACTAAAAGAATTATGAACTTACAAGTTTCGTCTTAATTAGTCTATAACCACCTCAGGAGCCGTATAAAAGACGGTCTTTTTCTTTGAAATGTTCGCCTTGTTCCTCTCACTCATAGCCTTCATAAAATAAATTGTATCGAGAAATGTAAGCATGACCAAACACTAAACTAAGTATACTTCTTCACTTAATAAGTTACCTTAAACTTGTCAGACTGCCTATAAGCGATATAGTTATCCCAATGATCCTGACTGAATGACGGATACTTCTTTGTTGGTGGTTTCTTTTTCCTCTTCCCGATTTTCTTGTTGAACAAGTGTTTCTTAGCAATCTTTATAACTTCCAAGAACTGAGGGCTTCCCCTGTCTTTTTTTAAGGTACTTATCATACTTTTCGGGGACAACGTAAGCTCACTGCATATATGATGATCATAGTTATTTTGTTTCGGCTAATACACATATCAAGTAGTAACTTAATTTCAGCTAAAGCATTTATTATTGTATATACAGACCTTTATTCTTTTTATTAGCATGGTGTTCCATATTTTACTAAGTTCATTGATACGCGGCATACCGAGAGGCACATACTGTCTTACACAACAACCAATCCAACTCGCAAAATACCCAGCATTCTCACTATATGGCAGCCTCGTTTCTTTATCCCATTGTAAGGGATTATGTATCTTTGAATTTATTGCTTCTAGGGAAACCCTATAGCGCATTCGACCCGCAGCGTGTTGCAAATTATTCCCATCACCTGAGTCGTCGCCTAACGCATTTTCATCGTTTCTTTTTCGCTTTTCGACCATATCTAAAGCAGAAATTAATAAATAAATAATAACAATTCATACTTATAAAAACAAACAAATCTCTAGAGAGGTGGGTTTACTAATTCTTTAAAGAGGAGAATCCGGGTTGATTTGGCGGCGGCAATGGTGATGACGACGATGACTACAATGGCGAAGGGGTAGGCTGGCGGTTGAGGGGAAGCTCAGTGTTTGAGGATATTATATGGGGGAGGGCAAGCTCAGAGTATATATGTGTGAATAATATAACACTTTCAAGTTCTTGTTTAATGGAAAGTAATAAACATGATGTAATCAAAATCGTTGTATTTCATTTCCAAACAGACAAGGGTTTTGTTTTAAACCGTAATTTATTAGTATTAGCTACAAGGGGTTAGAAATAACCGTTGTTTTAAATATTTTCATTTTGTTGATTTTACGTCCAAGAAATAAAGCATCATTTTTATATAGATAACAACGGCCTGAACCGTTTTAACTATATTCGTCCTGAACAACGGTTTAGTTGTTGGAGTAGTGTCCTCCACAATAAGTGCGGTTACATATTAAATCTCGAAATAGGAATATAAGGGATTTATTTATTTATTTGTCAGCTGATCATTGTTAATCGGTAATGATTGGCTGACTAGAGTTTGACATTACTGTCGTGTGACGGCGATGATCAGCTGATCTCTTTATTAGGTCACAGCTATAGGATGACACCGAGAATGAATTAATTGTTTGTATGAGATACGAGATAATTAATTCCTTATATTATTTGACTTTTCTTTAGTCGCGTGTATGTGATATTTGATGATGGGTTATGAACTCGGGCCGAGGAGATTTATTGTTTAATTATGTGATAATTAATTAATTAATAAAAATTATAATTTATTAATTAATTGTTAATTAATTAATTTTATACGATATGTGTATATGTTTTGAAGTGGAATTGATTAGCTATTTAAATTTTACAAGAAGCTGTAAAATTAGCTTAATGGGGTAATATTGACACATCGTATGTTGATAAAATGATCTTATGATTACTTAATAGTTAAGTAGTCATTAGTAGTTAATTTGTATTATTTAAGTGTTAAATAATTAAATTAATATTTAATTATGTAAGATAATTAAATATAAGAATTATAAGTATTTGTGGGGCAAATGTCAAAAATAGAAATGGACACAATAATGTCCACTAGAACCAATTTTATAAGGACATTACAAGTGTCCTCTAAGTGGCATTTTTCCACTTAATTTTTGTCTCCCCATTTGCCTATATATACCCATCAATATACACCATTTTATAAGTTGGAAATATTTGAAGAAAAATTTGGTCTTTAAGGGTGCTTTGGCCGGATCATACACACCTCCAAGAGACCAACTTTTTCTACTTATTTTGTTCATCTTTTTCATCAAAACACATATAAAAACCAAACTAATAATATTATCAAAATAATAATATTAATTAGTACATCAAATATATATATATATATATATATATATATATATATATATATATATATATATACTCAAATAATATCTAGTCTATATTATTTGTAGTAATTATTTTGGGTTAGTCTTGGGTGCCACCAAAGGAGATTACTTAATTTGGTAATTTGCGTTTTGGAGGATCATCCACCATCTATTAGCCCAAGAACAACATCAAGGAAGGAGTCCTTGAGTTGTGCTCTTTATATTTCCATCATCAATGTAACGAAATCTCTCTTAAATTGGTTTTACACCATTTTTGTTATTTTAATTTGCATGCATGTAGATTTAGACCATTACATCAAATTAATTAGTAAATTTGATTTCATAAGATGAGTCTTAAATGGTCTAAATAACTAACAAGTGGTAACAGAGCATTGTTACATACATGCATGTAGTATTAAGACGATTTTAGTAATTTATGAGATAAATTAATAAAATTTGATATTATGTAGTTAAAATTATTTTTACCACATAATATGGTCTTTCATGTAAATAATCTGGTCTTAGAATGATATGGGACTAAAATTTAATTTTTGTTATATTTATTCACTTTTTATGACTTAATATGGCATAAAATTGATTAAAAATGAACTAAAATTAATTAAGAATTAATTAAATTATGTTGCATGTTAATTTTATACATATTTATTTATAAATAACCATATGCATATTTTATTTATGAGAAAAGTAGAAAATATAAATTAATGTGGTTAATTTAGGTAGTTTATTGATTTTTATTTGATAAAAATTGGTAAATAATGGTTATTTTACAAATAAATATTGATTTAATTTTAGGGCTTGAAATTTTTAGATTTTTAGCTCCTTAAAATTGTTCCAAAATGTATAAAATTTTATTTCAAATCGTTTCAATTTTTATGATTTGATTTAGATTTAAATCGTAAAATTTCCGTTTTACCGAAAAATATTGTGAAATTGTTTTAAGTAAATTTCAAAACCAAAAAATTTCACATGCATGTCATTTTGGTGAAAGACCAGAATGTACGAAACCTTGAAATTCATTTTTCCATAACTGTTTTAATTAAATGGAATTTTTCCATAATAATTGTGAATTATTATGTCTTTTTGTTATAATTTATGTTTTAATCCCATATAAATTCAAGATAATTAGTTAGAATAATTATTTTTATATGAGACCAGATTAGTATGATAAGTAAATATTAAAATTGTTTTAAGAATTGATTATGTAATTTTAATGGTAAAAAATTCCGTGAAAGCAAGCTCAAATGATCGTTGTTGGTAAGTTAGACGATTTGGCATGTCATTTTACATAATGCATTTTTATTATTCATTTGGATGAATGGTTTTTAGTATTTTAATTAAGTAATTTTTCCTAATATGGCCATAGGTATAAGTTGGTATTCCCGTAATGTAAGGGAATATCGACTTGTTTTGTAATTAATTGCGATTTCGCATCGCCCAATTTGTATTTAATTAATAGTTTTTATTTTAATTTTATTACAAATTGTATAATAGGAAATTGTTATTTAATTTAATTATTAGTAGTTAAATGAAGCATCTAAAGATGGATTTTTCATGAAGACGGTGTTTTCGGAAAGGCGTTCCAAAATCCAAAAGAAGGTGGTCAATCGTATGAAGACTCAAGGGACCAAGGAGTTGGTTTCCGAAGTGTAATAGTTTAAGTTAATTATATTAACTAGGTGGCCATATTAGGTCTTGTTTGTTTATTTTTATGCATTCATGCCAAATCGTCACTACATGCTTTATTTTGTTGTTATCGATTTAATTGTCTAGCATTCACCAATTATGTTCACTTAAAAGTGATAGACAATTAAATTGATAAGATCTCTCACCTTTTTTTAAAAATTGAGATTAGCCTTACCAAATAATATCACCTATGAATCCCTTCTTTATTAGAGGTAGGTTCGGATCACCGAGGTACACTGTTTTTACGTTGGGTAAGTAGGGTAATAAAAGTTATTACGCGTGAAAATTGATTGGACTCAACAGAATAATTATGGGTTGAATCGGTCCACCGTGCCGATAATTATTTCTGGGGCTAAAAGATAGATTTTAAGAAAATCCGTCGACCAAGAGTTCTAGTAGTAGAATCAGTCAAAATTGTTGAATTACCAAATTTATATAAATATAGGTTGACTCGGTCCACCGTGCCCATGTTTATATAAAATTAAATCTTGGAATCATTTATATAATTCAGTGGGAGATCATTATATAAATGGGAACTTGTTAAAATAGTTTCACAAGTTTAAATATTTAGACGATAAATGTTAATCTTTCCTTTCATTTCCTTTGTAGTAATCACGATGGCTTCTACTAATCAAACCGTCACTATAGCTAGAGATTCATGGCTTCGTTCTTTTATGGACAAATATGTTTTAAAAGCCGACGGTGGTAATTTTAAAGATTGGGAGGAACAACTTCGATTAGCTGCCGCAGGTGATGGCAAATTACGCTACCTTTTCGATCCCTCTCCCCCTTCGCCTAGTTCTAGGGCCACTGCCGATGTAAGGGAGGCTTTTAATGATTATCAAAAGGAATCTGCTGCAATAAAAAATGTTTTGATTTTTTTCAATGGATCCTGCTTTACAAAGGCAATGTGTCAAGTTCCGCAATGCACATGAAGTATTCTCGAGGCTTTCTACTATGTTTTCTCAAGCCCCGAGGATAATTCAATATGACACCGCAGTTCGTTTCATTGAGGCTAACCTCAAAGATGGTCAACCTGTGAGTTCACTCGTACTCAAAATGATTGAGTACGTGGAAACTCTAGAGGGGTTGGGATGTAAGATTCCCGACAAACTTGTGGTGGACCGAGTGCTCCTCTCTCTCTCTCTCTCTCTCTCTCTCTCTCTCTCACGTCCAAGGATTTACCCAATTTAGGGTAAATTATTATATGACGAACATGAGAAAAAGTTTACATGAGCTCCATTCTCTTCTTGTGCAAGCAGAGAAGGAATGGGATTGAGTGGGAGTACGAGGAGGCATGTACTTGCGATAAACATGAAGGGGAAGAAGCAGTTTAAGAGGAACGCATGTAAGAAGCCCGTACAGGTGGAGGGCAAAGGTAAAGCAATTGCGAGTTGCTCTACCAAGCCTAAGCCTAAGTAGGGTAATCCTCTTAAAACTAATTTAAATTATTGGAAAAAGAAGGGACATTGGAGGCGTAATTGCACAAAATACTTGGATGACATTAAAGCTGGCATTATGAAGCCATCATGTAATATATCAACCGAATCTTTTATGATATACATAAATTATGCTTCAAATAAAACTTTGGTATTAGATACTGATTGTGGTTCTCACTTGTGCAATCATTTGCAGGGCCTAAAAAGCATAAGAAAGCTGAACAAGGGTGATGTTGATCTCCGAATGGGAAACGGATCTAAAGTAGCTGCCGTGTTAGTAATAACCTATGTAATTAATTTAGCTTCGGGGTTGCAGTTGTTTCTTAATAATTGTTATTTTGTACCGACGTTGTCTAGCAATATAATATCAGTATCTGTGTTAGACACAGAAGGTTTTTCTTTTGTTATCAAAGACAAACGTTGTACTTTTTCCCTTAATGGGATTGTATATAGCGAAGCTATTTCAATCAATGATATTTTATTCTAGACGATTGCAACGATGTTTATCATTTAGATAATAAAAGACCCAAAACTGGTGATCCTGATCAATCTTATTTATGGCATTGTCGATTAGGACATATGAACGAGAAACGCATTAAAAGACTAGTGTCGACTGGTATAATTAACCCTTCTGATTTCGAATCCTTTGGTACATGCGAATCTTGTCTTCTTGGCAAGATGACTCCTGCACCTTTTCTAGGAAAAGGATCTCGAGCTAGTGAGTTGTTGGGTTTAATACACACTGATGTGTGTGGTCCAATGACAGTCACCGCTAGAGGTAATTATGACTGTTTCATTACTTTTACTGATGACATGAGTAGATATGGGTATATCTACTTAATGAGGTATAAAAGTGAAGCTTTTGACAAGTTCAAAGAGTTTCAGAATGAAGTAGAAAACTAATTAAATAAGAAGATTAAACATTACGATCAGATCGTGGTGGGGAGTATTTATGCAATGACATTAGAGATCACCTTAAAGACTGCGGTATTGTATCCCAATTAACTCCTCCTGGCACACCACAGCTAAATGCTGCGGCTGAAAGGAGGAATCGAACTTTATTAGATATGGTCCGATCAATGATGAGTCAAACTGAGTTACCTAAGTCATTTTGGGGTTTTGCCATTTTATCTGCTATACGCTCACTTAATCAAAGTCCCACTAAAGCAACTGACGAAACTCCATATGAGATATGGAAAGGGAAGCTCCCGAATTTGCGATACATGAAAGTATGGGATTGTGATGCTTATGTCAAGAGCAAGTCTGATGATAAGCTTGGACCTCGTTCTGAAAAATGTGTTTTTGTAGGCTACCGTAAGGAAACTTGTGTATATTACTTCTACAATAGTAGCGAGAACAAAGTGTTTTTGGCTCGTGAAACTGTGTTTCTATAAAACAGAGTTTATTTCTAGAAGACAGAGTGACAGAAAATTTGAACTTGATGAAGTTCAAGAGCCACAAACTAATGTGATAGTACAGGAAGATGTTCCTTCTACGTCTGAATCGGTTATTGTTCCTTCTGAACCTAGGAGGTCAGAGAGGGTTAGTCGTCAACCTGAAAGATATCTTATTGTTATCGAAGAAGATGGTGACTATGAGGTTGACTATGAGGTTGTACTTTTGGAAAGTGATGAACCTAAGACCTACAAAGCAGCTATTACTAGTTCTGACTCTAAGCTATGACTCTAGGCCATACAATCCTAAATGGATTCTGTATGGGTAAAAATACCCTCTCTTCTTCATCATGACGTGGCAACTCGCTATTGGGAAAAACAAAGGCACACGGATCAATGACAAGGCAGTAGGCTGCTAGACGCAAGGAAGAACAAGTGGGGATGAATCTGGACATTCAAGTAATGCGAAAGCCACGGTTGAACTAAATAACAAACAGCCAGCAGGAACGTTGAAATGGTCAGCAGGAACATTGAGGATTATCAGCAGAAGCTGTGACAAAGTCAACAACCACTTCCTATGGAGTGGAGCATATGGTTGAGCATATGTAGGGAGCACGTACAACCACCCCGAGAAAGGCTATAAAAGAGCAACAAGCATCAGATTCAAGGCATTCTTCTTTCCTCATTCACTCCACTCGAAGAAATATCATTCTCTAACCTGCAACACTCAATAATTAACACACTTAGGATCATATACACCATTCGTATCATTTGTACTAGTCATTTGGAGTTTTTCTGCTGTTCCTCCTGATTGTTCCAGCTAGGTATATCCTAGAATACTATTATTACCAGTGGATCATTGGTGGGATACCATTCCCCCGCGGTTTTTCCCACATTTTGGGTTTCTCGCGTCACCATTTTGCATGTGTCATTTGTTTCTCTCTCTTTTTCATTTGCATTTCTCTCTTACTAGTTGTTTACTTTCGTTCTTGTTATGTTATTACTACTGATCTACTTAAGTCTTTAATATCCTATTTTAATTGGAATAGCCACATTGACTCACAAATCTTTATTCGGTAAAATCTTACCAAAAACAATTTGGCGCCCACTGTGGGGCATTGTGGTTAAATCATGGTTAAAACACCTATTTTCGAAATATCCTAACATCTCCATAGTTGGTCATGTCGGGATCCAATCAGAACGTATCAGATCGGATGAGTACATCAGTGTAAACTCCAGTACTAGGGGCGACGCCAGCAACCTCCGGTGTTCCAACAATGGCGTCCCCTACCACTAGAGTGACCGTAGGCCAGGCTCAGCCCCAAGTATCAGCAAAGTCTCCTTACTCCCCCAAAATCACAGATTTGGGAGTAGGGAAGGCTGGAAAATCACCAGTTATCAATCATGTGCCCCAGCCTAATAGGAATGGGAGTCCGCAGCGCCCAGGATCACCAGGACACCTGACAGGAGCTCGTCTCTCAGGAGCGTCACAACTGGATCACCGGACAGCAGTTGCTCCAAGGGATGACATCCTTGCAGTAGGCGGTGATAGGGCTACAAAGGGACAACCAGTCCTAGCAAGAAAAGATAGATGTCGTGTCACCCCTGGGAACGACCCAGTAGATGGCAAGGTCAACACTCGGCCAGGGGAATGCAAGGGAGTACTCAAGGAGGCTACTGCAGCAAAATCTAGTAACCAGGCTCGATATGGATATGTTGCCGCCAGGGGTAACCACGCCACCTGAGCAAGTATATCCAGCAGGAACGGTGGCCACCCAGGGTACGATCCAACCAGCAGAGGTTCCACCACCACCACGGATGCCACAAACGTACCCTATGGTACTTAATCCTGTGGGATTAGGAGCACTTACTCCAGATCCCATACCAACAACTAGCAGTACGCCAGTGGTACCAGGGAGCAATCCAGGGGAACAATCAGCAAGAAACGCATATCCCGGGATGTGCTCCTATATGCCATATACTCCGGACAGCCAGTTCAGGCCTATTGTGAACTCAACACCATTAACTGGAAGCTACATGGTCCCTCCTTACATGTCAGGAGGAACACCAAATCCATATGGGGTCTACTCAGTACCCCACAAACCAGGGTATGGGGGGTAGGAAGCCATGTAGAACAACAGTTCCAGGATATCAGGTCCCTACTCAGCAAGGTTCCAGGGTTACCACGTCCCATGGAGGTGGCAACCCCGAAGTGCTATACGGATTCCCTCTTTGTGTACAGCATTTCGCTTGTCAGCATGCCAAAGGGGTTCACCACGCCAACAATGATGTTGTATGATGGAACAGAGGATCCGCTGGAGCACATCAACTAGTACAAACAAAAAATGATGGCGGTTGCAGCAACAGGGCCTGAAAAGGAGGCATGCATGTGCAAAGGATTCGATTCCACCTTGTCAGGAGGCGCACTCCAATGGTTTGTTAACCTTCCCAAAAAGTCTATTTCCAGCTTCGGGAGGTTAGTGAACGTTTTCAATTAACAGTACGCAAGCAGTCGCAAGCCAGAAAAATTATCCAGTGATCTATACCGAATCGTCCAGAGGTTCGAGGAGTCCACCAAGGATTATCTCGCCAGATTCAATGTGGAATAAATATCTATCCCTAGGTGCGACCCTACAATAGCAGTCAATGCCTTCAGAAGGGGACTGCATCACGACTCTGATTTGTACAAGGATCTCACCAAGCACCCATGTGCCACCTTTGATGTGACCATAATTAGCGCATATTTAGTCTCAGAATTAGCCTTGTTCCCATGCTTTTTAGTGCATATTTGGGTCATTTATTGTCTTTAGTTCTTTGTTTTGTATATTCTTTGAGGTTTTGTGTCCTTGGTAGGAAAGGAGTGCAAACCTTGCATTTTCATGGCAAAATGAGACTAAATTGATTAAATTCAATGACCAAGCATCAAGGAGAGACAAGATTTGAAGGCCTTTGTACATATTTTAGTAGATGAGAAATGTTAAGGAAAGATCCTTGCATCCCCAAGGAAATCCACAAGGATTTTACAAAGAAAAGGGAAGAAAAGAAGAAGAAACAAGACTGAGGAACAATCCGTGCGGATTGTCCTAAATCCGGCCGTCCTTAGCACGACAATCCGTGCGTCTTCCTTCAAAGACGCCCGGGCAGCAGCTCCAGAAGACGTGCGTCTTCTCACAAGGACGCCGGGGTAGAGGCTCACGAATCCGCCTGTCCCGTGCCTAAGATGCACGGATTCCAGTCCAGCACAAATCCGTTTGTTCAAGCTTCAAAGAAAGAAGCCCTTCCTTCGAAAAATACCGGCGTCTCCCTACTCAAATCTCAAAAGTGTAATTACTAGTTTAGCCTTTAGTTAACCCTAATGCATCCACCTAATTTCCACTATAAATACCCCATTAGTCTAATTAGAAGAGCATGTTCTTCTTATCAATTATTAGAGTAGTTAATATCAATCAAATCTCTCTTTAGTTTTGTAATCAACAATTAATCAAGTTTTAATATAAGTTTTATTTCCTTAATCTCTCTTTTGTTCATCCTTTATTTTGGGTAATTGAAGATTATTTGGGTTATTATTGGGAGATTGACAACCTTTCAATCAAGCATCAAGTACTTCTTTTATTCTTTGCTTTATTATTGGAATCATTAGTAGGTATAATATCCTTAATCCCTTTTTAATTATTGTTAATTACTTTAATTTGTTCATCATGTTTCATTTTGTTGGTATGATTGACAACCTTGCTAGCATGATCAACATGATAATGAGTGAGTAGTGACCTAGCTAGGGTTAATGGGTAATTAGGGGAAACCAATATGGGGATTGATTCATGCTTAAATTAATATGCTTTCATGGTTTATTTGCTTGCTTGTTTTGATCTCACCTCATGCACATGTTATGTTTGATGAAATGCGAGCCTATGAATCCTTGCAATTTTTACCCATCACCTATCTTTTCAATGAGACTTGTAAGACATAAACCAACATGAGTCTCATTAGACCATGCATGTTGTTGAGTAGGGGAGATTAAGTCGACTTGTAGGTGTTGTACAATCTAATCGATTCGGCTCCGGGACCCAAACTTTCCTAGGATTGTAAGGTATAACCCAACTCAATCCATCACAACAATAATTGCTTGCTTATAATTTGAGAAAATGTTTGTATGATCGATTCCCATGATTCCCCTATGACCCCATGATACCCTAGTGCTTTTTATCAATTGTTTACAACCTTTTCAATTCATCTTGCTTATTTACTTTCATTGTTATTTAGTTTAGTGACCTTCTACATCAACCCAAATTGTGACACCCCTAAGACACCACTAGTTTCAATAGAAATCTCATCTCAATTCCCGTGCCTTGGGATCCGACCTTTACTTGCCTCTTTACTAATTGTAGAGTTGTTTGTGAAGTTATAAATTGTGTTTTGGTCTAGGTGCTTCCAACGACAATTGTTCCGAAAAAAAGAATATAGCTCCGACGAATCCGACCAACCTTCGAGGAAGTCAAACAAATGGCAGAGTCGACTTATCGCCTAGAGGAGGATGGAGATAGAAGGGACCAGTACGGAACAGAGTCGTCCAGCAGAAAAATCACAACAGAGAAGAAGAAAGAAAGAGCCAAACCCTACATCAAGAACACAGTGAACAAAGTCTCGGGAGAAACAGAGAGCACCGAGGCTCCACCTAAGCTCAGCGAGTATGGATTCACCACTGTACTTGCTAGGGTATTAAAGGCAATCAGGGAACTAGGGTAGAGGGCCAGGTGGCCCAAGAAGCCTACCCCCAGGGAGAACGACAGAACAGATGCCAACAAAAGGTGTGAATACCAAAACAATATTGGCCACAATACAAAAGATTATGTAGCACTACAAAAGGAAGTGAAGCACCTCTACAGTGCTGGATGCTTGGATCACCTGCTCCCCAAGGGAGCGAAATATGGAAAGGTCAATACTACTGACCAGGCCCAACCATCCACTACTACGAAGAAAGGAATAAGTAACGCGTAATAGAGAACGGCCCAGTTGGATAACCGTTCTCTAGAAATAAAGAGAACGCTTTTCTTAGATAAGCGTTATGTAAAAGAAAGAATAGAGAACGCCTTTTATATTAACAGTTCTCTACATTTATTATAAAAAAAATAAAAAAAAATTAATCGGAAACCCATCTGACTTTTCCATTATTCTTTATAATAATAATTTCCTAATAATAATAATAATCCTATTAATCTATGGAGTATAAACACCGTACTTCACTATTTAGCAAAACCAAAACAAAGATACAACCCCCCATGTTTTTTAACTGAACAAACCCCTTCAATCCTCACTCAGTAATCTCCATCACCCTCACTAATCAGTAATCTCCATCACTCGTCTTTCGTCGACTGTCGAGAACCGCCACCAACCGCCTTAAATCGTATATCGCATCGCAACTATGCACCATCACTTTTCGCCTCTTCATCTGGTCCGAAATTTCTAGGGTTTGCTCACGTTACTCTAAAATTTTGAGGATTTATTTTTGACAGGGTTCGAATTCCGCATATTAATTGAAAAAGTTACTTGTTTCTTTGAAAGTTGCAGGTTGGTTTTGCTAGTTTAAGGTCTTTACTTTAGTAAACCCTAGAAATTGGGGATTTTTACAATAAGGAGGAAAATTGACGGAAATGGATAGAACTGAGGTTTGTTTCTCGTTTCACATCTCTTGTATTCAATATATTCGTATTCCATGTGCTTTCCTCAGTATTTTGTATATATGCTGCAATTATTGGGCTTTTTTGTATAGATTTTATATGTCTCATTTGATTATGTTAGATATTACCTCAATATCATATTTTCGTAATTGATGAACAGGGGGTCTGCCATTTTTTTTCACAGCTTCAAGAGGTCTCGGATGTCACAACTAGGATCAACCAAGGTAGCGTTCTGTTTTTCTTTCATTATTTGATTGATTTTGATTCTTTGGTATTAAGGACTATGACTTACTTGAAGCTCTTATATTGTACTATGATTCTATGAACAACAAAAATGATTATTGTGCTAAACTTGATTGTTGTATGATAATGACACTAACCAAACTCAATGCCGTCCTTGATTTATGCTTTAGTCGTACAAGTAGCCTAGTCTATAAGTTATATATGGCATGTGTGCTGTGTTTGTTCAAAGTCAATTTTTTTTCTTAAAATTGTGATTTGAAACTCTACAAGCTGATGGAGGTTGATCTCAGTACTCTCTCTCAGCAGCATTACTTAAACACAAAGGATTTAATCACACGTATCACTTTTTTTCCGTATTCTTTACTCTAAATTACATTCGTTCTTATTATTAAATCTTGATATATATGTTTGTTTTACTTTAGTTAGTCCTGCTTATTAAAATAAGCCAATAGATTCGCTTGGCAAAAAGTTGTAAATTTTTTTTTGTGGGTGACAGGACTGATATGTTGTGTTATGGCATAAGGAGTACTCATTCTCCATCTTGGTTGCTGTAAGATTCTCATTTTGAGTGATAATCGTGATTTGTATTTCTGTTTTTGTCGCTGAATTATTTGAGAATTTTTTCATTTACATTTTAGTTGCATTTGTATTACCCGATTAACATTTATCATTTCGAGATGTGCGTAATTGGAGGTTAATGATGGGATTAATGCTCATCGAAGTTCTTGAAATGAGAGTATCAAGTACACATGCTGCCTCACACTTTTCTAATATTTTCAAAGGATTGATTCTGATTTTCTCTACAATTCTAAACCCTAATTTTCAGAGTTTGATTTATTGTGGTTAAGTACTCATCGTGATTCAAGATTTCACCATACCGCTCATTGTAATTGTATGTTTTGCTCATTGGAGCCACTCACTAGAATTGTATCTTACGCTCACCACGACCTCGCTGATTTTAATTTTCTCATTTAAGTATGAATATTTATGTCATATTTTTACAGGTGATTGCTGCATCGGGACCTGTTAAGCATGAGGACTGAACTTGTGGACCAAGTGAAGAAGGTTTTCACTAAGCTGTTTGGTATGTTTTTCACTACTGGCAATCACATATTCACATCTCTCAATTAGTGGTGGTTGCCTTTAGGTAGATTCTTATCTTCCTATTACTCTAATTTTCTGAACAATCTCTACTGAAAATTATTTCTCAATTATCTCCAAAATTGTTGATTATCCTTAAACTTGGTGATTAGTGGAACATTTTAGTTGTTGGGTATAACAGTGAGCTTATATTCTGATCAATTTTAGTGTATTGTTATAAGCTTATAACATGACATCTCCAAAATATTCATGTACTTCTGAAAATTTCTTATAGTTCCTTTGAGTTATGATCAATTTTGTCTATTCTTACCAGACATCTCTTAATTCAATCTGCTATCATATTCTGTTTGTAAATTTGCATATGACAGATTATAGAAGGGACTGAAGATAGCACAAGTATCAAACTCTAATGAGCCAGTAAGTTTTTACTTTTTGTTTCATACCAAACAATGATTCTCTTATAAGACGGTTGTATAGTGTTCAACAACCAATTAATACCTTAATAGTTATCTGAATACTTTGCTTTGGGTATAGGCTAGAGTTTCTAGTTGCATAATATACGTAATAGTTAATCGTATTTGAATTAGTAACTTGTATTATTAATATGCCTGTCTAAGTTGACACATCAGGTGGCTAGCAATTTATAAGGGAAATTGAATAATCATCAAGTCATCAACTATGGATATAGTTCATATATGGTGGTTATGGCTTGATTTGCTGCATTACAGTTATCACCTATGGATGCAAATGGATAGTTGCAGCAGGTTGCAACCGGTTTTCTAATGAAGACATGCTATAGGAAATAATTAAGGACACGGAATACACGCTGCATAGGTCGTAAGAGGGAAATTCAGTATTTATAGTATAATAGGTGTATCTTAAGTTAGTTGTATAACTTGTCATTTGTAAATCCGAAGCTGGTATAAAGCGTATTTCAGTATCTATGGTGTTTGGGATGGTGATTAATAATACCGTGTATGCCACTTTTGGAGTAATAAAAGTGAATACTTTCTCATGTTTTGTGTCTTTGTTTTAATTTTCAGTATTTCTCCATTTATATTATATTAGTAGTATTATTTTTTTTATAAAAATAAGAAGAGTAGAGAATTGTTGGCTAAGCCCACCGTTCTCTATTCCTATGAAAAGAGAACGCTTATAAGGCGTTCTCTAAAGATCATTTCAACAGTTCTCTATGATTGTGAATAGAAAACCCCTCCTCCAACCGTTTTATAAGCTTTAGAGAACGCTGACCTAAAGAACGCCTCTAAGGCATTCTCTAAAGATCATTTCAACAGTTCTCTAAGCCTATTTTTGTAGTAGTGATCCCCACCTCCACCTTACTCAAAGGTCGTGAGTGTCATCACAGGAGGGTCGGAGATATGTGGTCTCACTTATTCAGCAGCAAAGTGCCATGCAACCGTGACTAAAGGAGATAAACCAGAGTTCTCCCTCAGGGTCAGCAGATATGATCTACCAGCAATCTCATTCGACGAGGCAGACATACCCGATGAGGCAGAACACCACCATGACGCCTTGATCATTACCCTTTATATAGGAAATTGCCTTGTTAAAAAAATATTGGTAGATACAGGAAGCTCTGTGAATCTAATAATGCTGGAAACCTTGAAGAACATGGGGTTCAGCGAGAAAGACCTGGTGCAGAAGGCAGTACCCTTGGTAGGCTTCAGCGGAGAAACTAAAAAATCCCTTGGAGAAATAGTGATACCTACCTTTGCAGGGGGTATGAACAAATAGGTACGGTACTTGGTCATTATGGTCCATCAACTTATAACGTGATAATTGGCAGGCCTTAGATCCATAAAATGAAAGCGGTACCATCAATGTACCATCAGAGCCTGAAGTTCCCTACACCCTGGAGAGTACAGGAGATACAGGGAGATCAAAATATCGCTCGGGATTGCTACAAGAACGCTCTGAAACCCACTACAGCTGGTTCAGCATAGCAATTACAGAAACTGTGCTTCGAGAGGGAGTATATCGTACCTCCCCAGGAGGAACTCGACGAAGTAGTCTCGGACCCACAGTTTCCAGCAAGAATAGTGATGGAGGGATCTGATTTTGCAGGTAACATCCGTGAGCAGATAATTGAATTTCTACGTACTAACATGGATTGTTTCGCCTGGTCCCATAGCGACATGATTAGCATAGATCCAAGTTTAATTAAACACCGGTTAAATGTAGACCCCAGCCTTCCTCCAGTCCAGCAGAAAAGGTGGAAATTTTCTCCTGAAAGGAACGAGGTGATAAACCAGGAGGTAAACAACCTCCTGGCAGCAGGCAAGATCAGGGAAGTTAACTACCCAGAATGGCTCTCGAATGTTGTGGTTGTACCCAAGAAGAACAACAAGTGGAGAGTATGTGTTGATTTCATAGATCTTAACAAAGCTTACCCAAAAGACCCGTTCCCCTTGCCGCACATTGATTCCATGGCAGACGCAATAGCAGGGCATGAGCTACTTACCTTCCTTGACGCCTGGAGCGTGTACAACCAGATAAAAATGGACCCTAAGGATCAGGAGAAAATAGCCTTCAGATCTGACAGAGGCTTGTACTGCTACAATGTGATACCTTTTGGCCTCAAGAATGCATGTTCTACCTATCATCGCCTGGTGAACAGAATGTTCACGGAGGAGATAAGGATAACAATGGAAGTCTACATTGACGATATGGTAGTCAAATGCGAGAAGGCAGAACAACACATGTCCCACCTGGAAAATATCTTCTCGAATCTCAGAAAATACCATATGAAGCTGAACCCCCTGAAATGCACTTTTGGAGTCTCCTCGAGGAAATTCCTGGGGTACTTGGTGACGTAAAGAGGGATAGAGGCCAGCACGGAGAAAATAAAAGTAGTACTCCAGTTAGAATCTCCTCAAAAGCCAAAGGACGTACAGAGGCTCACAGGACGGGTAGCAGCCCTAAACCGGTTCATATCAAGGTCCTCAGACAGGTGCCAATTGTTCTATGACATCCTGAGGAAGAGCCAGAAGTTTGAATGGATGCAGGAGCATGAAAAGGCGTTTGGGGAGCTCAAGCAGTACCTCAGCACCCCTCCTCTTCTCGCCAAGCGAAGACAGGCAGAACCACTCTACTTGTATCTGTCAGTAACATAGGCGGCTGTAAGAGTTGTACTGGTACGAGAGCACGAAGGTATTATATTACTACAGATGTTTGGAGTTATTATCGTGATACCTTGTGAGGATATTGGTATGATTAATAATCGCAAATGGACAATTGTGTTGGATGGTGCTTAGTTATGTAAATATTTATAAGTGTTGTGGTAGTACTTGTGGGCGAACTTCGGGACGAAGTTCATTTTAAGGGGGGAAGACTGTAATACCCCATATTTTGATAATAATTAATGAAAGTAATTTATGTAAATTAATAATTGATTAAAGACATTTCTAATAATAAATACAAGTAAGACGTTAATTAAATAATAAATTAATAATTCGAGTCGGGAATTGGGTTTAGCTAATACTTCCTCCATTCAACTCCACTCTACCACTTTGCTTTTTCACGTTCGTCAACGCGTGTTTTACACGGTAAATATTGTTAGCTACGTATTTGCAAAAATTATAAAAGTTAGATATTTTTAATGTACTCGTAAAGACGAATCAAACAAGATCCCACATGAATATATTTTCACTTATGTATTGAGAGAAAATCGAGATTGAATGTGCATTTGTGAATAGTGGAAAAAATAGAAATAGGTAGAGTAGAGTTGAATGGAGGAAGTATTTAGCATTGGGCTGTGTGCCATTGTTATTTGGGCCGAATTTTATGTTTCATCTAGTATGAGTATAATCGGGATTTGTATCGGGAATTAATATGGGAATAATAATATAAAGGTAATTATAATTATAAATAATAATAATAATAATAAGTTATGACAATAATAAAATTAGTAAATATTGTGTGAGGAAATCCTAGTTATGGTAAGATTAATAATATATGATAATAATAATAATAATATAATAGTAATGACAATTTCTATACTAATTAGAATAAATTAAGTTATAATAATTTCCTAATTGACCCCGCATTCTCTATAATCCTACACTATAAATACGCTATTAAATATGAGAAATAAATCACAAATTAAGAGAAGGAGCTTTTGGAGACGGAATTTAGCAAGCGGTAATGAATAGGTAACAATTTATAATCTCGTTTTATTTTCTCATACAGCTGAATGTGAGACGATCTTAAGACGCTTAGAAACTGACCCAAACCTTGACGGTATCAGAGCAAACTTTGGGAGGTGGTACGTGGGGTTGAAAGGGTTGGAATGGGTGTAGTCGTGGTGTCAGGGAAGGCCTAGGGTGGCGGTGGAAGGCGGCTAAAGGTGGCTGGTCAGGGGGTGTTGCGGGTTAGGTCGTGGGTGATTGTAGTGAGTAATTGAACCCTCTAATGGCCGAGTCTTGACCTGTGCATGGTAGGGTTGTGATGGGGGGATGTATTCGAGCACAGTGGAGGTGTTGGCGTGGCGGCAGGTGGTGGCTGGTGTTGGTGGTGGCCGGAATTCCGCGAAAACAGGGGAGAGCAGGGGATTTGTCGCGGCTGTTTTAAGACGAGCGTCGTGGTTGTGTTTCTGACCATGAGTGAGGATGGGAGGTACCATTAGAACCGTCGTAGACCAAGGGTGATAATGGTGGTGGTCGTTGGATGTGGGAGTGGTTGTAGTGGTCGTGGTGGTGGGTTTTATACACGATGGATGGTGGTGGTTGGTTGTTAATGGCGGGTGGAGAAGGGGGTTAGAGCATGCGTTTATGTGCTACCGGGGGTGTTTGGATGGGTGGTTAGGGGATGGTTGGATGGGCCGTGGTGTAGGGAGGTGGTAGGCTGACTCGGTGGTGGTCGTGGTGGTCAGTGGTGTCAGTTTTGGGTGTGTTTATGGGGGTGTGTGTACATGGTTTCTAAGCCTTGTTTTGGGGGTTTTTGTGCGTTTGTTTTTGTGATGGGTTTTAAGTGATTATTTCGGGTGAGTCGGGTTTGTAATTGAATCGGGTTTTATTTATCGTAAATATTTAATAATAATAGTAAATAATAATTAATTTGAATAAAGATAATTTATAAATAATAATGAGAAGTAATAATTAATAATTGATGGAAGAATTATAATATTTAATTAGGTGACGGTTGTGAAGAATTATAATCAGATTGTTTTAATTATTTGGATTGCTTAAGCTGCTTAATTGGAATCGCTTGCCAGGTAGGGATAAATCCTACTCAACTTTTACTCGATAATGTTTGTTGGATGGTTTGTATTAAAGTGAATTGATCGTATGTAAGTTGTGTTGGTTTATATAATCGTAATTGTCAGAAAGAAGATTTATATTGCATATGATTGGTTAATAATATCGAACTGTTGGAAGGGAGAATTAAATTGTATATGTTGGTTTATATTGTGGTTATTGGTTATCTCATGTCGTAATTATTGGATACCTCAGACTCGTTCTAAGATGATTACTATTGTGGTTGATCATGGTCTTAGTGTTGAGTACCTCAGTTTTATACTGGGATGGTGAATACCTCAATTTCGGTTAGGATGGTGAATACCTCAACCTCGGTTGGGATGGTGAATACCTCAATTTCGGTTGGGATGGTGGATACTTCAACTTCGGTTGGAATGATGTAAGTGAGCACGTTGTTAAGGGAGGTGTGCTAAGAAAAATGATGGAGCACGTTCTCAGGGGGTTGTGCAATGTAAAAAGGAAGTGGGATTGTTATCGTATGTTTTTGTTGTTAGTATTTATTCCTACTCAACCTCGCGGTTGACTGTGTATTCGTGAACACCTGCGGTGAACCGTTTTATGGGGAGCATTGGGATGAGAGCCAAACTTGGAACCTTAGATGAAGTCTAGATCACATATATAGTTATATCACTTATTTATTTTCCGCTACGAGTTGTAATTAATTTTATATCAAGTTTTAGTTGGTTAATTTGTAAAACATATATAATCATAAAAGTTTTATTTAAATTACTTTGGTGAGTTGGACATTGTTATCTACTACCTCGGGAAACCGATATGGTAACAATCCTATTTATTTGGAAATGTCTAGCTATAGGCTTCCGAATAAATGGGGGTGTTACAGGTATGCAGGAACCAGTATAGTATATAAGCAAGTCTTCGTTACCTGCAGAGACCAGGTACACATCTCTAGAAAAACTCGTTTTAGCACTTGTTACTGCTTCATATAAATTGCGTCCCTATTTTGAATCACATTCAATTTCAGTCGTGACCAACTACCGCCTTGGGAACCATAATGAGGAAACCCGAACTGTCAGGGAGAATGGTTAAGTGGTCTGTCCACCTAAGTGGGTACGACCTGAAATTTGAAACCTGAACAGCCATAAAGCCCAAGCCCTAGCTGACTTTGTGTCAGACTTTAGTCCCACCCTTCAAGAACAAGCCGATAGTGAAATCTTGACCCTAAGTGAGGCTAAAGGGGAGCAGATATGGGAATTACATGTTGATGGGGCATCCAACACGAAGGGAGCAGGGGTAGGGCTGGTCCTGATATCACCTCAGGGGGAAAAGATAATACAGGCATTACGGTGCGAGTTTAAAGCAACGAATAACAAGGCTGAATACGAGGCCCTAATCTTAGGACTCCAATTAGCCTTAGAAATGCAAATCAACCACATCAAGGTGTATATTAACTCCCAAGTGATTGTCAACCACGTGAATAACGTGTACACGGCTAGGGATCTTAAAATGGTAGCCTACCTGGAAGTGGCGAAGGAGCTCAAACTCCGCTTTGCCTCCTTCCACATCCAGCAGATACCAAGGGACCAGAATGTTGAAGCAGATGCTCTCGCCACCCTGGGAGCAGCCTTCACTCCAGGGGAAGTGGGTTCTATACCATTCATACATGTCATGAAACCTGCCATACGCCAAAATGAACAACAGAACGCCAGTAAGGCTGCATCCACCCAGTGGACATATGAAGCAGGGAGAGTGTGTACTGCCACACCCCAGGAAGAAACTGATGATTACCGCAAGCCTTACATTAGCTGGCTACGTGATGAGGTATTACCACCTGACCAGAAAGACGCCAGGAGCTTCAAAATGAAATCCTCCAGATTCATACTCATTTATGGTACCCTATTTAGGAAGTCATTGGCAGGACCCTATCTGAGGTGCTTGAGCATATAGGAGGCACAGGCAGTGATGTGTGATATCCATAGTGGTGATTGTAGAAATCACACAGGGGCAGGATCATGTCCAACTAGACACTAAGGCAGGGTTTATTCTGGCCTACCATGAGGAAGGACGCCATACATTACGTCAAGAAATGTGAAGAATGCCAAAGGCACGCCCCTGTCAGCCACCAGCCAGCAGAACATATGCATCTGATCATCTCGCCCTCGCCTTTTATGAAATGGGGAATGGACATTGTGGGACCATTACCCCGTGCTTCTGGAAACAGGACGTACATGCTGGCAATGACGGACTACTTCGCTAAATGGATAGAGGCAGAAGCTTTCCCTCATATCCTGGAGAAGCATGTTACATCTTTCATCAAGAGGAACATAGTCAATAGATACGACATTCCTTCAGAAATCATATGTGACAACGGGTCATAATTCATATCCAACAGAACGGAAGACTACTGCGCCTGGTGGAACATCAAGCTGTTTAAGTCTACTCCTAGGAATCCACAGTCCAACGGTCAGGCAGAATCCAGCAACAAGATAGTTATGAACAACCTGAAAAGAAGGCTGGAGGAGATAGAAGCCAACTGGGCAGATGAGCTCCCCTTCGTACTGTGGTCTAATAGAACCACCCCCAAAGTGGAAATAGGTCAAACACAATTTAGTCTGGTATATGGGGTCGAGGCAGTTATTCCCTCTGAGGTGCAAGTACCGACATATCGGTATGCCAATGTCACCGAAGAGAGGAACCAGGTAGAAATGGCCAGCAGCCTGGATACCATTGATGAGCCAAGTACCAGCGCCCAAATCAGGATGGCAGCCTACAAGCAGATAGCAGCCAGGGGTTACAACAAAAACGTCAGGCTGAGAACGTTGCAGGTAGGGGACCTGGCACTCAGGAAGGTATTCCCAAACACCAAGAATCAGAGTGGAGGTAAATTCGCCTACAACTAGGAATGTCCCTACCGCATAGAAGACATCGTGGGTAATGGGGCATACAAGTTGGAGACTATGAATGGGGAAGCTGTCCCTAGATACTGTGTTAGAATTCATTAATCGCATTAATTTACATATTCATATATGAAAAGATTTATTTAGTCATAAAATAAAAGCTAGATCTTATGCATGTAAACATAAATAAGATAAGAGAAGAAATCATCAATCTTACTATATGATTTCGGATTAAGGGCACCAACAAATTCACCAATTTGTTAGTTCTTGAGCTTTCCTTAAAATGGATGAACAAAGATCCAAATTAGAACCTATCCGAAAAGTGAATACCCAAGGAAACCTCTTAATAACTAATATTAATTTGTACTAGAAATAATATAAGTCTTACTATAAAATTGACACAAAAATATTGTGTATTTTCCTCTTGAAAATTTCGGCCAAGAGGAGAGATATGTGAGTTTTTTCATTTCTCTAAGTTTTCCCAAAATGGTAGAGAGAATATTTCTTTTTCTTACACTAGAAAAATGAGTTGAAGAAGTGAATGAAAATTATAGAGGAAATACTCTATATTTCCTCTTGGTAAAACTGGTGGTGAGGGGAAGGGTGCCCTATGCAAGGGCTTGTTTTTCTACCCAAGAAGATAGGCATGCAAGGATAGTCCTTAGGGTTAATAATCATGTTCCTATTTAAAATAAAAACACAATATTAATCCTAATACTCCCTCCATTTTGGGCACTTATATAAAATAGGAGGTCCATTTTATTTTTTGTCATTTGCCATTTGTGACATATGTGACATGTTACTTGACATGTGAAATTTTAATGTATTTTTAATATATTAAAAATCAACATACTCATAAAAATATGTCATATACAATATTGACTAGTAATTTGTAATTACTTGTACCAAAACGGTTTATCAAATTATAAATTACAATGTCTTGTATTCATAATAAATTATTCATTCAATTTCTATTTCAATTGTTTCGTAAACAATAGTTTTTATCTAAGTAATAAAACAATTCGATTACTAAGACCGTATCCAATTTAATCGAATTATAATAAGACACGTTAATCTTACTCACAAAATCATCCGTCAATTTTAAGCAATTTAATTAACTTGTATCGGCATACGATTAATTAAATAATCAATTAAGAGTATTTCCCTATAGGTATGACCTAAGGGGATCAACTGATCACCACCGTCGCATGACAGTAATGTCAAACTCTAGTCAGCCAATCATTACCGATATGTGTGGACCAGTTGACTATAAAACATTACATCCCACATGTATTCTTAAAATGAGATTTAAACATGTGATCATCATGATCGACAGTTGTGATCGCATTATTGTCGGAGGACACATATTCCAACAATCTCCCACTTGTCCTCGACAAGTGTGCGTCACCAATTCTCTTGTGCTATTACTATCTCCCACTCAATGCAAGGTGTATTTCAGGTTGTACTTGCAAGTGATCATATCGAGAGTGGTTTCCTTGATCTGGAGAATAACTGATTGACCAGAATTATCTACCATAGATACCTTCCGAGCGTGGCCACGCATTTCCAGTTCATTACTCCTCGAGTGGCCCTGATATATTGTTATAACCCTGACAAGGGGTGGAGAATTCCTATCGCACTTATTCCCTTCAACTAGCCACAACCATCATAACCCAAAATATGCCCATTTGACCCCATTTACGAAGGTCGTAGTAACATAAATCAAAGTTAATCTGAAACTGTACCACCTTAGGCGAATAGTCTTTAGTCAAAAGAATCGACTCATTAGAATACTATATTAGCTCTCGCCACGACCAGGATATATAAATTTGCCAGAACACTATAAGCGGTCATTAGCCCGACAAAGTGTTCCTAACAGTCTGCCTATGTGATCGACTAGTCATTCTCATATGACTCTATGGCACTTGAACTTGCAATCAATCGCATCACACTCTAGTCACTTCGAGACGTCACTTCATATAAGTGACTATGGGCGATTACTATGTCAATTTAGTTCACTTTAATGGGGTTCAATCTTGTATCTACAACCCATTTGAACATGATAAACTAATGGAAAAATAAAAGACAAATGTGATTATGCATATGAGCAAATAAAACAACTCTTTTATTTCATATTAAAATCTAACATAAAACTGGCATGCGTTTAAGTCCCATGGACGCAACATGTCCATCATGCTTTGCCTGCGATAAAGGCTTGGTGAGCGGATCAGCTATATTATCATCCGTCCCAACCTTACATATCGCAATTTCCTTTCTTTCAATGAAATCTCTAATTACATGATATTTTCTAAGTACATGTCTAGATCTATTACTAGACTTTGGCTCTTTAGCTTGGAAGATCGTCCCACTATTGTCACAATAGAGAGTGATGGGATCATTGGCGGTAGGTACTACTCTTAGACCTTCTGTGAATTGCCTGATCCATACAGCTTCCTTGGCGCCTTCCGATCCGCAATGTACTCGCCTCCGTTGTTGAATCATGATCACGACTTCCTTGAAGCTTCTCCAGCTAACAGCACCACCATTGAGCATGAAAATGAATTCAGCTTGTGATTTCATGTCATCTCTATCCGTTTGGAAACTTGAGTCCGTGTAACCATTACCACGAATCTCGGTGTCTCCTCCAAACACTAAGATAGAATCCTTAGTTCTTCTCAAGTACTTAAGGATGTTCTTGACAGCTATCCAGTGACTCTCACCTGGATTTCCTTGATATCTACTCGTCATGTTCAAGGCATACGAGACATCAGGACGTGTGCATATCATGGCGTACATGATTGATCCAACAACGGAAGCATAAGGGATCAACTTCATGCGTTCAACATCATGGGGTTCGGAGGGCCATTGAGACTTGCTTAATATTGTCCCAGTTACCATAGTTACCAATCCCCTTTTTTATTTGTCCATGCTGAAACGTCGAAGAATCTTATCAACATAAGACTCTTGACTTAGTTCCAATATCATAATGGATCTATCTCTATGGATCCGGATACCTAATATGCGTTATGCCTCTCATAAATCCTTCATTTGGAAATGGTTACCTAACCACTTTTTAACTGAAGACAACATTGGAATATCATTTCCAATGAGTAGTATGTCATCGACATACAAGATTAGGAACACAACATTGCTCCCACTAAATTTCATGTATAAACATGGTTCCTTAACACTTCGAGTGAAACCATTCTCTTTTATCACATGATCGAATCGATGATTCCAACTCCTTGATGCTTGCTTAAGTCCATAAATGGATCTCTTAAGTTTGCATACTTTGTTAGGATTTTTAGAATCGACAAAACTTTCGGGTTGTATCTTGTACACCTCCTCTTCTAAATGCCCATTTAGAAAAGCGGTTTTGACATCCATTTGCCATATTTCATAATCTTGAAATGCGGCAATCGCTAACAAAATCCATATGGATCTTAGCATGGCTACGGGTATGAAGGTTTCATCATAATGAAGACCTTGGACTTGGGTAAATCCTTTCGCCACTAGCCTAGCTTTGTAGACATCATCATGTCCTTCTATGCCATTCTTGACCTTGAAAATCCATTTGCATTGAAGAGGTCTTGCCCCTTTAGGCAAATCCACCAAGTTCCAAACTTGGTTTTCATGCATAGAATCCATCTCGGACTTCATGGCTTCAAGCCATAAGGAGGAATTTGGACTAGAGATCGCGACTTTGTAGGTGGCGGGCTCGTCACTTTCTAAATGCAACACATCGAGTGTTCCATCTTCTTCGACAAGTCCCACATATCGATCAGGCTGACGAATAACTTAGCCCGTTCTTCTAAGTGGAGGAGGGACAACCGAGTTAGACGACGAAGCAACATCTTCTTGCGTCTCTACCTCGATTTGTGGCTCTTGAACTTCATCAAGTTCAAAATTTCTCCCACTCTGTCTCCTAGAAATAAAGTCACTTTCTAGAAAGACAGCATCTCGAGACACAAACACTTTGTTTTCTTGAGGCTTATGGAAGTAATAGCCTCGGGACGCCATAAGATATCCTACAAAAATGCATTTTTCGGATCGTGGTGCCAACTTATTGTCATTTTTAATTTTGACATAAGCATCATAACCCCAAATTTTCATATGGGATAGAGCTGGAACTTTTCCTCTCCATATCTCATATGGAGTCATTTCAGTTGCTTTGGTTGGACTAACGTTCAAGGATTTTATTGCGGTTTGAATTGCAAATCCCCAAAATGAGTTAGGTAACTCGGTTTGACTCATCATAGATCGAACCATATCAAGTAGGGTTCGATTTCTCCTCTCGGCAACGCCATTGAGTTGTGGTGTTCCGGGTGGAGAAAGTTGTGATATAATACCACAACCTTTCAAGTGTGAATCGAATTCATGGCTAAGATATTTTCCACCACGATCGGATCGTAGTGCTTTTATCTTTTTGTTCAGTTGGTTCTCTACTTCGTTTTGAAATTCCTTGAATTTCTCAAAATATTCACTCTTATGCTTCATTAAATATATATACCCATATCTACTCAAGTCATCGGTGAAGGTTATGAAGTAGTCATAATTTCCTCGAGTGGTGATACTCATTGGTCCACACACATCGTTATGTATGAGTCCCAATAGTTCACTTGCTCGAGTTCCATTACCGCTAAAAGCATTTCGAGTCATTTTGCCAAGAAGGCAATATTCGCATGTTCCATATGATTGATAATCAAATGGTGTAATCACATTAGTCGAAATTAATCTTTTGATGCGATTCTTGTTTATGTGACCTAATCGACAATGCCAAATGAACGATTCATTTGGATCACTTGATTTGAGTTTCTTTGATTGAATGTTGTAGATGTCATTAGTCGGATTCGAGGTTTCTAAAATGTAAATGTCATTAATGGAAGGAGCTTGGCCTATAACTAGGCCATTCCTTGAAATAGTACAACGATTGTTTTTAATGACAAAACAAAAACCATCCATGTCCAACATAGCGATTGAAATAATGTTTTTAGAAAGTGTAGGCACATAAAAACAATTATGTAAATACAACTCAAATCCATTAGGCAAAGCTAATACATAAGTTCCCTTGGATTCGGCCGCTACTCGAGCTCCATTTCCAAGGCGTAGATCCACATCTCCTTTGCTAAGCCTCTTCACCCCTGTAAATGATTACAAAGGTGAGAACCACAACCGGTATCCAGTACCCATGTCGTAGTGGAAGTATAATTTACATCAATAACATAATTTTCCTAATGAATTTTACCTTTTGGAACGATGATTCCTTCCCTTATATTTCGCAAATATACGGGACAATTCCTAAGTCAATGTCCCATGCCATAGCAATAATGGCACTCATCTTAAACTTGCTTGAAGTTTTTCCCTTTCTTTCCCTTCTTCTTGAACTTTTTTCCCTTTGAAGCAAGAACTTGATTGCTTGAGCTCCCACTAGTTTTGGCATCTTTCTCTTCCAAAGAAAAAGATCCTATAGATTTTATGAGGCGGTCTTCCTGAGACCGGCTCACAAGAGATCTTGTAGTAGTAGGAGGTTTAGAAGAAGTGATGAAGTTTATGTTTAAATCCGAACCTATCCCAAAATGAAGTTCTCTAGTAGTGTTGAAATCATTGTTGATGGAAACGTCGTCAAAAACATTATGGCAAGACTGAATAGTTATCGGTGTAGTAGCGTTTGATGGATTCATTGTAATGAACTACAAGTATGGAGGAAAAGGAAATATTAACATTTGTCATTTATAATCATACTTGTAAATAATTTAACAAGATATGAACATTTATATAGTGACCTCTACCCAACTATAATAAATGATTCCAAGATCCAAATTCATATTAACATGGGGCACGGTGTGCCGAAATACCCTTTATTAACATGACTCGGTGGATTAATTTTTTAATCGATTCTACTTTTAGAACTCTTGGTCGATAAAATTACATTAATATTTATCTCTAGCCCGAAACACCTCCGGAAATCGTCGTGAATACTTTCGTTGAGTTCAATCCAAATTTCGAATAAATGTGTCCATGATCCAAATTCATATTAACTTAGGTCACGGTGTGCCGAAATACCCTTTATTAACATAAATTCGGTGGATAGACATTTATCACCCACTTCCCCTACGTAACAAGGTTTGTACCCCTGTAGGGCCGAGTGCACTCCCTCATGAAATAGGTTTTCATGGTTTCTACTTTTTGGTAAGGCTAAGTCTCAATTTTTTATTTTAGCGAGAGGTCATGTCAATTTATTATCTGTCACGTTTTAAGCGAACTAAAGCGGTGAACTACGATAATTGTAATTGACACGGTCGATTTACTCGATTTAATGACAATGCATGTTTAGTTATGATGATTTAGCGATGCATGCAACATATAAATAAAATGCAAAGCAAAAAAAAAATCCTAGTATGGCCTTCCTAAAATAGTAAATCTAATAAACTATTACACATTCGGAAACCAACTCCTTTGGTCCCTTGAGCTTCGGTCTTAGCACACATTTCAACGCAACACTTTCTTTGATGGATCGCCTTCTCGAATGGCACCGTCTCCAAGGAACTCCGGAATAATTTAATTACATAATGAATTACATAATTACCTATTATACATTTGTAATTAAAATAAAAATAAATCTATTAAATTACAAAAACGGCGATACGAGATCACAATAATTACAACCAAATCGATATTCCCATACATATCGGGTAATACCAATTAAAACTAAGGCCATACTAAGTAAAATTACATAAATAAAAAATTACATAAAATGAAAATATGACAATCATAAATAAAATGCAGCATTATAATATGTATGAACATGCTAAATTTTATGCTAAATCGCCTTTTAAGAGCCAATATCGTATATTAATCGGTTTTTACGGATTTGCGTGATTTAACTTATTAAAATCACAAAAATTACATAAATTCATATTTATGTACAAGTTAATTACCCTAGCCATCTTAGGACTCAAAATTAGTTTCCACCAACATTTTGACAATAATTAAACTTGTTTTCTTAATATTGTTCATAAATGGACCTAAAATACAAAATTATGCCATAAACTTCAAATTAATTATAAAAATTTCAAATAAATTCGAAATTTGAAATTTAAACTCATGAACATTCTGGAAAAAAAAAACCTTGACACTCATAATGTTCAAAACTTAGGTTAAAAATTTCGAAAATTTCTCGTGAAAATCAATGTTGCGGTTTATCGATTTTAACAATTATGACCATAAAAATATGAGAAAAATTTTATTCATCAACTTCTCACTTTTATATCTTACATATATGATAAAATGCAACATTTGACATTTTTCCTTAGTCATGAAGTATGTTTTAGCATTATTACTAATTATAGTCACTATTTATGTGATTTTTCATCAAAAATTCATAAATCATGCATAAAGACTTCATTATAGCCAAATATTTTACACACATCTTGTAAAATTGAATGTGACAACATACTAAATTTCAATGACCAGATTCGAAATATAACTCATATTAACCTATTTACCCATTTAAATACGATTTTAACTTTAAAATCCATATTTCGAGCAACAACTCATTTTATCATGAAAATTTACAGGCCATTAGTAGATAATATATGTGAAAACATATCCAAAAACCACTGAAAAAATCGAAGTTTAGCTATTTTTCGTCCGAAAATGACATTTTTATCATAAAAATCACATTTTAATGCAAGTATTATATAAAATGAACAATAAAATCCATAAATAAACCAAAATGTCCTAAAAATCACATAGGACCAGAAACTTTTAACATTCAAGGTTATTTTTAGGTATATCTTCGTAAAACCAAATTAATTAGTTTTGTATGTTAATCATATAACTCGGAAAAACTATAAACCGATTTGCATGCAAACAATCTAAGGCTCTGATACCACTTGTTAGAATTCATTAATCTCATTAATTTACATATTCATATATGAAAAGATTATTTAGTCATAAAATAAAAGCTAGATCTTATGCATGCAAACATAAATAAGATAAGAGAAGAAATCATCAATCTTACTATATGATTTCGGATTAAGAGTACCAACAAATTCACCTATTTATTAGTTCTTGAGCTTTCCTTAAAATGGATGAACAAAGGTCCAAATTAGAACCTCTCCCAAAAGTGAATACCCAAGGAAACCTCTTAATAACTAATATTTTTTTGTACTAGAAATAATATCAGTCTTACTATAAAATTGACACAAAAATTTTGTGTATTTTCTCTTGAAAATTTCGGCCAAGAGGAGAGATATGTGAGTTTTTTTATTTCTCTAAGTTTCCCAAAATGGTAGAGAGAATATTTCTTTTTCTTACACTAGAAAAATGAGTTGAAGAAGTGAATGAAAATTATAGGGGAAACACACTATATTTCTCCTTGGTAAAACCGGTGGTGAGGGGATGGGTGCCCTATGCATGGGCTTGTTTTTCTACCCAAGAAGATAGACATGCAAGGCTTGTCCTCAGGGTTAATAATCATGTTCCTATTTACAATAAAAACACAATATTAATCCTAATACTCCATCCATTTTCGGCACTTATATAAAATGGGAGGTCCATTTTATTTTTTGTCATTTGTCATTTGTGACATATGTGACATGTTACTTGACATGTGAAATTGTAATGTATTTTTAACATATTAAAAATCAACATACTCATAAAAATATGTCATATACAATATTGACTAGTAATTCGTAATTACTTGTACCAAAACGGTTTATCAAATTATAAATTACAACGTCTTGTATTCATAATAAATTATTCATTCAATTTCTATTTCAATTATTTCGTAAACAATAGTTTTTATCTAAGTAATAAAACAATTCGATTACTTAGACCGTATCCAATTTAATCGAATTATAATAAGACACGTTAATCTTACTCACATAATCATCCGTCAATTTTAAGCAATTTAATTAACTCGTATCGGCATACGATTAATTAAATTATCAATTATGAGTATTTCCCTATATGTATGACCTAAGGGGATTAACTGATCACCACCGTCGCACGACAGTAATGTCAAACTCTAGTCAGCCAATCATTACCGATATGTGTGGACCAGTTGACTGTAAAACATTACATCCCACATGTATTCTTAAAATGAGATTTAAACATGTGATCATCATGATCGACAGTTGTGATCGCATTATTGTCGGAGGACACATATTCCAATATCCTGGATAATCATTCACCTTAAAATGTATTATGTTTGAGGTACCGGGTGCAGGACCCAGGAGTTCCACCTCCAACAGGTACATCCCAGGACCCTTGAATCCTAGCATTCAGTACTCCAGAAACCTTAGAACCTGAACTAACTTGCTAAAAGTGTCTTTGATTAAGCGGCTACCGCTCGAAAGGGAACAACCCCAGAACCCACTTGCTAGAGCCACAACTCAGTCTCTCATAAGGTACATACGCAAATAACTAATCATTTTGTTTCGTACCGCCTGACTGTACCACCTGCAGTGGTCTAACAGTAACATCTCTTTTGACAGCAGGAACAACTAAGTCACCAGGAAAGGTCTCTCGTTCAGTACGCATGTGCTAAGTCTCCTGAATTCAGCAGGTACTACTAAGGAAATGATAACTTACAACGTATCTTTCAAATCCTTTGAGTCAAAACCCTTTTTCTTATTTTCCCTTGGTGTCAACTTCACAGGTGTCAGAAGGAGCCAAATGTTGAAGCAGTGTACTTAGTATTTCAAACGACGAAGATGAAACTCTCTTTCTTTTAAGTTGTTGTAAAAATTCTGGGGGAACACACTTTGTGCTCCCTAAACTATTTTGGATTTCTGAAATTGCTTCCATTTTAAAGTTTATCGTTGTTTTTGGATTGAATGTGGATATGGTATGTTGAATATTAAGGCAATGTCCTAGTAGGCTAACTGATGAACAGGAACTAGCAGAATGTTCCTCCTGCAGGAAGTACCCAATGTGCGCGGGGTCGAAACAGAGGGATTCAAGCATCCTAATGGATAGGAAGCTCCCTGAACCACCATAGACACCTCAATAAGTACGGAGTCGGCACACAAACAGAAAG
Source organism: Silene latifolia (assembly GCF_048544455.1). Classification (NCBI taxonomy): domain Eukaryota; kingdom Viridiplantae; phylum Streptophyta; class Magnoliopsida; order Caryophyllales; family Caryophyllaceae; genus Silene; species Silene latifolia. The sequence continues at coordinate 360,720,012 of NC_133538.1, read as the reverse complement.
AACGAAAAATTGCTAGCAAAACAATAGAAGGAACAAAACGAAATATTCATAAATACCCCTCAACAGGGGGAGCTTGAAAATAAAATATTTTTTGCCCCTCCTACGAGGCAAAAACAAAAGAGTACTTAAAGGTGCCCAAAACCACCAGGCACCAAGAATTAGATTACAATGGGCCACCACACAAGGTGCCCAACAAAACATCAAGATAAAAAATTAAAATTTAAATGCCTAAATTAGGCAGCAGCAGTAGAATCTGGGGCGGCATCAGCAGGAACATCCACATTGATGTTAGGCTCCATAGTAGCCTCTTCTCCAGATGGACCTTCCCCTCTCTGGGCGACGAGGGCTTCCTCCGTGACCTTCTCAACTCACGCGACAGCTGGTTGTTCAGTCCTAGCACTGGTCTCTCCGTCATCACCACCTAGCAAGTCGTTGATGAGGCTGAAGTCCGGCTTAACTGGATATGCAGCATTGAACAACCGTTCCTCCTCAGCATTGATACCTGTCGAAGTGAGTACCAAAAATAATATTTATAATTTTCCAAACTACAACTAGCAAGAGGTAGTAAGGGTCGATCCGCAGGGAGGTAGGGAGATAATAGTTGCTTTTAATCTTAGTCTAAGGGTAACAGTTTTGAGGGGGTTTTGATTTGAGTTATATCTAAGTCTAAATGCGAAAATAAATAAACAAGGAATAAAAAAATAGGAAAAAGCAAATGATAAAAGGAATGCTAAGACGGTCAGTTCACTATAGCTGCGATGGCACTAAATCCTAGGTAACTTCGAAATACGGTCGCGAAGGATGGGGAAAACAAGTCCTCTCGGTCCATGTCAAATAGTAACTACCTCTCGGCCTATGCTACTATTCCCTAAGTCTCATTAATACTAACTCTCGTTCTTGATTAATGATTCCTAATGCAAACTAAATCACGTTATCTCTCGATCTTTAGCAATTTAGTCGTTTTAATTCGTTAATTATTGTCCATTCCTATCTCTCGATCTATGGGATGGTCAAGTTTAAGCATCTATCAAGTCTCCTCTCGGTCTCATTGAAAGATAAAGCACTTAACGAAACAAACAAAGGAAAACCAGACGCGAAGTCAGTCGATCGACCAGCTACCCCAGTCGATCGACTAGTTAAGCCAGTCGATCGACCAAGCCCTAATGCGGGGTTACCTATTCTACTGCCATCTACGCCATAGATCCCCTACATCTTAGCAAAGGGTGCTTAGCTACTCATAACGATGATAATAATAACAGCAAGATCAACAACTAAAGCAATTGATTTCATAATTAAATTAACTAAACAAGTTACTAACATAAAACGAGAAATTGGCTTCGGGATTCTATCTAGCAAGAATTAATACTAAAGAAACGAAATAACAATACAGGAATTGAAAGATTAGAATTACCAAAGCAAAGGAACAAGAGGAATACGAAAGCAAAGTACGAACTTTATTGAGAATTCTAAACTACGAAAATAGCTACTGTATTTTTGGAACTAGATGATCAAAACTGAATGCTTATTCTGAAAACTAAGGATACATTATATAGAAATAATCCTGCGTAACCTTTATTCCTAAACCTAATCACAATGGGCTTTGGAATTCTCGATCTTTTATTTTGCGTCGGACCTGTGGAGTGGTCGATCGACCACTATGGCCAGTCGATCGACCAAAGGTGCTGAACAGAATTGCATTCTGACGATTCCTGCAGCGCGCACCGATCTTAAAACAGCTGCCATTTCTTCGTTACTTGGTCAAATCAGGCATTCTACATGGCGTTGGAAAGCTAAGAGGATAAGCTTTCACCTCTAGTTGGAATCATTTGATTATCTTCTCTAGAACTCAAGATATAGCCATATGAACGAGGCTGCAATATCATGAAATGCTTCTTTGCTTGTTAAACTCGTACGCACCCATGCTTTTGCTATCTTTAGGCTTTGAAACGCGCACCAAGCTCATTCCTCGAGTTAATACTCCATGTCAAATGCAATGCTAAGTACTTAGGAACGGATTCGGCTTATTTTCCGCTGAAATCTTCATGTTCCTACAAAATCACAAGAAAAGGAAGAAATACACGAAACAAGGGAAATAGTAGCATAAACTACTCAATTGAGCTCTGAAATGCGTGTGAAATGAGGTGCAAAACATCATATATTAGACACGCATCAAACTTCCCCAAACCAAACCCTTGCTTGTCCCCAAGCAAGAACTAGACTCGATCCTAAAACCTAATGGAACGAGTTCAATCTCAGAGCGAAATGCAAACTGTCAAGCCTAAACCAATTTAATGCAATAACCAACAATCAATTAGCAATGTGAATCATGCAAACGAGTTATAATGTCGTTAAAAACTCGCTGAACCATCAACTGTAGAGACTTATCAAATTGGACTCTCACGGGTCGCTCAAAACACTCAAATAAGCACAAGGTGAATATATGTAAAAGATAGAAAGAAGTAAAATTTGTAAAGACTCTCACCTAACTACGACCTATGAAAACATGCCTGCAATCTAAAATGAAAGTAATCTCTACAACCGTACATACACATTCCAACCAAACAAAAGACCATGACACATGCCGAGGTAGATATGGATATGTGAGGTAATGGGTAAGAAGAGGCAAAACATTTATGGGAATGTGGAGGTATAGGTGATCAAGCTAGTACCTAAACAAAACCATATGACAACATCCAACTTCTTGCTCAAAATCAACAATCAAACCCGGTGCTAATTATCAAGCACAAATCTCGCAACTCCATAAAAGTCAACTCCCCAAAGAATATAGATGATAACATGGGAGTGAAAATCACCAAATCATAATAATTGAAACATGTGATTTTTCCTTTCTTTTTCGGGTCAGCTTGATCGATCGACCAAAGGAAGCGCGATCGATCGACCACCTCTCTCAAGACAACACACTTTTTTTTTTCTTTTTCGAATCATTTTTTCTTTTTTTTTTCTTTTCTTTTTTCTTTCTTTCATTTTTCAATTTTTTTTCCTCCTTCATTCGTTTTCCAACATCATCTCAAGGAGAGCATATAACCAAACCGCAATAAACAAATTCCCAAAAACTAAGACTACTAGCTTGACAAAGGCAGGCTAAATATAGGATGTAGTTAAGGGACAAAAGGCTAAATTTGGCTATGAGAGGCTCATGGGTAAAATGAATAAAGGGAAACCTCTACCACATGTGTCAACAAACCACAAACCGAATGCATACAGGTATTAAGCAGATTAAGTTCATATTTATGCATATTAATGTAACATGTCTCATAAGGAGTAACTACTCACAATCCTAGATAAACTGGTCATGAATGTCACCAGTTATAAGCTCTAATTCTCAGAAAATGATGTAGGTTGCCAAAAATCTAAGTCAAGTCTCAAGTTCAGCAAGATAATTTAACGAAAACTCGTAGATTATGCATATGCGATTCTACTAATAACATGTCAATTAGCAAGGCTTAGGCATAAAACAGCTGCAAATGCAATGTCATCATAGAAATACTACCGTTCTGACTCGACCTATATGCTAAAATAAACATGCATTGTTTTTTTGAATTTTTATGAAATTTTTCAATTTTTTTGGAATTTTGTATATATAAATGTGAAATGAACAACAATGCAAGACAATATGTAAACGTGAATGCAAGCAAATGAAATGCGACGCAAAACCCTTCCCCAAACCAAATCGCACAATGTCCCCATTGTGCAAAATCATGTAATGAAATAAACAAGGAAAACGGGAATTTGCGAGAAAATAAGTAAATATGACATGAAGTGGAACGTAGTAATCACAAGACTTTAAGCGCAGCAAAAAGGAAACCTCCCCAAACCAGCGTGAGCTAGGAGGTTTCAGTAGCCAGCAGTGCTACCAAAAAGTACCTGAAAAGACAAACAAATACCACGCATAAAACCGAGAAAACAATAGTGAACCGGTAATTGTGTGCATGATAGAAGAAAAATAGAAGAAATAAGTAATATGACGGAAGATAAAGTGGAGTAGAAAACTCCCTCAATTCCGCAAATCGACCAAACACAGCAGGGGAAAGGTCGTGAACAGTCAAAAGTTGACAACGGTCGATCGACCATAGCAGGCAGTCGATCGACCAGAATGAACAGGAACAGAAGCTCCTGGAAGTCCCACCTCAGTCGATCGACCAGGGTAGGCAGTCGATCAACTGGAAAACTCGCTGTAACTTTCTGATTTCTTCGAATTAGCTCGAGTACTTGAGCTAATATGGTCTATAAACCTGCAAACGCACAAAATACCGTGCCCAAATTTGCGCAAAACCCAAAGTAATAGTCTAAAGTTTATAGAAAATCCTAAACAAACCAAACTAAGCGAAGTTTCGCGCACACGAAAAACGATAAAAGGTCTAAAAGCAATAAAATAGATCAACGGAAACTGCGAAAAATCTCCGACCAAGGCTTCTGCCTACATGAAGTAGCTTCCGCAGTGCTCATCTCGTGCTGGACCCCACTCTACTCCGATCGGAATACTCAATGGGTCATCTCTAGCATCTTCCCAAGCATGGCCATCATCTTCTAGCTTCTCACACTCAAGATCTGACTCCGAAATTTTGACTGGCTCCTTTTTCTTGGGCTCCTCATCCGGCTCCTCGTCAGTTGCATAGCTCAGACATCCCAAACCGCCTCTCTGAACAATGGGCTCCTTCTCAGCTGGAGCAGCGAGCGGTTCTTCCTTCCCCAAACCGGTTCCTGCAACATTCAAAACAAGAGAATTGTCCTCCATATTGCTCCCAACTGGGGCGGAGGTGTCATAACAGGAATAGGTACAGGTAAGGAAGTGGGAATGTCAGAAAGCACAAAATAAGATTTCTTTTCAGAAATCATATTACAGGTCATGGGCCACATGGGGTCTTTCTTCCTAGGGGACTGGGCAAACATAATAGAATGCTTCCCTAACTTAAATTTCAAAGTTCTTTCCCCTACATCAATTATTGCACCAGCAGTGTGCAAAAACGGTCTTCCCAAAATAATTGGGGTGTTGACATCTTTAGGAATATCCAAAACAACAAAGTCAACAGGAAAAAAGAACTTTTCAATTTGAACAGGCACATTCTCTAAGACCCCTACTGGCTGAACTGCAGAACGGTCAGCCATTTGCACAGTCATGTCAGTAACAGTGAATCTAGTTAATTTCAACTTCTTAGCCAGACTCAAAGGCATAACACTGACACTAGCCCCTAAATCACATAATGCCTTCTCAATTGAGAAGGTACCAATGCTACATGGGACAGAAAAACTACCTAGGTCAGACAGTTTATGAGTAGCAAAAGAGTGGGAGTTAAGTACGAACTAGACTCTTCAGTTAAATGTACTGACTCCACAACATTCAAAGACCTCTTCTTAGCTAGCAATTGTCTCATAAACTTCATATATGCAGGTATTTGATTAACTAGCTCTAAGAAAGGAATTTGCAAGTTAAGACTACGCACGACATCTTTAAATTTATCGAATGTTACCTCATCTTTAGACGGCACTAGTCTTTCTGGATAAGGAGCTGTCATAAGTAGCTTTGCCCTCTCCTCTAGGTCTCTCATACCGGTATCAGTGGACTTAGGCTGAAAATCCACTACTTTGTTGTAACTTGACCCTCCTTCAGACCGTCTTAGGAATGAACCATTAACCGTCGTAGGGTCATACCTTAGAACCGGAACTGACCCATCAGCATTTGGATCTTGCCTCATTAATTTTGGAGTCGTCTCATCCCGAAACAAGTGGTCCCTCAAGTTGTCTGGCATCGGAGGACGAAAAGACTCACCTACAACAGCGTCGTCAGTCGATCGACCATGAATGTCAGTCGATCGACTGACATCTACAGAATGTGTTTGTGTCTTTGCGCGGATCGGTCGTCGATCGATTGGAGGTATGTCGATCGATCGCGTGTTTTCTGGCGATCGTCTTTTTCTCCCCTTTTTCTTCTTCCCCTTTCAAAGAACTTTCTCGGGTCCATCGAGAGCAGACCGCTCCTCAGCGTCATTGCATGTACGGTATCAATACGATGATTCAGAGAGTGAAATTAACTCGGTATCTCAGCTGAATTCTTGTCTAATGTAGCAATTTGAGATATCAGCTTCGCGATTAAGGCCTTATTCGCCGCATTGCTTTTCTGTACCTCCACCATAAGAAGCTGCACTAGACTTGTCTACTCTGCAACTTCGTTTTTCAACTCTTGCTGTGACGGAGTGGATGGTGGTGGGGCTTCATAAGGAGGCTCATATGGTTGATACGGTGAAGTAGGAGCGTAGTTATACGAATTGTCGAGCTGAAGTTGATGAAAAGCAAACATCTTCTCCGTAGGGTGCCCACATGCTTCAGATGTGTGTCCCACTCCGCCGCATCTCCCACAGAACAGCACCTGCTGCTCCTGGGAAAGAAACATGAGTGGACTCTCCTTAAGTACTGCAAATAAACAACACTAAAGAAGAAGATAAGAACTGCCTCAAGGTACTCAGTCTTCCCTTGAGGCGAAAAACAGACTAAAATGAAAAAACAACTAAAACTAGCGCTGCCTCCCCGGCAACGACGCCAAAATTTGATACCTGTCGAAGTGAGTAGCAAAAATAATATTTATAATTTTCCAAACTACAACTAGCAAGCGGTAGTAAGGGTCGATCCGCAGGGAGGTAGGGAGATAATAGTTGCTTTTAATCTTAGTCTAAGGGTAACAGTTTTGAGGGGGTTTTGATTTGAGTTATATCTAAGTCTAAATGCAAAAATAAATAAACAAGGAATAAAAAAATAGGAAAAAGCAAATGATAAAAGGAATGCTAAGACGGTCGGTTCACTATAGCTGCGATGGCACTAAATCCTAGGTAACTTCGAAATACGGTCGTGAAGGATGGGGAAAACAAGTCCTCTCGGTCCATGTCAAATAGTAACTACCTCTCGGCCTATGCTACTATTCCCTAAGTCTCATTAATACTAACTCTCGTTCTTGATTAATTATTCCTAATGCAAACTAAATCACGTTATCTCTCGATCTTTAGCAATTTAGTCGTTTTAATTCGTTAATTATTGTCCATTCTTATCTCTCGATCTACGGGATGGTCAAGTTTAAGCATCTATCAAGTCTCCTCTCGGTCTCATTGAAAGATAAAGCACTTAACGAAACAAACAAAGCAAAACCAGATGCGAAGTCAGTCGATCGACCAGCTACCCCAGTCGATCGACTAGTTAAGCCAGTCGATCGACCAAGCCCTAATGCGGGGTTACCTATTCTACTGCCATCTACGCCATAGATCCCCTACATCTTAGCAAAGGGTGTTTAGCTACTCATAACGATGATAATAATAACAGTAAGATCAACAACTAAAGCAATTGATTTCATAATTAAATTAACTAAACAAATTACTAACATAAAACGAGAAACTGGCTTCGGGATTATATCTAGCAAGAATTAATACTAAAGAAACGAAATAACAATACAGGAATTGAAAGATTAGAATTACCGAAGCAAAGGAACAAGAGGAATCCGAAAGCAAAGTACGAACTTTGTTGAGAATTCTAAACTACGAAAATAGCTACTGTATTTTTGGAACTAGATGATCAAAACTGAATGCTTATTCTGAAAACTAAGGATACATTATATAGAAATAATCCTGCGTAACCTTTATTCTTAAACCTAATCACAATGGGCTTTGGAATTCTCGATCTTTTATTTTGCGTCAGACCCGTGGAGTGCTGAACAGAATTGCATTATGACGATTCCTGCAGCGCGCACCGATCTTAAAACAGCTGCCATTTCTTCGTTACGTGGGCAAATCAGGCATTCTACATGGCGTTGGAAAGCTAAGAGGATAAGCTTTCACCTCCAATTGGAATGACTTGATTATCTGCTCTAGAACTCAAGATATAGCCATATGAACGAGGCTGCAATATCGTGAAATGCTTCTTTGCTTGTTAAACTCGTACGCACCCATGCTTTTGCTATCTTTAGGCTTTGAAACGCGCACCAAGCTCATTCCTCGAGTCAATACTCCATGTCAAATGCAATGCTAAGTACTTAGGGACGGATTCGGCTTATTTTCCGCTGAAATCTTCATGTTCCTACAAAATCACAAGAAAAGGAAGAAATACACGAAACAAGGGAAATAGTAGCATAAACTACTCAATTGAGCTCTGAAATGCGTGTGAAATGAGGTGCAAAACATCATATATTAGACATGCATCAAGCATGGTCCCAATTGGAGTGCTCACCCGCCTCAAACTCCTTAATGCATTTGATCTTTGTTTCCCAGGCTGAAACCAATGTAGAGTCCAAGAGCAGGTGGTTCAGTAGCTCCACCTCCTTGTGAGACTCTTCCATGCGCCCTTCTGCCACCCTCCTCTCAGCATCCAGCTGCTTCTGGGCAGCTGCCTTCTCCTCGGTCAGCTTCTTATGGGCAACCCTCTTCTCCCTCCTAGCCAGCGCCAGATCTGCCTCCACCTTTCCTAGGTTGACGTTAAGATTGTTGACCTCCCCCATCATTTTGGCAACCTCCTTATGCAGGAACAGGCCATCCTGCAAAAACCTGCAAGAGGAACAGTTAACAGCACGAATAGAATGGATTGGTGAAACATAAAAAGAATTAAAAAAGTTACCTACAGGGGGCGTCCAGGAGCCTCATCTAGTACAACAGGAAGAGGGGTTTCCCAAAGAATGGATAGTAGCAGGGAGCAGGAACTGTTCCATGTGAGGCCAGAGAGGCACCCTGCTGGAGCCATACCCCTTGGAAAGGCGGATTACAGTGGGGAAGTATTGGGCAGAGGTGGCCTAGGAGCTACTGCAACCATAGGAGCAACCAAAATAGGGATAGGCGTGCTAACCGGCTCCTTTTCAGCAGGGAGCGATGGCCTCTTCCTGGGAGAAGGACCGAAGGAGGCAGAAGCAACCTGATTCCTCTTTCTATCCAGCAGGGAAAGAGAGGAAACAGGAGTATTCCCTAGTACAGGAACACAGTTAGAACATAAACACAAATGATCATATAGCAAGAACGAAAACACATAAAAAATAAAGCCTTACCAGACGACATGTGGAATTCGGCAGCTGGGGGTTCTTGCTGGCAGGTGGAGGTACGAACGTCGTCTTCCTCTTCCTCTTCTTCTCTCTCTTCTTCTTCCTCTTTCTCTCCTTCACTAATGTCAAGAGGCACGGAGGCAGATGCACAAACAGGGGAAAAAGTACACTAGGGTAAGAACGAGTTGTAATAGGGAGAGCAAATAAACGGCTAACAACGCTATGATCTCCTAAGGGAACTGGCTCCTTCAAACTTGCAGTAGTACACCAGTAAGAACATTAAGGTAAAAGAAAAACAAAAGATGCCCAGAAACTAAAATTACCTTTACAGGCCCCCCACTTATCAAATAAGTACTCCGGGGTAGGGGTAAGAGAGTCAATCTTAACAAAAACGAATTTTGTATTCAGCCTTCATCCCTCACTTTGGGAGGAAGGATAACGCTAGGGTTGCTGCGGTCGCAGGACCTAAAGGTGATAAGCCCGACAAAAAAGGGCCTGAAAGTATAGAGTCGGGCGAAGTCACCCAGACCAATCCCCAAATCATGATCCTCAGCAAGGATACAGAACAAGACAAGAACACGCCATGGATGAGGCGCAAGCTGGCAGATAGCCAACCTATAGTGGCGCACGATCCTTTGCACCAAAGGAGGGAAGGGAAAAGACAAACCCTGGGTAAAAGGGTACTCATACAGGCATACCCAACCGAGATTATGGGCATTCGGCGCCTCCCCAGGCTGAGGAATGTGAATCACGACCTCATGCCCAAGGCCAAACCTCTCTCTCACCTCCTCGAGGGGGGTGTCAGCAAAGTTGGAATCACGCAGATAGTGGTATGTGAAAATCCCAGAGGATTGGATGGGAGAGAGTGGAGTAGGAGATGGAACCCCATGGGGAGAAGGAGGAGGAACGGTACGGCGGATGGACTTTTTGACCATGATTGCGGAGTTAGAGGCGAAAAAATTTTAAGAGAGAGAATATAAAGTGAGAAGTTACCTAGTGGATAGGGAAGATTTTATAGGAGAGGGAGAGTAAAAGGGTTTTTAGGAAAGAGGTTATTAAAGACGGGAATAAGGGAAGTGTGGGGGAGGGGTGTATTTATAACCAAAAACACGGAGTTAAGAGAGGGGGTTAGCAGAAGAGAGTTAAGGGAGGAAGTTAGGTTGGGGAGCAATCGAGGGAAAGGAGACGCGGGGGAGGTGGGGAGTTACTGAGAGGAACTGATTGATTGAACCTCTAACAGTCAGTCTCAATGGATAAGAATGCAAGTGGGCTGACGTCACGCTATGACATCACCACTACATGCAACATCCAGAAGGGAAGAAACTCCCAGCATCCTTTGAGCAAGAACATAACCTAGCAGTTTCTTGGGGTAAATTTTATAGGTAAAAATACCCTCTCATCTTCATCATGACGTGGCAACTCGCAATTGGGAAAAACAAAGGCACAGGGATCAATGACAAGGCAGTAGACTGCTAGACGCAAGAAAGAACAAGGGGGGATGAACCTGGACATTCAAGTAATACGAAAGCCACGGTTGAATTAAATAACAAACAGCCAGCAGGAACGTTGAAATGGTCAGCAGGAACATTGCGGATTATCAGCAAAAGCTTTGACAAAGTCAGCAACCACTTTCTATTTCGTAGGGAGTGGAGCATATGGTTGAGCATATGTAGGGAGCACGTGCAACCACCCCAAGAAAGGCTATAAAAGAGCAACAAACATCAGATTTAAGGCATTCTTCATTCCTCATTCACTCTACTCGAAGAAATATCATTCTCTAACCTGCAACACTCAATAATTAACACACTTAGGATCATATACACGATTCGTATCATTTGTACTAGTCATTTAGAGTTTTTCTGCTGTTCCTCCTGATTGTTCCAGCTAGGTTTATCCTCGAATACTATTATTACTAGTGGATCATTTTTGGGATACCATTCTCCCCGCTGTTTTTCCCACATTTTGGGTTTCCCGCGTCACCATTTTGCTTGTGTCATATGTGTCTCTCTCTTTTTCGTTTGCTTTTCTCTCCTACTAGTTGTTTACTTTCGTTCTCGTTATGTTGTTACTACTGATATACTTAAGTCTTTAATATCGTATTTTTATTGGAGTAGCCACATTGACTAATAAATCTTTAGTCGGTAAAATCTTACCAAAACAGATTCCATGTACGAAAATCAGGTATGGGACCTAGTTGACTTACCTAAATATGTTCGACCTCTTCTGTGTAAGTGGGTATTTAAGATTAAAATCGGTATGGATGGACATAAAGATGTTTACAAAGCTAGATTGATGGCAAAAGGTTTCACCCAGGTTCATGGTTTACACTATGATGAAACTTTTGCACCAGTTGATATGCTTAGATCTGTTCAGATAATGTTAGCGATTGCTGCATTCATGATTATAAGATATGTCAAATGGATGTCAAAACCGCATTCTTGAACGGGTTTCGACGAGAGGAAGTGTTCATGACACAACCTGAAGGTTTTGTGGATCCTAAAAATCATAACAAGGTATGCAAACTTAAGAGATCCATTTATGGTCTTAAGCAAGCGTCAAGGAGTTGGAATCATCGTTTTGATCATGTTATTAAACAGAATGGTTTTTCTCGAAGAGTTGAGTAACCATGTTTATACATGAAGTTTAGTGGGAGTAAACTTGTTTTCTTACTTCTTTACGTGGATGACATATTACTCTTTCGGAATGATGTAGATATGCTTGCTTCTGCCAAGAAGTGGTTAGTGTTGGAAATCTATATCTCATTATACTCAACATATTCAAATATGTTATAATTAATTTAGTCATAAAATTAATTCGTAATCTTATGCATGCAAACTTAAATTAAAAAGAGAAGAAATCATCAACCCTTACTAAGATAATTTCGGATTTTTGGGCACAAGTAAGATCTCCTTCTTACTTGTTCTTGAGCTTTCCTTATATGGATGAACAAGGATTCAAGCTTAGAATCCCTCCCAAATGTGAATACCCAAGGAAATCTCTTAATAACTAATATTATTTTGTACTAGAAATAATATAAGTCTTACTATAAAATTGACACAAAAATAATATTTTGTACTCTTGAAAATTTTCGGTCAAGAGAGTAGGATTTGAGAGATTTTATTTCTCTAAAATTTCTTTACAAGATAGAGAATGGAGTATATTTCTTACACTAGAAAAATAATGTTGAAGAAGTGAATAATTTTTGAGAAAAGGCCTTGGCCTTTTCTATGTATAAACCGGTTGGGGGAGGGCAGATAGCCAATGCATGAGGCCAACTTTCTTTCCAAGAACAACTAGGCATGCAAGGCTATATTAGGTTGTAATAATTATGTTTTCCACTTAAAATAAAAACACAATATAAACCTTATACTCCCTCCATATTTTTGGCACATTTAACATAAAATGGATGGTCCATTTTATTTTGTCATTTGTCAATTGTGACATATGTGACATGTTACTTGACATGTGAATTTGTAATGTATTTTTAACATATTAAAAATCAACATACTCATAAAATATGTCATATACAAAATCGACTTAGTAATTCGTAATTACTTGTGCCAAAATTGTTTATCAAATTATAAATTACAACGTCCTTGTATTTATAATAAATTATTCATTCAATTTCAAATTCAATTGTTTCGTAAACAATAATTTTATCCAAGTAATAAAACAATTCGATTACTTAGACCGTATCTAATTTAATCGAATTATAATAAGACACGTTAATCTTACTCACAAATCATCCGTCAATTTTAAGCAATTTAATTAACTCGTATCGGCATACGATTAATTAAATAATCAATTAAGAGTATTTCCCTATAGGTATGACCTAAGGGGATCAACTGATCACCACCGTCGCACGACAGTAATGTCAAACTCTAGACAGCTAATCATTACCGATATGTGTGGACCAGTTGACTGTAAAATATTACATCCCACATGTATTCTTAAAATGAGATTTAAACATGTGATCATTATGATCGACAGTTGTGATTGCATTATTGTCGGAGGACACATATTCCAACAGTTTTGGAAATAACTTCAAAATGAAAGATTTGGGAGAAGCTCAGCGCATCTTGGGTGTCCGGATCTATAGGGATAGATCTAAAAGGATATTAGCTTTGAGTCAAGAAGCATATATCGATAAGATTCTTGACTGATTCATTTTGAAAAACTCCAAGAGAGGTTTTCTACCTATAGGCAGTGGGATTACTCTGAGTAAGTCACAGGGTCCTACTGAGCCTAAGGATATTGAATTCATAAAATCGATTCCCTATGCTTCCGCTGTTGGATCGATTATGTATGCTATGATGTGTTCTCGTCCTGACGTCTCATATGATTTGAGTATGACGAGTCGTTATCAGAAAAATCCAGGTGAGAGTCACTGGATAGCCGTCAAGAATATTCTGAAGTACTTGAGAAGGACTAAGGATTCATTCTTAGTGTTTGGAGGAGAATCTGAATTACGTATAAGAGGTTATACGGATGCCAGTTTCCAAACCGATAGGGATGATTTGAAATCCCAGGATGGTTTTGTCATTTTGTTGATCGGAGGGGCGGTTTTCTGAAGAAGTTTTAAAGAGTTTGTGACTGCTGATTCTACAGCGGAAGCTGAGTACATTGCACCCTCTGAAGCTGCAAAGGAAGCTGTTTGGATTAGGCAATTCTTAGAGGGACTGAAAGTAGTTCCGACCGCCGAGGATCCTATCACTTTGTATTGTGATAACAGTGGGGCAATTTTTCAAGAAAAAGAGCCCAAGTATAGTAACAAGTCTAGACACGTATTTAGAAAATTTCTTGTAATTAGAGATTTAATTGAAAGGAAGGAAATTATAGTCTGTAAGGTTAGGACAGATGACAACATCGCTGATCCTTTAACCAAGCCATTGTCTCAAGCTAAACATGATAGTCATGTAGTTTTGATGGGATTGAGACGAATGCCAGAACTGTGGTAAATTGTATGATATGTAATAATTAAGATATTGTATTTATTATTTCTCATATGATAATTACATTTATCGTTGTATTCAGTTTTATATCTGAATTTAAAATACTTTGTTATGTCCAAATAGGTTGTAGTGACAATGTCGAACCCTATTAAAGTGAACTGGATTAACATTGTATTTTGTCCCTAGTTACTTAGTGAGGTGAAGTCTCGGAGTGACTAGATTTTAAGGCGATAGATGACAAGTTCGACTGTCATATGGACATAGTGATGGCTGATCGATTACATAGGCAGATTGTGAGACGATTTGTCGGCCAGTGACCGTTTATAGAGTCCTTTTGTTACTGGGTCGTGGCGAGGATTCCTATATATTCCTTCGAGTCAATTCTTTAGACTGTTGACTATTTGTCTGAGTTGGTGCAGTTTTCCGGTGGCTTAGGTTTTTGTTCTAGGTCGCACCGTAAATGGAGGCCGATGAGCATTTACTGGGTCATTGTGATCTGTATCGAACAAAGAAAATAGGTCAACAGGATTGTCCACCCATGTCATATTTTATCTCAAGTCCACTTGAGGAGAGGTGAATGGAAATGCGTGGCTACGCTCGGATGAGATCTATAGTAGATTATCTGGTCTGACAGTCATTCTCCTGATTGAGGAAACCACTTTATGATATGATTGATGCGTGTCATTTATATGATGTTTTGCACCTCATTTCACATGCATTTCATAGCTCAATTGAGTAGTTTATGCTGCTATTTCCCTTGTTTCGTGTATTTCTTCCTTTTCTTGTGATTTTGTAGGAATATGAAGATTTCAGTGGAAAATAAGCCGAATCCATCCCTAAGTACTTAGCATTGCATTTGACATGGAGTATTGACTCGAGGAATGAGCTTGGTGCGCGTTTCAAGGCCTAAAGATAGCAAAAGCAAGGGTGCGTACGAGTTTAAGAAGCAAAGAAGCATTTCACGATATTGCAGGCTGATTCAGATGGCTATATCTCAGGTTCTAGAGCATATAATCGAGTGATTCCAATTGGAGGTGAAATCTTATCCTCTTAGCTTTCCAACGCCGCGTAGAACGCCTGATTTGACCAAGTAACGAAGAAATGGCAGCTGTTTTAAGATCGGTGCGCGCTGCAGGAATCGTCAGAATGCAATTCTGTACAGCACCTTTGGTCGATCGACCACTCCACGGGTCTGACGCAAAATAAAAGATCGAGAATTCCAAAGCCCATGGTGATTAGGTTTAGGAATAAAGGTTACGCAGGATTATTTCTATATAATGTAACCTTAGTCTTCAGAATAAGCAGTCAGTTTTATCATCAAGTTCTACAGATACATTAGTTTAGATTATTTCCGTTAATAAAATCTCTAGTTTCGCATTCGGTTTTTGGTCTTCTCCTTTCAATTACTTTACACGGTATTCTCTATTCCTTTATTGAGTTTGCTGCTTTCCTTCGTAGTATAGATTTGCTAGGCTAGATCTCCCGAAGCCGATTATCGTTTTATATTAGTTGTTCATTTTATTAATTCAAGTATGAATTCGTTAGCTTTAATTGTTGATTTTGTTGCTTTCATTATTTCTAGTATGAGTAGCTAAATACCCTTTGCTAAGATGTAGGGGATCTATGGCGTAGATGGCATTAGAATTAGGTGACCCCGTATTAGGGCATGGTCGATCGACTGGCTTAACTAGTCGATCGACTGAGCCGGTTGGTCGATCAACTGGAATAGCTGGTCGATCGACTGACTTCGCGTCTGGTTTTGCTTTGTTTGTTTCGTTAAGTGCTTTATCTTTCAATGAGACCGAGAGGAGACTTGATAGATGCTTAAACTTGACCATCCCGTAGATCGAGAGATAGGAATGGACAATAATTAACGAATTAAAACGACTAAATTGCTAAGATCGAGAGATAACGTGATTTAGTTTGCATTAGGAATCATTAATCAAGAACGAGAGTTAGTATTAATGAGACTTAGGGATTAGTAGCATAGGCCGAGAGGTAGTTACTATTTGACATGGACCGAGAGGACTTGTCTTCCCCATCCTTCGCGACCGTATTTCGAAAGTTACCTAGGATTATATGCCATCGCAGCTATAGTGAACCGACCGTCTTAGTATTTCTTTTATCATTGTTTACCGTCTTTATTTACTTTTACTTGTTTATTTAATTTATGTTATTAGAATTAGTTATAACTCTCATCAAAACCCCCACATTTGCTACCCTTAGACTAAAATAGAAAGCAACTATTATCTCCCTACCTCCTCATGGATCGACCCTTACTACCGCTTGCTAGTTGTAGTTCGAAATTTATAAATATTATTTTTGGTACTCACTTCGACAGGTATCAAATTTTGCGCGTTCCGGGGAGGCGAGCGCTAGTTGTAGTTGTTTTTCATTTTAGTCATTTTTCGCCTCAAGGGAAGACTGAGTACCTTGAGGCGGTTCTTACCTTCTTCTTTAGTGTTGTTTATTTGCAGTACTTCGGGAGAGTCCACTCATGTTCCATTCTCGGGAGCGGCGAGTCTTTGTTTTGTGGGAGATGCGGCGGAGTTGGACACACACCTAAGGCATGCAGGCACCCTAATGAGAAGATGTTTGCTTTTCATCAACTTCAGCTCGACAATTCTTATAATTGCGCTCCTACTTCACCGCATCAACCATATGAGCCTCCTTATGAAGCCCCACCACCAACCACTCCGTCACAAAGAAGAGTTGAAAAACGAAGTTGCGTAGTTGACGAGTCTAGTGCGACTTCTTATGGTGGAGGGAGAAAAGCAATGCGGCGAATCGGGCCTTAATCGCTAAGTCGATATCTCAAATTGCTACATTAGACAAGAATGCAGCTGAGATACCGAGTCAATTTCACTCTCTTAATCAGCGTATTGAGACCGTACATGCAATGACACTGAGGAGCGGGTCCGCTCTCGATGGACCCGAGAAAGTTACTGAAAAGGGGAAGAAGAAAAAGGGGGAGAAAAAGACGATCAGAGATAAACACGATCGATCGATCGACATACCCGATCGATCAACGGTCCGCGCAAAAAGACACACATTCTGTAGATGTCGATCGATCGATCGACATTCATGGTCGATCGATCGACGACGCCGCTCATTGTAGGTGAGTCTTTTCGTCCACCGATGCGGCATAACTTGAGGGACCACTTGTTTCGGGATGAGACGACTCCGAAATTATTGAGGCAAGACCCGAGTCCGATGGGTCGATTCCGGTTCAGTATGACCCGATGTCGATTAATGGCTCATATCTGAGACGGTCTGAGGAAGGGTCAAGTTACAACAAAGTAGTGGATTTTCAGCCTATGTCCACTGATGCCGGTATGAGAGACCTAGAGGAGAGGGCAAAGCTACTTATGACAGCGCCTTACCCAGAAAGACTAGTGTCGTCCAAAGATGAGGTAACATTCGATAAATTTAAAGATGTCGTGCGTAGTCTTAACGTGCAAATTCCTTTCTTAGAGCTAGTTAATCAAATACCTGCATATACGAAGTTCATGGAACAGTTGCTAGCTAAGAAGAGGTCTTTGAATGTTGTGGAGTCGGTGCATTTAATCAAGAGTCTAGTTCGTACTTAATTCACATCGCTACTCATAAACCGTCGACCAGGTAGTTTCTCGTCCCTCGCAATATTGGTACCTTCTCAATCGAGAAAGCACTATGTGATTTAGGGGCAAGTGTCAGTGTTATGCCTTTGAGTCTGGCTATGAAGTTGGGATTGACTAGATTTGTCATTACGGACATGACTGTGCAAATGGCTGACCGTTCTGCAGTTCAGCCAGTAGGGGTCTTAGAGAATGTGCCTGTTCAAATTGAAAAGTTCTTTTTTCCTATTGACTTTGTTGTTTTGGATATTCCTGAAGATGTCAACACCCCAATTATTTTGGGAAGACCGTTTTTGCACACTGCTGGTGCAATAATTGATGTAGGGGAAAGAACTTTGAAATTTAAGGTAGGGAAGCACTCTATTATGCTTGCCCAGTCCCCTAGGAAGAAAGACCCCATGTGGCCCATGACCTGTAATATGATTTCTGAAAAGAAATCTTATTTTGTGCTTTCTAACACTCATACGCCCTTGCCTGTACCTATTCCTCTTATGACACCGCCGCCCCAGATTGGGAGCAAATTGGAGGACGATTTGTCTGTTTCATCTATTGCAGGAGCTGGTTTGGGGAAGGATGAGCTGCCAGTTACTCCAGTTGAGCCCATTGTTCAGAGAGGCGGTTTGGGATATCTGAGCTATGCAACTGACGAGGAGCCGGATGAGGAGCCCAAGAAGAAGGAGCCAGTCAAAATTTCGGAGTCAGATCTTGAGTGTGAGAAGCTAGAAGATGATGGCCATGCTTGGGAAGATGCTAGAGATGACCCATTGAGTATTCCAGTCGGAGTAGAGTGGAGTCCAGCTTCTGAGATGAGCACTGCGGAAGCTACTTCATGTAGGCAGAAGCCTTGGTCGGAGATTTTCCGCAGTTTCCGTTGATCTATTTTATTGCTTTTAGACTATTTATCGTTTTTCGTGTGCGCGAGACTTCGCTTTTATTTATGTTTGCTTAGGATTTAAGACCTTTAGACTGTTACTTTGGGTTTTGCGCAATTATGGGCGCGTATTATTGTGCATTTGCAGGTTTTTAGACCTCAATAGCTCAAGTTCTCGAGCTATTTGAAGAAATCAGAAAGTTACAGCAGTATTTTCCTGTCGATCGACTGCCTGCCCTGGTCGTTCGACTGAGGTGCGACTTCCAGGAGCTTCTGTTCCTGTTCATTCCGGTCGATCGACTGCCTGTTATGGTCGATCGACCGTTGTCCTTCTCATGACTGTTCACGACCTTTCCCCTGCTGTGTTTGGTCGTTTTGCGGAATTGAGGGAGTCTTTCCTCCTCTTTATTTTCCGACATATTTCTGTTTTCTTCCATTTTCTTAATTTTGCACATAATTACCGTCCCAATTTTGTTTTCTCGGTTTTATGCGTGGTATTTGTTTGTCTTTTTAGGTACTTTTTGGTAGCACTGCTGGCTACTGAAACCTCCTAGCTCACGCTGGTTTGGGGAGGTTTCCTTTTGCTGCGCTTAAAGTCTTGTGAGTTCCCGATTTCCACTTCATGTCTTGTTTGTTTAATTTAACGCAAATTCCCGTTTCTCTTTTTATTTCATTACATGAAGTTGCACAATGGGGACATTGTGCAATTTGGTTTGGGGAAGGGTTTTGCGTCGCATTTCATTTGCTTGCATTCACGTTTACATTTTGTCTTGCATTGTTGTTCATTTCACATTTATATATACAAAATTCCAAAAAAAAAAAAAAATTGAAAACTTTCATAAAAATTCAAAAAATGCACATTTATTTTAGCATATAGGTCGAGTCGGACGGTAGTATTTCAATGATGATATTGCATTTGCACCTGTTTTTGCCTAAACCTTGCTTAATTAACATGTTATTAGTAGAATCATATATGCATAGTCTACGAGTTTTCGTTAAGTTATTTTGCTGAACTTGAGACTTGACTTAGATTTTTGGCAAGCTACATCATATTCTGAGGATTAGAGCTTATAACTGGTGACATTCATGACCAGTTTATCTAGGATTGTGAGTAGTTACTCGTTATGAGACATGTTACATTAATTTGCATAAATATGAACTTAATCTGCTTAATACCTGTATGCATTCGGTTTGTGGTTTGTTGACACATGTGGTAGAGGTTTCCCTTTATTCATTTTACCCATGAGCCTCTCATAGCCAAATTTAGCCTTTTGTCCCTTAACTACATCCTATATTTAGCCTGCCTTTGTCAAGCTAGTAGTCTTAGTTTTTGGGAATTTGTTTATTGCGGTTTGGTTATATGCTCTCCTTGAGATGATGTTGGAAAACGAATGAAGGAGGAAAAAGAATTGAAAAATGAAAGAAAGAAAAAAGAAAAAAAAAAGAAGAAAAAATGATTCGAAAAAGAAAAAAAGTGTGTTGTACTGAAGAGGGTGGTCGATCGACTGCTTCCTTTGGTCGATCGATCATAGAGCCGAGAAAAAGAAAGAAAAAAATCACATGTTTCAATTATTATGATTTGGTGATTTTCACTCCCATGTTATCATTTATATTCTTTGGGGAGTTGACTTATATCGGAGATTGTGAGATTAGTGCTAATCATTTGCACCGGATTTATTGTTTAATCTTGAGCAAGAAGTGGATGTTGTCATATGGTTTTATTTGGGTACTAGCTTGGCCGCCTATACCCCAACATTTCCATAAATGTTTTGCCTCTTCTTACCCATTACCTCACATATCCATATTTACCTCGGCATGTGTCATGGTCATCTGTTTGGTTGGAATGCATATGTACGGTTGTAGAGATTACTTTCATATTAGATTGCAGGCATGTTCTTATAGGTCGTAGTTAGGTGAGTGTCTTTACAAATTTTACTTCTTTCTATCTTTTACATATATTCACCTGTGCTTATTTGAGTGATTTGAGCGACCCGTGAGAGTCCAATTTGATAAGTCTCTACAGTTGATGGTTCAGCGAATTTTTAGCGACATCATAACTCGTTTGCATGACTCACCTTGCTAATTGATTGTTAGTTATTGCATTAAATTTGTTTAGGCTTGACAGTTTGCATTTCGCTCTGAGATTGAACCCGTTCCATTAGGTGTTAGGATCGAGTCTAGTTCTTGCTTGGGGACAAGCAAGGGTTTGGTTTGGGGAAGTTTGATGCGTGTCATTTATATGATGTTTTGCACCTCATTTCACACGCATTTCAGAGCTCAATTGAGTAGTTTATGCTGCTATTTCCCTTGTTTCGTGTATTTCTTCCTTTTCTTGTGATTTTGTAGGAATATGAAGATTTCAGTGGAAAATAAGCCGAATCCGTCACTAAGTACTTAGCATTGCATTTGACATGGAGTATTGACTCGAGGAATGAGCTTGGTGCGCGTTTCAAGGCCTAAAGATAGCAAAAGCAAGGGTGCGTACGAGTTTAAGAAGCAAAGAAGCATTTCACGATATTGCAGGCTGATTCAGATGGCTATATCTCGAGTTCTAAAGCAGATAATTGAGTGATTCCAATTGGAGGTGAAAGCTTATCCTCTTCGCTTTCCAACGCCGCGTAGAACGCCTAATTTGACCAAGTAACGAAGAAATGGCAGCTGTTTTAAGATCGGTGCGCGCTGCAGAAATCGTAAGAATGCAATTCTGTACAACACCTTTGGTCGATCGACTGGTTACTATGGTCGATCGACCACTCCACGGGTCTGACGCAAAATAAAAGATCGAGAATTCCAAAGCCCATGGTGATTAGGTTTAGGAATAAAGGTTACGCAGGATTATTTCTATATAATGTAACCTTAGTCTTCAGAATAAGCAGTCAGTTTTATCATCAAGTTCTACAGATACATTAGTTTAGATTATTTCCGTTAATAAAATCTCTAGTTTCGCATTCGGTTTTTGGTCTTCTCCTTTCAATTACTTTACACGGTATTCTCTATTCCTTTATTGAGTTTGCTGCTTTCCTTCGTAGTATAGATTTGCTAGGCTAGATCTCCCGAAGCCGATTATCGTTTTATATTAGTTGTTCATTTTATTAATTCAAGTATGAATTCGTTAGCTTTAATTGTTGATTTTGTTGCTTTCATTATTTCTAGTATGAGTAGCTAAGTACCCTTTGCTAAGATGTAGGGGATCTATGGCGTAGATGGCATTAGAATTAGGTGACCCCGTATTAGGACATGGTCGATCGACTGGCTTAACTAGTCGATCGACTGAGCCGGTTGGTCGATCGACTGGAATAGCTGGTCGATCGATTGACTTCGCGTCTGGTTTTGCTTTGTTTGTTTCGTTAAGTGCTTTATCTTTCAATGAGACCGAGAGGAGACTTGATAGATGCTTAAACTTGACCATCCCGTAGATCGAGAGATAGGAATGGACAATAATTAACGAATTAAAACGACTAAATTGCTAAGATGGAGAGATAACCTGATTTAGTTTGCATTAGGAATCATTAATCAAGAACGAGAGTTAGTATTAATGAGACTTAGGGATTAGTAGCATAGGCCGAGAGGTAGTTACTATTTGACATGGACCGAGAGGACTTGTCTTCCCCATCCTTCGCGACCGTATTTCGAAAGTTACCTAGGATTATATGCCATCGCAGCTATAGTGAACCGACCGTCTTAGCATTTCTTTTATCATTGTTTACCGTCTTTATTTACTTTTACTTGTTTATTTAATTTATGTTATTAGAATTAGTTATAACTCTCATCAAAACCCCCACATTTGCTACCCTTAGACTAAAATAGAAAGCAACTATTATCTCCCTACCTCCCTGCGGATCGACCCTTACTACCGCTTGCTAGTTGTAGTTCGGAATTTATAAATATTATTTTTGGTACTCACTTCGACAGGTATCAATGATCACGTGCAAGAACGACCTGAAAGACATCTTGCATTGAGTGGGAGATATTATTGGACAAGAGAATTGGTAACGCACACTTGTGTCAGACAAGTGCGAGATTTTTGGAGTAGTGTCCTCCATAATAAGTGCGGTTATAATTAAATCTCGTAAAAGGAATAGCAGGGATTTATTTATTTATTTGTCAGCTGGTCATCGTTAATCGGTAATGATTGGATGATTAGAGTTTGACATTACTGTCGTGTGACGGCGGTCATCAGCTGATCCCTTTAGGTCACACCTATAGGATGACACCCAAAAAGAATGAATTAATTGTTTGTATGAGATACGAGATAATTAATTCCTTGTATTATTTGACTTTTATTTAGTCGCGTGTATGTATTATTTGATGACGGGTTATGAACTCGGGCCGAGGATATTTTTTGTTTAATTATGTGATAATTAATTAATAAATAAAAATTAGAATTTATTAATTAATTAATTTTATACGATATGTGTATATGTTTTGAAGTGGAATTGATTAGCTATTTAAATTTACAAGAGGTTGTAAAATTAGCTAAATGGGGTAATATTGACACATCGTATGTTGATAAAATGGTTTTATGATTACTTAATAGTTAAGTAGTCATTAGTAGTTAATTTGTATTATTTTAAGTGTTAAATAATTAAATTATTATTTAATTATGTAAGATAATTAAATATAAGACTTACAAGCATTTGTGGGGTAAATGTCGAAAACCGAAATGGACACAATAATGTCCACTAGAACCGGTTTTATAAGGACATTACAAGTGTCCTCTAAGTGGCATTTTTCCACTTATTTTTGTCTCCCCATTTGCCTGTATATACCCATCAATATACACCAATTTATGAGTTGGAAAATTTTGAAGAAAAATTTGGTCTTGAAGGTGCTTTGGCCGGATCATACACACCTCGAAGAGACCAACTTTTTCTTCTTATTTTGTTCATCTTTTTCATCAAAACACATATAAAAATCAAACTAATAATATTATCAAAGTAATAATATTAATTAGTTATATATATATATATATATAGAGGCAAGATCCGGTGAGTCCACCTATATATTTGAGTCCATGAGTCCATAAAACAATATCACGCACTATACAAAACAATATTACGAATTTTTTTTTTCAAATATTTTTTTTCCGAATTTTTTTTTGAATTTTTTTTTTTTGTTGTAAGCTGTGATATTGTTTAGTATAACGTGTGATATTGTATTACAAAACAATATCACGATTTTTTTTTCGAATTTTGTTTTCCATTTTTTTTTCGAAAAAGGGTTTTTTTTTTCTTTTATGTAAGCTGTGATATTGTGTAGTATAACGTATGATATTGTATTACAAAACAATATCACGATTTTTTTTTCGAAATTTTTTTTTCGAATAAGTTTTTTTTTATTTTTTTACTTTTTATGTAAGCTGTGATATTGTTTAGTATAACGTGTGATATTGTATTACAAAACAATATCATGATTTTTTTTTCGAATTTTTTTTTTCAATTTTTTTTCGAACTTTTTTTTGGAGTATAAGCTGTGATATTGTATCATGGACTCACGGACTCAAAAAGATAGTGTGGTATATATATAGAATTAGGATCACATGAGTCCACACTATCTTTTTGAGTCCGTGAGTCCATGATACAATATCAGACGTTATATTAAACAATATCACAGCTTATATTCCAAAAAAGAAATTTGTGATATTGTTTTGTACTATAATATCATCCAGTATGCTACACAATATCACAGCTTACAGTATCACACGTTATGCTAAACAATATCACAGCTGAAAAAAAAAGTTTTTGAAAACAAAAATTCGAAAAAAAAAATCGTGATATTGTTTTGTAATATAATATCACACGTTATACTAAACAATATCACAGCTTACACAAAAAAAAAAAAAACTTTTTCGAAAAAAAAAATTTGAAAATAAAATTTCGGAAAAAAAAATTTGAAAAAAAAAAAATTTTTTTTTCGAAAAAAAAAAATTCGTGATATTGTTTTGTATAATGCGTGATATTGTTTTATGGACTCATGGACTCAAATATATAGATGGAATCATAGGATCTTGCCTATATATATATATATATATATATATATATATATATATATATATATATATATATATATAGAGAGAGAGAGAGAGAGAGAGAGAGAGAGAGGAGATCAAGTGAGTCCATCCAATTTCATTGAGTCCCTAAGTCCTCTTTAGGGCCATTGTAAAGATGAGATGAGGGGTTGAGATTGAAGGGAAAAAGTAGGGAATTAAGGCTAAATTAAGGGGATTGATGTTAATTAATCATTTTCCTTCTCTACCTTCACTAATCAACCCCATAATTTCACTATATAACCCTTCTTTTTCCACTCACTTCTCTCTCCTCCCACACAATTATCATTCATTTCATCTCTCTAAAAACCAAAAATTAATAAAACCAAAAAAACTCCCAAAAATTTAAAAAAACCCCAAAATAAAATTCCCTCCTCATACTCACCCCAAAAAACACCAAAAAAACGCACACTTTTGAATTTATATAATTTTAACATTTTACAAGTGTAAATGTGATGTTTTACGAGTGTAAATGTAACATTTTAAGAGTGTAATTTGATTTTTTGTGACGGAAATTTTGAATTTTTATAATTTTAACATTTTACAAGTGTAAATTTGATGTTTTACGAGTATAAATGTAACATTTTAAGAGTGTAAATTTGATTTTTTGTGACGGAAATTTTGAATTTTTATAATTTTAACATTTTACAAGTGTAAATTTGATGTTTTACGAGTCTAAATGTAACCTTTTAAGAGTGTACATTTGTTTTTTTGTGACGGAAATTTTGAATTTTTTTAATTTTATCATTTTACAAGTGTAAATTTGATGTTTTACGAGTGGAAATGTAACATTTTAAAAGTGTAAATTTGAAAGTTTTAGAGTGTAAATTTGGTCCTTTGAGTGTGACTTTGGTCCTTTATAAGTGTAACTTTGGTCCTTTACGAGTAAAACTTTAGTCCGATTACCAACAAACTCCACCACCGTCGTCCTCCACCACCAACTCATATCCACAAAATATATGAGTGCAAATCTATATAAATTTAACAAGTGTAAATGTACAAATATACGAGAGTAAATGTAAAAAAATATGAGTGTAAATGTAAAGAAATACGAGTGTAATTGTAAAAAAATATGAGTGTAAATCTGAAAAATGCGTGTAAATGTAAAGAAATACGAGTGTAAATGTAAAGAAATATGAGTGTAAATGTGAAGAAAAACCAGTGTAAATGTGAGTACAAATCTATATAATTTTAAGGAGTGTAAATGTACAGATATACAAGTGTAAATGTAAGGAAATATGAGTATAAATGTAAAAAATATGAGTGTAAATGTAAAGAAATACGAGTGTAACTGTAAAAAGTGCAAGTGTAAATCTGAAAAATGCGTGTAAATGTAAAGAAATATGAGTGTAAATGTAAAGAAATATGAGTGTAAATGTAAAGAAATATAAGTGTAAATGTAAAGAAATATGACTATAAATGTAACAAAATACGATTGTAAATGTAAAAAAATATGAGTAAAATTAATATATTTATTAGATCTAAGAATAAAAATCATGTTAATACGATTTTCTTTTTCAAAAATCTACTATATATTTATTAGATCTACGAATAAGATCAACAATTTATTACACTTTATAAGAGTGTAAATGTAAAGAAATGCGAGTGTAAATGTGAGGAAATACAAGTGTAAATTTAAAGAAAAACGAGTGTAACTTTAAAAAATAAATAGATCTGAAATCACCAGAGTGTAACTTTATAGATCTAAAAAAGAAAAGCAAAAAAAGACGAGATACGCAAGTAAAAATTAACCACCCACAATAACAAATGAAAATAATAATAAAAAAAAATTATGTAACAACAACATAAGACCAAGCTATTTTGGAACAAAAATATCTGAAATAGAAAAGATAAAAAAAAAAAACAAAAACACGTATGTTCGAAATTCAGATGTTAGAAATATAAGACCAAATATCAAAAAGCAAAAACACACAGTATGTTCGAAATATAACCATACATCAGCATACATCCACAACAAACACAAACTGAAAAGAAAGAAAAACAGTGTGGGGTGGTGCGTGGTCAGATCTGAAAACATAAAAGGAGGGAGGGTCGGGTTGTGGTCAGATCTGGCGGCAATGGGTGGTGTTGATGGTTGAGGGTGGGTCGTGGTGAGGCGTGGGACTGGAGTGCGGGTTGTGTTGATGTGGTACGGGTTGTGGTGTGGTGTGGGTTGCGTGAGAGAGATCGGTGGTGCGTGGTCTGTGGTGGTGGTGGGGGATGTGGTTGTGGTGTTGTTGGTGGTGCGTGAGGGTGGTGTTTTTTTGGTATTTTTGTGGTGTTGTGGTTGTCGTCGTGGATGTTGTTGGTGGTACGTGAGGGTGGCGGTGGGAGAAAAGAAGGGAGGTGGTAGGGCTGATGGTGGAGATGGGGTCGTGGTGGTTGTCGTGGGGAGTGGTGGTGGTTGTCGATGGTGGTGGCTGAAAGGAGATGTCAGTGGTGGTGAGTATGAGGAGGGAATTTTATTTTGGGGTTTTTTTAAATTTTTGGGATTTTTTTTTTTGGTTTTATTAATTTTTTGGTTTTTAGCGAGATGAAAGGAATGGTAATTGTGTGGGAGGAGAGAGAAGTGAGTGCAAAAACAAGGGTTATATAGTGAAATTATGGGGTTTATTAGTGAAGGTAGAGAGGGAAAATGATTAATTAACATCAATCCCCTTATTTTAGCCTTAATGCCCTACTTTTTCCCTTCAATCTCAACCCCTCATCTCATCTTTTCAATGGCCCTAAAGAGGACTTAGGGACTCAATGAAATTGGATGGACTCACTTGATCTCTTTTATATATATATATATATATAAATGTATATATATATATATGTATATATATGTATATATATGTATATATATATATATATGTATATATATATATATGTATATATATATATATATGTATATATATATATATATATATATACAATCATTATCAATTTTGAATAACACCGCCGCACATTATATTACCTATATCAAATTGATTTATCGTTCTGACTAATATACATAACATGACAATTATATATATAGCACGACCATACGCAATGATATAACCTTCGGTGAAGCTAAACGGTGATATAAACACCCACAATGAATATTAGTATACTAGCATACAAAGATATGTTGATTCAACCATGTCTCTATCCGAAAAGGTCCTGTAACAGTGACATTCGATCGAGTTGGTCAGGCACTCGATCGAGCTGGACTTACTCGATCGAGCTCGTCAGCTACTCGATCGCGTAATCCAAGATCAGAATACTCCCTCCAAAGTAACACCTGCAGCTACTCGATTGAGTGAGGGGAACTCGATCGAGTTACCACAGGTCGAAAATCCCCTAGAAGTCAATCATAGGCCAAACAATCAAATAAACATGACTCCGGATGCTCTCCCAACCCTAAAATCTTTCATAACAAGTCTAAAGATACTCAAAATACGGCCTTATGGCCATCATACAAACCAAAGATCCAAAAGGGTACCAACCGAAAATAAATACAATCCACTACAAACCACGAAATAAAAGAAGAAGAAAAAGGAGTATATCACTCCACATCCTGCTCGTCCATGACCTCATCTCCGCCACCACCACCAGATGTGCCCGCTCCTGCTGCATCATGACCTGCCACACCATCAGCACCAGCTTCTGCACCCATACAACAAGGGGCCAAGCAACCGTAAGGATATGACTGGGGCTTTCCTCAACTAGACCTCTCCACGCCGAAAGAGTGGAAGACTCCACTGTCGTGCCCAACACTCCTCCACCACACAAACTGCGCTGCCTCAATCCTAATACCCTGCACATACGCCATCTCATAGAGGTTCCGGAGTGTCAAGGTCGCTGACACCCTCTTCGTGAGCTCGCTCACTCTCATCTCAGGGCTATAGAAAGGAGGATAACCGGGGTACTGGTACTGTGGAGGTACTGGCTGCTCCGGCTGGGTCTCAGCCACACTCTCCCTCACTGGCCGTGGTCTCTTCCCCATCCTAGGCTGGGCTTCTTCAACCCCCACATTCTCCTCTTTCCTCGGTTCGGGCATCACCTGCAAGATATCTGGGTCAATGAGGTAGAGCTGCCTCTAGGGAGCCTCCTCCTCCTCCTCGTCAGAATCGGCAGCTATCACCGCTGGCGGTAAGGGCTTAGTCGCAGGCAGATGCTCAGGAGCTGGTATACGCATCCAACTCATACCCCACACTCTCCATGCCAAACTGCCATCCCCCAAGGTTCTCAACCATTCCTGGTAGAGGAAGTAGTCCCGGTCCAAGGTAGGCATCGGGGTGGTCAAAGGGGTATAGGCTGAGGAGGCCTAAAAGGAAGTCAGCCTCTCTGCCAGCCGAGTGTCAATGGCACCACAACTCAGAAATCGGGTGTCGAAAGAAGCCATCAGGGCTACACTAGCACACACTATAGCAGGGGCACTAAAGGTCACTCTCTGAGACCGGGAGGGGTTAAGGTACGCCATCAGCAACATCAACTCGTGTGAGTTTAACTTACTCACATCCCTCCTCTCATAAAGCAGACAAGTCATGGCACGGAGGAAAATCTTCAAAGTGACGAGTTGGACATCGTTTATCGACATGTTACTTGAAGTGGGAGCTGGTTTTCCAGTAAGACAAGGCATAAGGCTACTAACCTCACACTCAGACGGTATATCCCTGAGAGCTCCCTTGGCGGGTTTAGCAAGGCCAAGGTGAGTAACAAACATATCCATGGTAAGAAGCAAACTTGCTTTCATAAGCCGGAACTCAACAGTTTATTCCATCGCATCGTACTTAAAGGAGCTCAAAAACTCAAGAGTCAAGAAAGCATAAGAATGTATCTAGAGACAATACAACCCAGTCATTCTTAAAGTCTCGAAGATATGCCTAACATCGGTCTCAATCCCCAAGTCAGTCAAGAGAGTTGTGTCTATACAACGGGTGGGTTTCATCTTGCGTTTTTGCAAGGCAACAAAATTATCCCTTTGTGTAAAGTCCACAAAGATGACAGACGGGTACTCGGGTACTGCTTGGACCGTAGGTCCACTCCCCTCTCCTACCACGGGCTCATAAGCCCTCCTCCTCTTGCTCTGACGGGTTCCCACGGTTGGTCTCGGCATCTGTTTCAACATATGACTTAAATTTACAAACCACATATATATGAAAACATGTAAAACAATCATGTATGATCATGGAAAGGAGCTACTAAGTACACACTTTCACCAACATTCCAGAAATTATAGGCACAGACTCTCAAATTTATTATCAGAAAGTCTCACAGCTGTAATAATTTTGATATGTATGGCACCAATTAACATCATTACTAGCACTTCTGAAAACTATACCTTCAAACTAACTCCATAAATAAACAAATTTCACACTAATAAAAAACGAATTTCAGTTTGGGGCACTTTTGAGACGGAGTTTTGAGACAAAATTTTGAATGAAAATCATCAAATTCAACTCTAAACATGTTATACATATCATACATTATCCAATTTTCCCCCTTTTACATACAAAAGACAACCCAAATTCAATTTAAGATCCCAAACCCTAGAAATTTCGAATCACACAAACCCCCAATTTGATTCGATTTTTGCATAACTAACAATAATAATCAACAAATTGAAACAATTAGGTCATATTACAACAATTGTAAGCAAGATTTTATGCATATTAACCTGATTTCTCAACAAACTTTAACTCTTATACATGATTTTAATCAATTAAAACATAAAAAGAGAATAAATACAACTACCTTGATGAATTAACAAGCGAAAGGACAGATTTAGCAAAGAAAAGTACAAGGTTCAAGCACCAAAATCTCAAGAACAAGGACAACTTGAGAGAGTTTTAGGAATAAGGGCTTTGTGGAATGGAAGAAATAAGGGAAAGAATTCGGGGAAAAAGAGGTATAAGATCTCGTGTTTCAGCGGTACTGTAGAAGCTTACTCGATCGAGTAAGTAGGTTACTCGATCGAGTGGCCTCTACTCGATCGAGTTGAAACTACTCGGTCGAGTTTCCGCTGGCACATCCAACTTTCTCGACGTTATAACTTCCCTACTAAATCGAATGAGGTCTACTCGGTCTAGTAGGCACTCGTACTCGGTCAAGTAAGGCTAGGTACACGATCAGAAATTATAAGCTTAACTAAAGATTCCTGCAAAACAGCAACGCGTGTCGATTCGAAAATATATTCGGATATCGTCAAAGATTATTATACCTATTCACAACGTATTACTACTACACTAATACAGCGTATCAATTCTAACAAACATATTGCTCCATTCAACTCTTTCATCTCATTCTATAACAATCATTACTCAACCAAACAACTAAACTTTTAGATTTCTCATGCATACTTTCAATACGTTTCTTTTACTTATGATTATACAATTGTGACTTACAACAAAATAACTTATAACTATATCACTCTAAACATTCATCTAACATTTAACCATTCTTTATCATCCAAGCTTACTAATAGTTTAACCATGTCACAACAATTAACATGTAGCTTACCCAACTTAATTACGCCACATTGCGGAAGCATTCAACCATTCATCTATCACCTTTACCAAAACTATTTTCATGACCACTACATCGAATTCACAACTTATTAATTACCATTATTACCACGTTCAAGACTCACACCTTCTTTATACTAAAGCGCATAGAATAATTTAGAAGGCATTGCCATCACCATATTACACCACACTGTCACCTACTATTGCCATTCCACCACTTTCGCCACTTTCATGCACATTTCTACTCAACCATACACGCACACAGTTCCTCACCACATTTATACATACTAGCATCGAAAAGACTCCATCACAAACATCTCTAACATAACCATTTTACACACTAGGCACATAATTTCCGACTCGATATCCCCATAACCGGTGACTGGCTTAAGCATAATGGGGCCGTGATTTTGAAATGAGGGCGCCTACTCACCCAAAATCTAGCATCCGCTGGGGATCCCAATACACATACACCAGGTTCATTGTATTAGACTCACAAAGTTCATTAGGCTCATTTGTTACAGATTCCAAAATCGGCGCTCTGATACCACTTTGTGACACCCCCATATACCAAGGAGCCTTAACAAGACCTTCCCTAGCATAAAAGGGCATCAACATCTCGGTTGCCCGAGTACATCAATAATCAAATGTCGATAAAAGAACAATTAAGTTACATTACTGTGATTAACAACTAAGATATACAAAAGGTACAACTCAGACTACTATTAGCTAAGTGAACTACACTTCTGTCATGACTCGTGAAGACTCATCCCGCTAAGCATCCATCTATCATCCAAGACATCACCTCCTAAGACTGACTGCTCACGATAAGGGATCACGGCAGACACAACAAAAGCAAACAAGAAGGCAAAACCGCGCAAGGTCAGTAATTGAAGAAACGGATCATCCACTGCCAACACAATATAAATACAATAAGACACACATATGCCACATCTCCTCCAATCAATTACCTTCACCGACTGTCTACTGGACAAGCCCTGCCAGTGGGGGACCGCAGCCGTACCCACCAAATCCCCGCTCATCATACCGAGTGATAACCCTGTCCCATTAATGTGCACATCCCCTCCCATGGCGGGTTCCACGGAGGGGGAAACTAGGGCATGATGCCACTCCCGCAAGTGACTCCCCTCAGCCGAGGACGCACCTCGAGAACCAGAGACAACAACCACAACGAGCCGTATCACAACAATGATAATCAAAACAACACAACACTAAACAATTACCACAACCAGTCAACCATACCGACACTACATCAATCAAACCACATCACGTTAACTCTAGACAACCAACAATAATGAGTAGGCAAACCTACCTTTAGCGCACTACAGCGATTCTGTGTCCGACCACAACCAGTTTAGTTACGTTTAAATCGACATAGAAACATTCACATGCTATGGATTATAAAATCAATTATTTGCATCTCATTTATCGAAGTAGCTATGGCCTTATCCACGACTAATGCTTATTGGAGTAGAGTCTGTTATTGCAATAGGCGGGGTTAAGTGTGTAATACCCGCCCTCTTAGGGACCCATTGACTGCCTGTTGACTAACCTTAGATACGTGGTTGACCTCTTGGAACCTTTCATACAAACGGACTTGGAACTTGGTGATCTTGGGGAATGGGAACTCGATCTAGCGAAGGCCACTCGATCGAGCAGCTTAGTGAATCGATCGAGTAGGTTCCATACTCGATCGAGTATGGGAGGTTCAGTGTTAAGATATAAATCGTAAAGTCGTAAACCCAAATCAGTTTTCGTTTTCATTTCTCCGAAAACCTAATCGACGACACTTCTTCTCCCTCACCATATTCCAACCTTTTGGGATCCCTTACACTTGGAGACACCATGGGGATGGAGGCTTTAGTCGGCTCACGGTCTTGTTGTCGGAATGCCATGTATAGGTAAGTCATCATCATCATCCTTAGGTTTCGTTGTGGTTATGGTTGTTAGTAATAGGGGTTTCCTACTTTTTGTGATAGGTGTTGGTGGAAGTTGCCTTGCCTTCATATGTGATAGGCTATCACACACCTGTGCAAAAATAAATACCCTAGATGCAAATGAATGTAGTACGTAGGGGTCGAATCCACAGAGAGACGGTAGTTATTAATTAGTTGTTATGGAGTGAATTTTATCTTGAGTCGATGCGGTTGATTGATTGATTTGATTTATGTTGATGTAAAAACAATAATAAAGAAAGAGTATAGGGAAGTCGGGTCACACATGCAAAAATATATAAATGCTTTATGTCAAACTCGGATTAGATAGCAATGATAATTGTTTAGGCTTAAAGACACCCACCTCTCGATATTAGTGTCAACCATAGACCGGGTCATAGAGAACTCTCGTTATGACAGGTCGTCTTACTACACTTGCTTAGTCTAATCCGTTTTCGTGCCTCTCGACTTATAAAACGAATTAACAAATTTAATCTAAGACAATGGCCAATAATCAAAGATTAACAATAAGGTACAAGAATGTTATATATGTGATCACTAAGCATCCTAATTTATCATGTTACAAATACTTTTTATGCATGGCTCCCTTTATCCCCTAGACAAGATATTCTACTCCTGCATTATGTAAATTTAGTTAATGATGAAAAAAATGATAAAAAGAAATAATACTAGAAATAAATTACCTCAACAATGGAAATGGAAATGGAAATGGAATTGAAGAACAATGCAAATGAAAATAACCAGCTTGGAAATGAAATTGCAATTTCTAATACTTAAAGGAAATGCTAACAAAATAATGAAAACAAAACTACACTAAGCTAATCTAACTACTGAAGTTTAGAGAGAATTCAATGGGGAAAATGTGTAAGAGAGATGCCAATTAGGTCGGACCTAGCTCTCTATTTATAGGGAGCTAGGACTTGAAACATGTGCGTGTAGAACAAGGTAACCCCGATCGGGGTCATGGCTTTGTAGCTCCATCTTCTTAATCTAAAGTTGATGTTTAACGCCTTGTTTAATCACCCGTTTAAACTCTTCAACTAGCATCCTAAGCTTCACTAAGCATCCAATGTTTCCACCTTAGTTGGACTTCAAATCTTGGGCTTGATTTGGTATTTCATTTGTATTTCTCATTTCAATCCACATCTTCATGCATGCAAATCCATGTAATACTTCAAGGTTAGTCCAACTCATGCTCCACACTTAGCCTTGTATACTAGCTCTTGCAAATTTGTTAGAAATAAACTCCTAACAGCTCAAATTCCTACAAAATGTGACAAACCATGTAAACACAACTAGAATACAAAATTAGCTCACAAAACAACTAGATTAGTGCAAATGACAAATATATTAGAGCTAAAGTAGGGGGTTAAAATGTATATAAAATGGACTTATCAAACTCCCCCATGTTAAACCCTTGCTTATCCTCAAGCAAGCACACAATACAATGTATGATAAGGACAAGGATACAAGCAACAATCATCACATCCAAATGCAATTCCCGTCAAGTAACTTTAGAGCACAATGAATCAAATCCCAAAACAATATGGGCATAAGGAAAATGCAACAACATGGATGAGACTTATATGACGTCGTAGCATGAATGACTTAAAATGGACATTTCGACTTTTGCATGATCTTATTGATATCGTACTCCTCACGAGAAAAACACTCACACTCATATTATGAATAAGGCAATTTATATGTGAATGTGACACTCTCCTATCTACGACTCGAGAGAAGGCGCCCGCAATCTAGTATGGTAGACATTCCAAATCCCATGCGACAATGCTAACAATAATGCACAAATGGAAGCCAAGAGAAGAGATAAAAGAGGCTAGGGGTAATGGGTAAAAAGTCGACAAACGAGTTTGGATATGTGGAGTTAGAGGTCAAGCTAAACAACCATCCAAACGAGCAAAGAGTGCTTAAAAAATCCAATATCGATCTTATAGCAATAACCCATTGAACCAAAGCAGCATATGGCCTAAATAAAAACTTTTACAACACAAAATGAACTTCCAAACTCAATTTCATCATAAACTATGAAAGATCAATCATCTCTTCTTCTTTTTCATCAAAACTATCTTCTCCTTTTTTTTTCATTTCATTTTTTTTTTTCATTTTTTTCCGTTTCATTTCTTTTTTTTCCCTTCTTCCTTTATCACTTTTCTTTCACAACACAACGGGAATTAGTGATCCTGTCAACATCATCAACCTCACAAAAGCAACCTAAACTCACCAAGATGGTTACTAGCTCAACATGGTAGACAATTTGAAATGTAGCTAGAAACAAATATGTGGTAGCATATAAGGAGAAAAGGCTCAATAGTAAGTGATGCATGAGAGAAATTATAACATTAAGGCTTTATGTGCAAACTATCGTAACCTGTCTAATAATAAGGAATCAATGCCATACTTGTGCGTTTTGATGTAACGCACACCAAGAGGAGAAACTACACACACCTAAATGAGACCGGATAAAGATGTACCACCCTTTTTGGATGCTATACCTTACCATTTATGTAGCTTACCAATATCAAGATTAAGTTTATTTTGTCCAAAATTCATCTTCCACCTACTATGTCAAGAGATCCCCATGTAAGCAAAACCCGTTAAAAGCGCGACTCATTAGCTTTAAAAAGGTACAATATAGGAAATGCAAAGAGGAAAGACATTATGCATAAGACAAAAGAGTGGACACAACACACACTTTTTAAGAAAATTTCCAATATTCAAAATTTTTAGTTATTTAGATTTCCCCTAACTAGACTCATTAAATCCCTCCCCCAAGCTAGAACAACACATTGTCCACAATGTGTAAAATAAAGAAGAACACCCTACAAGGGGAGATGGGATGACACATGTGGAAATAAAGAAAGGAAAGAAAGCATACAACCGCGTAGAAGCTCCCCCAAGCTAGCTTGAAAACGGGGTAAAGTCCAATCCAAGTAGCAAAGTATCTGCGAAAAACAGGCTACTACATACGAAAGCAAGCTAAATTTCTTATTGTCCTAACTATTACATCAAAACAAAATGGAAATTGCAATTGTAAATTATCGTAAAAAGCATAAGAAAAACAATTTTCCTAAATGAATATCCACCGTCCTTTTAAAAGCATGACAACGCCCTTAAAAGTTGATCATATTCCTGCGCATGAGCAAACACAAGCATATGTAAGCAATTGATAAGATATAAGCATGAAAGATCAAAGGTAAGAAAGGATTTATCTTATCAAATTGCCCATCTGAGATTTCAAATAGAACCACTGTAATCCACTCATCAGCAAGAGAAGGAGCACCATACTTAAGACCATAAAAATAACCATTAATTCATAAATTATAATCATGAATGGTCTCAAATTGGTGGTATGAAAACTCTAAGTGGTAGAACTCATCAAAAATGGGGGGAGGGGGGGGGGGGTGCATCCCACTTAACCTCTATATTAGCATCACTAAGTCCTCCATCAACTTCAAATGGGTCAATTACATCCCATGTGAAAGGATTCTCAAAGGTTTCAAATGACTCGGGTAAAACCTCATCCGTTTCACTATGGTCGGGCTGAAGCTTATCCATGGCACGTGTGTCAACTACTTCCTCCACGAAATGGTAAATTGGAACGACAATAGGGGGCATTTCAAAAATGAAACTCGGTTCATCGTCATCGTCATCTAATAATTCAAAATGGTTAGGGTCAAAAGACTCACATTGGGAGGTTGGGAGAGCATGAGGAGAGGAAATAATCTCACATTAGCTCGCTTCCTTTTGAGAAAGTTGTTCCAAACGAGCTTGCAGCACTTTGAACCCCTCTTGGATACGCCATGCATCGAATTGGCGCGCTAACTCTCGACATTCGGTAGCCATGGAATCTAAGAAATTCCAAAGTTCCGGCCTAATCATGTAGTAGAGACTCCCATTACTCAACTTTAGAGCCAATCCACGGATCTCATACTCTATGCCACCAAGCACGAAATGACCCAAGTAATCCCCATCAAGGACATGCCCAAGGGAGATGAGACGATCGCAAAAGTAGTAGAACTGGTCAAGATAGTCATGAAAAGGCTCATCTTAGAGTTATGGGACGAATTCGTAATTCATTATGTAAGGCCAAGCTTTATTACCTACAAAAAAGGCACTAAAACTACAAACAAACCGTGAGAAGATCTGATGTATCACTTTTTTATGCACTTTTATAACTCCTTTCATGTTGTTTTGATAACGTTTATGTGCCTATTATAACATTTATATGCCTTTATTAGTGAAATGTCGATACTGCCGCTACTTTATGTTTAAATGCAGAAATGACGCATTACGAGGTGAATCAAGTGAAGATGAGCATAGCGGTTATGGCATAGTGGAATACGCAGGGCATGGCGCGAGAAATGAGGAGATTTGAAGACGAAAAGAGAAGATAAGAAGAAATCAAGCTACTGGACTTGATTCCTCGATCGAGTTAAGAAGGGCTTGATCGAGTAACCCTCCTCGATCGAGTATGTTGAGGCTCGATCGAGGAACCTCTTTGATAGTCTTATTTCCGTATGTTTCTGAAACATGTCTTGTTTATAATATATATTCTATACTCGTCGGATTTATCAGGTTACGCTTTTTGTTACTTTTCGACGACTGAAAATACTCTTAGCTTTCATACTTTAGATCTTTTAATCTTTCCCCATTAATTAAGGTACTAAATCATTCTTCATAATTTATTGTTCAAGTTCTCTGCTTTTAATTCATTATTGTTATTTCATATATTCAATTATGTTGTTATCCATCTTTATTGTTGTTGTTCAATTTACCATGAGTAGCTAAATCATTCATCTAGGATGAAGGGGATCTAGGTTGATTAGAAAGGGGATTATTAATTGATTGTTAGTAATATCGTTTAAACTATCATTTGATTATTGTTCTTCTTCTAATTATATGATTTAAGGTTTGATTCTATAATTAGTATAGCGAATTAATGCTTTCACCGACGGGTTAGAATTAATATAGTCTGCGATAATCAAATAGATTGTGTTTAATTATAGCGATTGCATGTTAGACTTAATCTAAAGGACATAATAGAATTAATCAATCTTGTGACCTTGGATAGTTTTATTGACCTAACAATTGATTAAGATAAACCCCATATAATTGACCTATTGAATCGGAAATCCTAGACTCTTTAATATTATTATTAGCCATCCTTTAATTGCTTGCTATTAGTTGATAGAAAACAAAAAAACCAAAACCCCCATGAATTGTTACTTTTAAGACACTTTAAATATTAGCTAACTGATTATTACCGCCGCCCTATGGATTCGATACCTGTCTTACCACTAGCTATTTTGTTAGTTCTGAGATAGATTTATTTTGATTAGGTGATACGACTTTAGCCTTATCAAATTTGGCGCCATTGCCGGGGATGCAACGATTTTCTTGTTTGTTTTAGTTTAATTTGTCTTTTTGTCTAAGGGAACGTAGTTCCTTGAGACTGTTCTCACACATTTCTTGTTAGTTTCGTGTAAGCCTAGGTCAACTAGGTCCGAGATTCTTCCAATAGATCCCGAGCCAGAGAAGACTTTTCGCTACAGACGAAAGTTTCAGAAAGAAGTGGGTCAAGTAGAAGACTTGAGTATACTTGATGTTGAGACGGAGCATTCTACTACTTCAGAAAATTAGTCCTTTGAAGAGGACACTATTTCTGATCTTGAAATTCCAGTTCCTAAGATTACCATCATACCTACTTTAGCCAATCATTCTTCGCCTACTTTGGCTTCCATCCCAAAAGGATTTAAGCTCCCTACCTCAGACAATGGAACTTTTGAGATTCGTCCATCTTACATCAATTTGGTGGAATGGAATTTATTTGGAGGTGGAGCTACTGAAGACCCTGCAAAACAGCTGGAGAAATTCGTCACTTATTGTTGTTCTATCCCTTTGACTACTGGGGTGACACAAGATCAGGTGAAGCGGGTGCTCTTTCCTTCTTCTCTAAAAGATGGTGCTACAGAGTGGTTGCGAGATTTAGATGTGGAGGATGAAGGAATTACTGACTGGAATACTCTAGCTCTTTCCTTCTACAAAAGATATTTCCCACCCTAGAAAACTAATGCGTTGAGAAGTCAAATTACTAGTTTCAAGCAAGCAGCTACTAAAGATTTGGATGAATCATGGATTCGCTTCAAACCTTGGTCAGTTCAGTTCCCCATCATGGCTTTCAACAGTGGTTTCTTTGCAACTAGTTTTATAACGAGTTGTACGACGAACATTGTTCTTTACTAGATTCTTCAGCTAATGGGAGGTTTTATGACCACACTAATGATACTAGCGCATGGAATTTAATTGATCAAATTGCTACCCATACTGCTAAGTATGGAAATCCTAGGGGAAGTACGCGTGGGAATGGTGGAGATAGTGCTCTTGCGGCACATTTGGAGGCTATTTCTGCCCAAATTGCTGAGATGAAGACTACCCAATCTTTGGGTAATAAAGAGGTAGTTCATGCTATGAGTCAACAAGAGGAGTCTTGTGCTAGATGTGGTATGGATGGTCACAATGCAACTGAGTGTTTGAGCACATTGGAGCAGGTTATTGTCTATCAATCTTTAAGGTAAGGTACAACTTTCTCTAACTTTTACAATGAAAGGACGAAGGAATATCCTTTCGATCAATGGTCTAGTCAGAATGTGCAAAATCCACAGCAGCAACAACCATAGAAAAATTCATATACAATTCCTCAAAACTGTGGTATTCAAGCACAAGGAGGATATCAAAGGCAAAATCAAGGAGGTCAGTAGTTTAATAATCAATACCAACAACCTCCTTAACAAACTCCTCAACAAATTCCTCAACAAGCTCCAAACAATGAGATGGTGGAATTGAGAGCCCTCTTACAACAAACCTTGTCAATGAAACAAAAGCAGACGGCTCAAATCTCTGAGCTGATTGCCCATAATAAAATGTTGGATACACAAGTGGCTCAAATGGCGGTTCATACTTCTTCAAAACAGCCCGGAAATCTTCCTCCTCAAGGTAAGCAAGCTCATGAGCAAGCTAATGTCCTTGAATTAAGGAGTGGTGCCATATATCAAAATCCGGAATTGCCAAGTAATGATGAAGAGTTGCCCACTAATGAAGATGACGTACCCTATATGCATCATAAGGGATTGGGTAATTTGGAGCTAAGTGACGATGAAAAATAAGTTGTCGAAACTGATACACGAGACGAGAATAAAAGCGAGAAAAAGAAAAAAGACGGAACAGTGCTGGTTCCTCGATCGAGTAGCCCTGGACTCGATCAAGGATCTTCTGTGCTCGGTCGAGTGACATCAAGCCCCGATCAAGACACCCCCCTGGTTGATGACGGTGTTTCAAAAGTTGACTCTAAAGTAAAGGAAGCCGAGCTAATTAATATTGCACTACCTTTTCCGCATCGTCAACAAAAGTCTAAGCTGGATAAGGTGTTTGGAAGGTTTATGGAGGTAGTGAATAACTTGAAGGTAAGTGTTCCTTTTACTGAGTTGATCACTCAAGTGCCGGCTTATGCGAAGTTCATGAAATAAATATTGACAAGGAAGAGGTCCTTTGATGAGGTGGAGACTGTTGCTTTTACTCAGAAGTGCAGCGCCGTGTTGCAAGCTCACCACCTAAGCTTAAGGATCCTCGGTCATCTTGCTATTAGTAAAGCTCTTTGTGATTTAGGAACTAGCATTATTGTCATGCCTTATTCTATTTATAAGAAATTAAATATGGGTCAAATGACTGTGACTAATATGACTTTGCAGATGGCTGACCGATCTATTAAACACCCATTGGGTGTGTTGGAGGATGTTCCCGTTCGAGTTGGGATATTCTTTATTCCCGTTGATATTCTTTATTCCCGTTTATTCCCATTTTAAGTCAAGTACTAGGCACTAGTATCCCAAGACACGTCTCACTACACTTCCCAAGCCTTTCAAATAACATGGCCTCTAAAAACAAGGTCGATGGGTCAACTACACAAGATCCCCTCAAAAGCCAAAATTATCCAACCAAGGTTATTATCTCCTAAAATAAAAATGAAGGTGTACATGAGGGGGTCTTATAAGAAGGAAAGATACAAAAGTAGTTTCCAAGGTATAAGAGGAGAGTTTCGCAAAGTAAAGAAGCACAAGAATCAAAGGATAAGACAAGGTACTCTAAGAGAGAAAAGAATATTCGGGAAGGGTAGCAACATTCTTCAAGAGAGAGAGATATCTATATAAAGGATTCTAAAGAACGAATGGAGAGAGAAAGTAGAGAGATAAAATCCTCTCTAATTTCTTAGGGTTCTGCGATTTGTCTGCAATGGCGACAGTTCCACAAACTCCGCACAAAAGTAGTACCAATATACATAATAAAAATCAAAAAACAAAAAAAAATACAAATAGTAATAATAATATCACATCAGTTAATAATAATACTATAGATTCAAATTCTGAATTAGTTGTGGAATCTACGACACAGGATTTAGCGCAGATTCAACGCGATGTTGCTAATTCTCTTCGGCAAGCTGGTTATGATGCTGAGGACTATAAAAGTGGTTGTGTTTCTGATTCCGTGGAGGAAACTGCGTCTGAGAAGGAGGAATAGGCATCTGTTACTGAGACTGATCAAGGTAAACCTTTTATGCTACAATTGACTCAAGAGGATGCTTAGGATGTTGGAGCTTGTGTCCTCCACAAATTAGTGTGATAACATTATTAAATCTCTTATAGGTTCACAAGGGTATACTTCGTATTTTATCAGTTGATTAATGATTACCTAATAACGGTTGGCTTGCTAGAAAGTTTGACGTTATTATCATACAGATGGCGGTGATCAACTGGTCCCTAAAAGTCACACCTAAAGGATGTGTTTGAGAGATGTGGTTATGGAAATGTAATCACATTGATGCCTTATATGACTAAACAGTTAGTCAATGTGTTGATGAGACAATTATTTAATGCCGATTAAATAATATTAGTTGAGACGAATTAACTGTCAATTCGTAAATTGAATATAATAAGTTATATTTAATTAATGTATATAATGTGAGCTTGGACGAATTAATATGTTAATTCGTAACTAAATGTAATCGGTTATATTTAATCAGCAAATAATAATTATACGATATTGTCATAATAAATTAGTATTGACTCGTATTAATAAATCAACCGCAAACTGTTGTGTGTAGACTTGTTAATGCGGAATAATATATATGACAATTTATATTTAATACATTTTTATACATTTTGCATACTACCAAAATAAGAAGATTTAATCTCCTTATTTTGGGTAAGTAGAAAAACCGAAAAAGAGAAATCAATCTCTCTAATTTCGGTTAATATGGGCCGGAAATTTAAAAAGAAAAATATCTACCCTAATCACTTGTGTTACACGGTTTAAAGGAGATCAAGGGGAGAATTTTTCTAACCTATTCTTGCCTCTCATCTCAACACAAAAAAAAAAACCGAAAACCCTAATTAATTTTACAGAAAATTTGGGGATCGATTCTAGCAAGAAGCAAGGGCATATCTCATATCGTCTTGGGTGCAGCTGTTAGGTGAATATCATTGCGATATTGTTCTTAGGCTGATTTTGCTAGTACCGAAGGTTGTTTCTTCATTCTCTACATTTGTTTATGTAATTTTATTTTATGACATGTATTCATCATGATAAAGTCGTTATAATCCTTAAAGTTAAAGGGATGCATACAGATAAATCCCATATAGGAGGAGCTTGATTACTGGAAATCTGCAGTTTATGGTTATGTGATGGGTGAAAATCCTCCTTGGGAGGTCTTAGAGGGATTTCTCAGGAGAGTTTGGATTGATTATAAGATTTCTAAGGTATCATTCTTACCCAATGGTCTGTTTGTGGTACGTTTCGATACTTTAGAGCATCAGAAATTAGTCCTTCCTAGGGGAATGGTACTTTTTGATGGCAAACCTGTTATTCTAAGACATTGGGATCCTGTAGTGAAAATTTCTAAAGTTGCTGTTAAAGTTGTACCTATTTGGATTAAATTGGTTGGACTTGATCTTAAGTTTTGGGGTGCTAAATGTCTCGAGAAACTTGCTGCTCTGGTAGGCAAATATGTGCGTATTGATAACCTTACTGTTTATCGTACAAATTTAGGGTTTGCTAGAGTAATGGTTGAGGTGGAGATTGATCAGACATTCCCTGACAAGATTAGGTTCCTGGATGAGTTAGGTAATGAAGTTACTGTGCTTATTGAATATGATTGGCTCCCAATTACCTGTGGACAGTGTAAGGGTATGGGACATATTGAGAAGGTTTGCATGAGGGGGTTGAGGAGACCTCCACCTGCTCAACCTAAAAAACCTCTGAACCCTGTGAAGCAAGTCAGGAGACCAAAACTTACGATTGTGGTGGACCTAGACCCTAAGGAGTTCCCTGTATTAGTTGCCCCTATGAGTACGAGGCTTAATGCTAGTAGGATAGCTCAAGGAACACCACCTAATCCCTTGGTTACTCCTGCTACTACACCCATTCCTGTTAGCCACAGTGTCAGCTTTACTTCTGCTAGATTTATTACAAAAATGATAAGACATGAGACTAGGATTGGTAAGCCTTGAGATATGTTAGTTGATTATAATGCTGAAATGGCTGGATGTTCCCAATTGGTTGATAAAGGAGGGGGAGGTACCCTTTTACCTCCTCATGAGTAAATTGGGAATATGGAATATTAGGGGCCTAAATAGTATAACCAAACAAAAGGATATTAAATGGTTTCTCCACCAACAAGATGTGGATTTATTTGGCTCCTTGAGGCCAGGGTTAAACCTGTGTCTCTAAATAAAGTAGTTAATAAATTTTTGTTTTGGATGGTCTTTTATTACTAATTTGAGTTGTCATTTTGCTGGTAGAATTTGGGTTCTTTGGAAAGCTAATAAGGTGCAGCTTGATGTGCTTGAGATGGATGCTCAATTTATCCACCTTAAAGTGACTGAGGTGCTTACTAATAAAGTCTTTTATGTTACATATGTTTATGGATTTAATAAAATAGAACAAAGAGTTCCTCTCTGGAATTCTCTAATCAGAATGAACATGACTGCTCCTTGGATAGTTATGGGGGATTTCAACTGTGTGATGTTTTCCAATGAGAGGATTGGGAGTATTGTTAGAGATTCTGAAATGGCTCCTTTTTATCATGCTGCTCAGATATGTGATTTGCAGG
Organism: Silene latifolia; assembly: GCF_048544455.1. NCBI lineage: Eukaryota > Viridiplantae > Streptophyta > Magnoliopsida > Caryophyllales > Caryophyllaceae > Silene > Silene latifolia. Next base: position 360,675,852 of record NC_133538.1, on the reverse strand, counting down.
ATATTAAAGCCATTGGAGCCTTTTATACTTGGACTAATAAACAGCCTAGTAATACAAGAGTCTTTAGTAGAATTGATAGAGTTCTCATCAATGGTGCTTAGCTTGCTTTGAACCCTGATTATTATGCCCTTTATCTGCTTGAGGAGGATTTTGACCATTGCCCTTGTATCCTTGAGTGTAGGAATATCAGAGTCCTTAAGAAGAAGCCCTTCAAATTTTTTAATATGTGGTGTCATGTTAAGGAGTTTAAGGAGATTGTGCAGCAAAAATGGGGGGATATCATTGATGGGACTCCTATGTTCCAACTTGTGAAGCATTTAAAAGACCTTAAGCCTGCCCTGAAGAATTTGAATAAGTGTCTGTTTTCTGATGTGGAGACTAATGCTGACCTTGCTTATCATTTGCTCCTGGACTGTCAAGAGAAGCTTCATAAGGATCCCACAAATTGTGTTCTTATGGATATTGAGGCTCAAACTAGGAAAAGTTACCTGGTGTTGAAAAAAGCTAAGGAAGAATTCTTGAAGTAGAAAGCTAAGTGTGCTTGGGTGAAGGATGGTGATGCTAACACTGCCATGTTTCATCAGGCCATTAAGCAGAGGCAGTATCAGAATAAGGTCTTCAAAATTGAAAATATTCAGGGAGAGGTGTGTAATGATCTTGAGGCCATCCCTAATGCATTTGTGAATTATTATATCACTCTAATGGGAACTAATGCTGATACTCATGGGTTTTAAAAGAACATTATGACTAAAGGGAAACAAATTTCTGAGAATGAGTGGGATGTCATGTATACTATTCCTTCAGAAACTGAAATTAAACATGCTTTATTTGATATTCCTGATGAAAAAATCCATGGCCCTGATGGTTTTACTAGTTGTTTCTTAAAATAGAGCTGGGAGATTGTTAAAAGCAAGTTGGTTCATGCTATTCAAGACTTTTTCCAGAATGGCCAACTTCTCAGACAAATTAATGCCACTAATTTGGTGTTAATCCCTAAGGTGGATTAGCCTATGAATGTCACTCAGTTTACACCAATTGCTTGCTGCAATTTGGTCTATAAGATTATTTCCAAGCTGTAATGTTCTCGAATTTCTGGTGGCCTCACAAAGATTATAAACCCTGCCCAATCTGCTTTTATCCAAGGAAGGAGTATTTTAGGCAATATTCTTATCAGTCAAGACTTGGTGAGGCTCTATACCAGAAAGAGTGTTTCTCCTTGTTGCATGATGAATATTGATCTCAAGAAGGCTTATGACTCTATTGAGTGGGTTTTTATTGAACAAATGTTGAAGCATCTCCATTTCCCTCCTAAAATTATTGCCTCAATCATGCAATACATCACCACTCCTACTTATTCCATTGTTCTTAATGGTCAGCCTCATGGCTACTTCAAAGGTAGATGAGGTCTAAGGGAAGGGGATCCTATCTCCCCCATACTTTAAACTTTGTGCATGGAATATCTGAGTAGGTTACTTGATGAGGTTTGCAGCTATCCTGGTTTTTATTTTCATCATCTCTGTAAGAAGCTTAAGTTGGTGCATTTAATTTTTGCTGATTACCTCTTAATTTTTTGCAAAGGGGATTTGAGATCTATTGTATCAATTATGGAAGTTTTCAAATGCTTCTCTGATGCCTCTGGACTTCAGATTAGTGCTGAGAAGTCTGACATTATTTTTAATGGCATTGAGTCATCTCTTGCTACTAGGATTCTGGCCTACACTGGTTTTACAAAGGGATCTATTTCCTTTAGGTATTTGGGTGTCAAAATCTCCCATAAGAGATTGTCTAAACTGGATTGCAATATTATAGTTGAGAAGATGGTAGCAAGGTAAGGGGTTGGATTGCCAGGAAAATTTCTTATACTGGAAGGCTAGTTTTGGTGAGGCCTGTCCTTTCTACTATCCATAACTATTGGTCTCAATTATTCATCTTGCCTACTGGAGTTATGGATAGAATCAGAGCCTTATGCAGGCTTTTTGTAATGGGAGGGGTTTGATGCTTACTCAAAAGCTCCACTGGTGTCTTGGAACTTCTTGTGTAAAATCAGGAAGGATGGTGGCATTGGTCTGGTTGATAGTCAGATATGGAATGTAGCTGCTATTGGGAAATTAGTGTGGTGGATAGTCTCTAAAAAACCTACTGTGGATTAAATGGGTAGATAATAATTACCTAAAGGGGGCTTCAATATTGAATTATACTCCTACTAGTTACAGTTCATGGCCTTGGAGGAAAATTTGTGAAGTAAAGGATAAGATGCTGTGTGGCATCCTCAATGATAAATGGTTGGGGGGAGATGCTGATTATACTATTGATAGTGGCTATAATTGGTTTTCTCCTTCTACTTCTGGCCGGGTTTCGTGGGATACTGAAATTTGGAACAAGTTCAATATTCCTAAGAACATTTTTATTCTTTGGTTAATTAAGCACGACAGACTTTTAACACTTGACATGCTGTGTAAGATGGGCATTGCTACTAACCAGGTCTGCTATATTTGTGGTGCTGCAGATGAGACTCACTCACATTTGTTCTCTACATGTGCTTATACTCAAAGATTCTATAGCTTGCTTGCTGAGTGGCTAAGAATGCAGGGCATTGTTGTTTTGGGTGGCAGTGATGTCTTGAGGATGAGGCAATTATCAGGGTTCTAAAGGCTTTTGATCTGTGCTTTGATTAATGCAGTGCAGTATAGGGTGTGGCACAGTAGGAATGCTTGCAGGGTTTGATGGCTATATTATTCACCCAAAGAAGATGCTGCAGGATATAAGGGCAGAATGTAGACAAAGGATGCAAGGTTTACTGCTAGGCTGTATTAAACCGTCTGATAAATATGGTGTACTACATTAAGAATTCTGTAATGCTGATAGTCTTCATGTATTTTCCTTCAGTAAGTTTAGGATGCATCTAGTTCAGTTTGTTAGTGCTCTTGTCTGAGTATTAACGCAAATGGTTGTTTGTATGAGGGGTCATCTCTATTCATGAGATGCTGATATTAATGAAACTCACATTTCCACCAAAAAAAGAGAGATCTATATACGAGGTATTATGGAAGGATAGACAAGAAATGAAGGATGGGTGGGGTGGGTACCAAACTAGTTTCAAAGGTAAAACAAGAGAGACTTTAGAAGAGAAGTAGCATCAAGAGGTAAAGAATAAGGTAAGGTACACTAAGAACGAGAAAGGAATCTTCGGGAAAGTAAAGCATTCTTAAAAAGGTTGAACAAATCTTCAATTTCCGGCAATAGGCACCAAGTCTTGATCTCCACATAGGTAAGCTCACGGTCATAGATCCAAAGGCACAAAAATCATTAATTGACAATCAACAAACATATTAGAACCTACCACAAGACATACACAAAGAGACTACCAACTTAGGTCCTTATTTCTACCCATCTCTCATTTATTATTTAAGGTCAAGTTCATATTTAAATTCGGGGTACATGTGTGTGCATCGGGAGCAACATAGGCTCTGATACCAACAGTGACACCCCATGGTAATGCGGAAAATATAGCTAATAAATTTAAGCGGAAATTATGAAATTTTAAAAACTTCTTATTATTAGTTAAAGTCTAACATGCGGGAGTCACTAACAAAATGAAACGAGAGAAACGATAAGCAAACTTAGGTTATTACAAACCAAGTCTAGCAAAATAAAGGGGGAAAAGTTATCCCACGAATAACAAGTCTAAGAAGTGAGTCTAAGCGTAAAGATAAACAAAAATCCAACGGTCAAGGTACTCGCTAGCTCACACATGTCTTCACCCCATAAATGCACCAACTAATACATGTCATTCATGTAAACATGAACACCACAGTCAGTGTGGAGAAACTAAAGGTTCTCGCAGCCACAATATGTGAAAACACAGATAAGCAAGAACATATTAGAACATAATAAATATAACTATTTGATGTAAGCACTGAGACATAAGAATTACATTGAAAACATGTGTAGTCAACCATAGATAAGGCATATGATACATACATATGAGACAATCCAACAAAACCGTCATAAATAATAATACAACTATAAACACGCATGGCCATATGAATGGTATGATACAAGAAGGCTAGAGTGAATAATTATTATACTTGTATGGCACAACACAAGTATCCGGCTCATAGGCTACCTTTAAAGCATGTCCAAGACACAACACACAAGTATTCGGCTCAGAGGCTACATGTAAAGCATGTCCAAGACACAACACACAAGTATCCGGCTCAGAGGCTACCGTTAAAGCATGTCCAAGACACAACAGACAAGTGTCCGGCTCAGAGGCTACCCTTAAAGCATGTCGAAGACACAACAAGCAAGTATCCGGCTCAGAGGCTACCATTAAACCATGTTCAAGACACAACATATAAGTGTCTGGCTCAGAGGCTACCTTTAAAGCATGTCCAAGATACAACACACAAGTGTCTGTCTTATAGGCTACCTTTAAAGCATATCCAATACACAACACACCTTACTTTGAATAATAATGAACGAGGGAATATACATGATACTCATAGTGAGATAAGGATGATAAATTAAGAGTAAGTATGCATTCACGTAGGTACAACAACAAGGTCAACCAATCTCATATTGACTTGACTCAAAGTGTAAGACATATACTAAGCATGGACTCAAAAGACGGCAACCTAGACTCTAACCTCCTGGTAGTACGACGATAATAATACAATCTTAGTCTAAAATTGGATCCAGACTCTCGGGATGGACGTCACCTAATTCGACAAGCGATATACCAATCGCCTCCAAGACTCAAAACATGGAAAACATAGCCGTAACAAATGGTCGAGTAACCTCTAATCGGAAACATGGCACACATAACCGTAACCAAAGGTCCGAAGAAAGGCGGAAGGAAAACCCAATCCGGAAACATGGCACACATAACCGTAACCAAATGTCCGAAAGGGGTAAGTAAGGAATATCAAGTCGTCACACTTGAGTCACAAATAAGGGCAACAATAATTTGCATGGTCATAATGTAAACAATTCTTAAATTTACAACTTACCAATCATGGGAAGGATGCATAAATAAATAGATGATTAATAGAAGTGACAAGTGAAGAAAACCATCAGAGGGCTGGAATGATGAAAAAAGTTTTCAACACACAATACATAAGCATTAGAACCAAGGTTAAGATGCATACCCAACAAGAAACATAAAACCCAATTTATAACAACAAGTTTAGTACTCGACTACAACAAGGGTCAACTTCAAATGGTCATAAATTGAGTTCTAGACATGAGAATGAGGTGAAACTAATTGGAGGTGATATATTATCCTCTTACGGTTCTAACAGTAGGTCATACGCCTGAAATGGACAAGAAATGAGGGAGTTATGGCCATTTTAGTAAAATGCGACTGCGCAGGAAATTTCACCTGCCAGGTGAAATTTCACCCTTCCTGAATCTTTACAAAAAATTAGTTTTTCCCATGTGGTGAAATTTTCAACAACTGTTGAAATTTCACCCCTCGTAAAAAAGACCTATTTTTCTCATAGAAACTTTACCCAATTGAATAAGAATATGTAATTAACAAGAACTTTCACATATATACTTGAGACAGAAATCAATAGTTTACATATTCAAGCAACCAACTTACCCAATTGTTCTAAAATCAAAAGTTTACATATTTTAAATAACTAATTATACTCAATTTTTTCTTAAATCAAATATTTCCAAACTAACAATTTCATGACATGATTAAACATAAATATTAAGCATGAATAAGATGGTTTACTCACTAATTCATCTATGTAAACACCCATGTAACCCAAAAGATTGGAAATTTCTTCAACAAACCATAAGATAGTTTCTCATAGAAACTCATTCAACAACAAACATGTGAAACAAGTAAAGATTCAAACTTTAACATAAATATGAACAAACTACAACATATAAACACAAAAATTGGACATAATGTCGAGTAACCTATCACCATTACCTTTTAGCACTTCAAATAAAACGATTTCGAGTCAATACTACTCCGGAATACTAAAGCTTTTACCTAGAAACAAGTTTAAGACAAAAGGGTTTAGAAAACTCATTTTACAAAAAGATGGATTTTCTAAAAGGTTCAAAAAGTAAGATTTTTCTTACATGGAAAGAAGGAGGACAAGGAGAGGAGAAGATTGGTACAAAAATCATAGGATTTCGTTGAGAAACGAAGAAATGACATCCGTCTTGAGCTTTGAGTTTTCGAAGGTTTAATTGTGGAAATCTCATTTTTCCTAAGTAAGAAGATGAAGTTGCTGAAAAATTAGACGGGAAAACCTAAAAGGAGTTTTTGTTGTTTTAAAGATGGTCCATTGGTTTGTTTTGGCCCAATAACAAAGGCACTTGGTTTGTGACTTGGTTTTGCACTAAAAAGACTCACACTACGACTTTTAAGGCATTCCGGGTCCAAATAAAACCAAATTAATTTTTATGAAACGAAAACACGATTTTGAAATTATAAAACCAAATAAATAATATACCAACTAAAATCGAGTATTATTAAATTAGCGATTTTAATAAATTACCTATTAAGTTAAATTCGCGGGTGTTACAAAGGATGTTTTAGCCTTTATTGTATAAAGGGGACTACAGATCAGTTTTAATGCTAACATATTTGATTAACAATAAATATTGCATAGATAATAGTTAATGCTAAACTAATCGACACTTATTGAATAGCACATTTTACCCATCCTCCCCACCTTAACCATGTGTTTCATATCTTTATTATTGTCAATGTCTCTTGAAACGTTTCTGATAATGAGTTTAATGTGCTCTTTGTTCAACATCAAAATATTATTGTTACTCAATTTCTTTTTAACCCTATTGTGACTAATATATCAACTATCGTTGCTACTTTAAAAGTTTCTCCTTAGGCTTCTCTAATTCTAAAGAGTGCTCTTACCCTCACCTTACCCTTCTTTTCATGGCCAAACTTAAATGATCATGTTCCATATGTACCAAGCATCATAATTTTCTTTTCTTGTAGCTTTTTTGGTGGGGTATACTCTCATATAATATTAGTCTCAGCTCTCGAGGTTTGCCTGTTTCGCCTTCTTTAGCATGTGTCACCATCATTCTAAGAGCATCATCCACATTGTGTGGGTATGTCCCTCGTTTTGTCAGCTCCCTCTTACCTTCTACTCCTTTAATTTGACATTCATCCTAGACTCTTTTAAAACCTTAATCACTTCAACGCGTCTTGATTTACTCGGATCTTTTCTCCTTAATCTTTTGGTGGTTTTGGTCAACTCAGTGTTAAACCCCTTGGACCCGCAATAACTTTCTTCTATTCATTTTCATTACTCTTCTTGGTCTGTTGACAACATTCTTAAAACCTGACCTCAAACACCTGTTAACCCAATGTATTACGCCCCTCCTGATTTTCCATGGCAAAAAATGAATGTAGTCATCTGCTCTTTGGGTGTGTATTGGTTGAATTGCCTGAGATCAATTAGAGACCCCATTTTAGTGTATTACTTGTCACTCAAGTTGACCTTATGTCCCGTACAATTGCGTGGGTTGTTAAAACTTGGAATATTTATGAAAAGGTAGTGTAAACTTGAAATTGTTTATGTTAAAATTTCCTTGAGAATGTCGTTTGATAATATTTTTAAGATGTTTTTCTAATTGATCAAACCAAATAAAAAAATCATATTAGCTAATGAAATCAAGAAAACATTTATCCACAAACGAGAAGAGAAAAATATGTCCAAGTGGTCATGAAGGCCCAATTTGAATCAAAACTAATGAAATTTTGTTAAATTAGAAGAAATCAATTCACAGTAATAAAAAGGTAACAACTTTAGGTAAAGATCTCATTTGGTTTTTGCAGGGTAATAAAATAATAATTATACCATATTAATGTAAGGTATGTGAAATGATGATAAAGATGATGATTAACCTATATTTGTCTTACTTCTATTTATATTTTTTCATACTATATGATTATTTTTAGAGATCCCATCAAAAACAGTATATTATGTATCTATTTACGTTATTTTTTACTTGTTTCATGTCTTTATTACGAAGAAGAGTCGAAGATGAATATTTGAGGTTTTTTTCGAGCGATGTGGTAGTCTCCAACTTTTTCAAAACACTTAATTAAATTTTAAATCTAATTACTTAATTTTCTATTAGAATTAGGAAATAATTAATCATTTACAGTTTTCCTATTAGAATTAGAAAATTAATTTTCAATATTTGTGCACTTATTATTTTAAAATTACTTTTTCCAACTTTTCTATTAGAATTAGAAAATTAATTTTTAATATTTGTGCACTTACTATTTTAAAATTACTTTTTTCAACTTTTCTATTAGAATTATAATATTATTTCTTAATATTCGAGTTTATTTAAATATAAATGAAAAAATTTATATACTATAGAAAAAAAAACTTAGAAATATTCACAGTCTCTAATTTTATACGCATTATTCAATATGATAATTTACAACATAAAACGTTTGTAAGCTCTCTAATTAACATAATGAATAATATAGAAATAATGTTTAATAAAAATTAACATATATATAAAATAATACAGAAATAGAGTTTAATACTGTAATTATCTAAACATCATATTTTAAATATTATATCTAATAACTTAATAATAGTTTCAAGTCATTGTAATTAATCCAAGTGACTTAATCTTTTTTAGTACTAACTACTCTCGAAAATGCAAATGAATTCCATAGCAATTCTATTGATGCGTGTCTTAAATATAATATTTTACACCCCATTTTACACGTATTTCAGAGCTCATTTGTGTAGTTTATGCTACTATTTGCCCCATTTCGTCTACTTTCGTATTTTTATGAAATATTGCAGATTTATGCGGAAATGAGTAGATATTGAGCTAAATCCGTCCCTGAGTACCTTGCATTGCATTTGACATGAAGTAGAGACTCGAGAGATGAACTTGGTGCGTGTTTCGAAGCTTGAAAGACAACTTTATGAAGAATTAAAAGCGGATTATCAGCTACTCTAGTCGATCGACTGGAACCTATGGTCGATCGACCAGAGCCCGACTTACATGAACTCCTGTTCAGCATACCTCAGTCGATCGACTGCCTTGTGCGGACGATCGACCAAGCCGCTATTTCAGACGTGAATTAAAAGATCGAGAATAAGAAAGCCCAATGTATTGTAGGTTTAGGAATAAGTTGTTACGTTATATTCCTATATAACGTAACGTGACATTAAAATTTAATCATTCAGTATCCATTCAGTTTTATTTAGGTATTAGAATATCAAATAATTAGGGTTTTCAATATTGTTTCTTACAATTTACAATTGCATTCGGTTTCTGGATCTTTATTCTCTCCAATTCCGTTCGGTATTCTCCGGCTCTAATTCAGTTTCATTGCTTATATTTCGTTGATAGTATAGAATTGCTAGTTAGTTTCCCGAAGCCAATTATTGTTTATTTTTATTTGTTATTTAACTATTTTAAGCATGAATTCAGTAGTCTATTTCGTTAATCTTGTTGTTGTTTTTACCAATATCATGAGTAGCTAAATACCTCGTGCTAGGATGTAGGGAATCTGTAGATTAGGCGGCAGTAGAATGATACGACCTAAATCGCGCCACGGTCGATCGACCGCACACCCTGGTCGATCGACTGGCCACGTGAGGTTTTGCTTCGTTTTAATTTATTTAAATTCTATACTTGACGAATCGAGTGCACACGACTAGTTGAATGCTCAAGAAATAACCGACCCATTAGATCGAAAGATAGGGAAAGTTGTTAGACTACCAATTAAAATGACTAAACTATGCTAAGATCGAAAGATAGGTAAAGTTTAGATTTTTAGTCACTTTTCAGGATGAGAGTCAGTACTAGTGATATTAGGGACCCGTAGCGAGATCGAAAGACGCTGCTTGTTGAGAGTGGACCGAGAGGACATCTTGTTTTCCCGCCTCATGTGTTTATTTCAGACCTATTTAGTATGCTGCTGCCGAAACTACAGTGAACCGATCATCTTAGTACTCCTTTTAAATTTGATTTTATACATTTCTTTAGTTTATTGCTCATTAGTTATAGACCAATTCAATAACCCCCACATAATCGTTACCTTAGACTGAAATTAAACAATTAATAATTACATCTACCTCTCTGTGGTTCGACCCTGCTACCGCTATCTATAGTTGTAGTTAGGAATTATAAATTTATCTTTGGTGCACAACGACGGGCATCAAATTTTGGCGCCGTTTTTTGCGTTGCATTTCATTTTCTTGCATTCACGTTTACATTTTTTGTCTTGCATTGTTGTTTATTTTCCCTCATATATACAGAAAATTCAAAAAAATTGAAATATTTTGAAAAGAATTCAAAAAATGCACGTTTATTTTAGCATATAGGTCGTGTCGGAACGGTAGTATTTCAATGATGACATTGCATTTGCATCTGTTTATGCCTAAGCCTTGCTAATCGACATGTTATTAGTAGAATCAAATATGCATAGTCTACGAGTTTTTGTTAAATTATTTGCTGGACTTGAAACTTGACTTTGATTTTTGGCAAACTACATCATTTTCTGAGATTTAGAGCCTATAACTGGTGACATCCATGACCAGTTTATCTAGGATTGTGAGTAGTTCTCCTTATGAGACATGTTACATAAATATGCATAAATATGAATTTGATCGCTTAAATACTGTATGCATTCGGTTTGTGGTTAGTTGACACATGTGGTAGAGGTTTTCCTTTATTCATTTTGCCCATAAGCTCCACACTGCCAAAAATAGCCTTTTTGTCCCGTTACTACATCCTAGATTTAGCCTGCCCTTGTCAAGCTAGTTGTCTAGTTTTGGTATTGTTACTATGTTTTTGGTTGCATTTGCTCATTTTGAGATGTTGTTGGGAAGATGAAGAAAGGAAGGGAAAAGAAGAAAGAAAAAAATTGGAAAGGAAAAAAGAGGAGAAAAGAAAAATGATTCAAAAAGAAAGAAAAAGAGAGTATCTTGTAGACGTGGTCGATCGACTAACCATCCTGGTCGATCGATGCTCGAGAAGAAGGAAAAGAAAAATCAATTCGCATAATTCAAAGTCTTTATTATATGGCGATTTTTGCTCCCATGTTGCATTTGTATCTTATGGGGAGTTAGTTGATTGATTACTACGGAGATTGTGAGTTTTGTGCTTGCTAATAGCACTGGTCTCATCGAAGATTTTGAGCAAGAAGTTGGATATTGTCATATGGTTTTGTTAGGGTACTAGCTTGATCACCTGTACCTCTACATTCCCATAAATGTTTTACCTCTTCCTGCCCATTACCTCACATATCCCTTATCTACCTCGGCATGTGTCATGGTCATTTGTTTGGTTGGAATGCGTATGTACGGTTGAAGAGATCATTTTCATATTATATTGCAGGCATGTTCTTATAGGTCGTAGTTAGGTGAGAGTCACTACAAAGTAAATTCTTTCTATCTTTTACATATACTCACCTTTATTTATTGAGTGATTTGAGCGACCCGTGAGAGTCCATATTGATAAGTCTCTATCGTTGACGGTTCAACAGTTTTTGACGACTTCATAACTCGTTTGCATGATTCACAATTCTAATTGATTGTTGGTTGTTGCATTAAATTGGTTTAGGCCTTACAGTTTGCATTTCGCTCTGAGTTTGAACTCGTTCCGTTAGGTTTTAGGATTGAGTCTAGTTCTTGCTTGGGGACAAGCAAGGGTTTGGTTTGGGGAAGTTTGATGCGTGTCTTAAATATGATGTTTTACACCCCATTTTACACGCATTTCAGAGCTCATTTGTGTAGTTTATGCTACTATTTGCCCCATTTCGTCTACTTTCGTATTTTTATGTAATATTGCAGATTTATGCGAAAATGAGTAGATATTGAGCTAAATCCGTCCCTGAGTACCTTGCATTGCATTTGACATGAAGTAGAGACTCGAGAGATGAACTTGGTGCGCGTTTCTAAGCTTGAAAGACAACTTTATGAAGAATTAAAAGCGGATTATCAGCTACTCTAGTCGATCGACTGGACCCTATGGTCGATCGACCAGAGCCCGACATACAGGAACTCCTGTTCAGCATACCTCGATCGATCGATCGCCTTGTGTGGTCGATCGACCAAGCCGCTATTTCAGACGTGAATTAAAAGATCGAGAATAAGAAAGCCCAATGTATTGTAGGTTTAGGAATAAGTTGTTACGTTATATTCCTATATAACGTAACCTGACATTAAGCTTTAATCATTCAGTTTCCATTCAGTTTTATTTAGGTATTAGAATATCAAATAATTAGGGTTTTCAATATTGTTTCGTACAATCACTACTACAAATCCAGGCAACTACAACGCCCCTTTAACAACGATTATTCACGAAAATCACAATAGACGTTGTAGAATGTATGGCGCGAATTTTACTAAAATAAATTACAACGGGTATGGTTATAAAAACCGTTGTTATTAGTTTTAACAACGGGTCACACATGCACAACCGTTGTTAATAATTTGGCGCAAAATTGGCGCAAAGTTAGTGAAAAGTAATCACAACGGTTATTTTTGAAACCCGTTGTTAAAACTTATTTAACAACGGGTGTTTTTTACAACCGTTGTTAAAACATATTTCACAATGGTTGTTGTTTATTAACCGTTGTCAATACCTTCCATACTATAAACCACACAAACAGAAGTCTGCTGCAGCCACAAAACACAACCCTTAATACACAAAAACAAACACAACAGACAAACAAACACAAAACACACACTCTCTTTCTCTCTTTCTCTCTTTCTCATCGTCGCTTTATCTTCTCGCCGTCACTGTTGATTTCATCGTCTATTACGTTCTGTATTTATCAGGTAAATCTCGTCGTCACTGTTAGTTTCATCGTCATTATTTTCTTTTTCTATTTATTTCTTTTGCATGTATGTGTTTTTATCGATCATTATGTTATTTGTTTAAGTATTGTTCGCATAATTAGTTAGTAAAACAATGAAGAAGCAAGATGAAGAAGTAAGATAAACATAATTAATATATATATATATATATATATATATATATATATATATATATATATATATATATATATATATATATATACATATATATATATATATATATAAATACATAAATTAAAAAAAAATTACATATATAAAAATGCAATTCTTATATTTTCATAGAGGATCTTATTCGTCTCTATCGTATCCGTCCTCTCCTCCTTGGCTATTTGAGGTTCCGTTCGCCAGATTGCTATATCGTCATATAGCCGCAATCTTCTGCTGCTCCGTCAAGCCATATTCTTTGGCGTGCTTGGTGCGGATCGAGCATCCGCAAGGTAGCTCTGAAACTTTCCTCAATATGGAGGAACCGGCGGATGAAGTTGTTGTTGTTCTCGATCATGGTAAGAGTCTTAAGGATGAAATCATTCATTTTGTTGGAGTTTTTTGAGTTTGTTTTGAAAGATGAAGTAGAGTTTGTTTTAGCAGTTAGGGTTTGGAGATGAATATATTGAGATAATGGAAATGTTAGTTGAGATAATGCAATGTATTTATACTAAGCAATGTGTGGGTTGAGTTGCTTTTTAATTAATATATATGTTAGGAAGTTGTGCCATAATAATCATCATCATATCTCTCAATAATGCTGCTTCAAATCTTATTACTAACCCTTCTCATTCCATATTATCCGTTCATATGTACAGTGATGTCAGTAATAATGCATGCATCGGAATTCTAACGGGCCGTAATTATGCATGCATCTAGTAATATTTAATTTAATTTTTTTTTTATTTTTTAAGAACAAACAACAACGGTTATTTACAAACAACCCGTTGTATTTAGTTATAACAACGGTTTTGTATATTAAAACCCGTTGTTATAACTTTCCCCCCAAAATTGAGTCACACTTTCCACAACGGGTTTGTATACATAAAACCGTTGTTAATAGTTTTAACAACGGTTTCCTTAAGAAAACCAACCGTTGTTAAAACTTTCTACAACGGACGCTTTAACAACGTCCTCTTTTTTATATAACAACGGTTTTTGACCGTTGTTATAGCCTGTATCTGTAGTAGTGAATATACAATTGCATTCGGTTTCTGGATCTTTATTCTCTGCAATTCCGTTCGGTATTCCCTGCTCTTATTCAGTTTCGTTGCTTATATTTCGTTGATAGTATAGAATTGCTAGTTAGTTTCCCGAAGCCAATTATTGTTTATTGTTATTTGTTATTTAACTATTTTAAGCATGAATTCAGTAGTCTATTTCGTTAATCTTGTTGTTGTTTTTACCAATATCATGAGTAGCTAAATACCTCGTGCTAGGATGTAGGGAATCTGTAGATTAGGCGGTTGTAGAATGATACGACCTAAATCGCGCCACGGTTGATCGACAGCACACCCTGGTCGATCGACTGGCCACGTGAGGTTTTGCTTCGTTTTAATTTATTTAAATTCTATATTTAACGAATCGAGTGCACGCGACTAGTTGAATGCTCAAGAAATGAACGACCCATTAGATCGAAAGATAGGGAAAGTTGTTAGACTACCAATTAAAATGACTAAACTATGCTAAGATCGAAAGATAGGTAAAGTTTAGATTTTTAGTCACTTTTCAGGATGAGAGTCAGTACTAGTGATATTAGGGACCCTTAGCGAGATAGAAAGACGCTGCTTGTTGAGAGTGGACCGAGAGGACCTCTTGTTTTCCCGCCTCATGTGTTTATTTCAGACCTACTTAGTATGCTGCTGCCGAAACTACAGTGAACCGATCATCTTAGTACTCCTTTTAAATTTGATTTTATACATTTCTTTAGTTTATTGCTCATTAGTTATAGACCACTTCAAAACAACCCCCACATAATCGTTACCTTAGACTGAAATTAAACAACTAATAATTACATCTGCCTCTCTGTGGTTCGACCCTGCTACCGCTATCTATAGTTGTAGTTAGTAATTATAAATTTATCTTTGGTGCACAACGACGGGCATCAAATTTTGGCGCCATTGCCGGGGAGGCAATTGTTCTAATTTTTTGTTGTTTTATTTTAGTCTGTTTCTTAGTTTAAGGGACATTCGTTCCTTAAGCTATTCTCATATTCTTTTTGTAGTTTCCTCTTATGCGCAGGTCACAGGGTGGTGAATAACTACTGTTCAATCCTGAGATTGAGAAGACTTTGCGCGAGTTGAGACGATCATCTAGGATATTGCCGACAGAGGAAGAGCTGGGTACCCTGTCTAGTTACTACGAGAATGAGCTGTTTGAGGAAGATCCACCTTCATCTCCCATTTCCACTTCATCAGCTGAGACCGTCACATCTCCAGATTTTCTAGTAATGGCTGAAGAAGCGACTATAGCAAGTCACTCTGAACCGACAGCTGCAAATCTATATAAGGGGTTCGAATTACCGGGAGCTGATAGAAAATTCGAACCGAAGCCATCTTATATCAACTTGGTTGAGAGAAACCAATTCGGGGGAGCTGCAAATGAAGATGCAGCCAAGCATATGGAGATATTTATTGATTATTGCTGCTATATACCCCCGCCGACCGGTGTGACCCAGGACCAGGTAAAGGAGACTATATTTATATTCTCACTCTGTGATGCTGCAAGGGAGTGGTATAGAGACCTGGATCGAGCTGCTAATGGGATCACCGACTGGAATTCTTTGGCCTAGGCATTCTACAAGAAATATTTCTTTTCCTTGAAGACGAATGCTATTAGAGCTCAGATCACAAGCTTTAAACAGGGTCCTGACGAGAACTTCTATGAGGCGTGGGTCCGTTTCAAGAAACTGGTGCGAACCATTCCGCATCATGGGTTTGAGAAATGGAGGCTATGCAATCAGTTTTATAATGGGCTCTATGACGATCAGAGAGTTATCCTGGATGCGGCAACTAGTGGCAGATTCCAGGAGAATATGGGGGAAACTAAGGGGTGGAAGATCATTGATGACTTGGCCACCCATAAAGCTGAGTATGGAAATTCCAGGGGAAATCAAAGGAGAGCTGCTGAATATCCTTCTCAGTAGTGCATTAGAGGCTCTCACGGCGAGATTTGATAAGTACGAGTTGGGGGAGCTTCAAAAGGAGGGATTTACCATGTAAATCTTTGTTTGAGACGGTCCTTTTGTCTCGTAAAAGATGTGGAGGCGAGGGACATGTTTCAGACAATTGTCCTAGTCCCTTTGAGTCTTGTGCTGCCTTTCAACACTATAGGCAGACGAACACTTACTATGAGCCGAATGTCCATCCAAACTTGAGGTTGAGTAGCCAAATGTCCTAAATCCAACTACACCTCCACAAAGAACAAATGTGAGAACTATGTGCCCCCTCATAAGCAACAACAGTTTCAAAAACCTCCCTATGTGCCGCAGCAGCAACAATCCTAAGGTTCTGATCTTGCCGAGTTAAAGAATTTGCTGTTGAAAGAATCCCAAGCTAGAGAGGACGGGATGAAGATGTTGGAGAGCCAAATTGCCCAATTGGCTAGCAAGAATACAACTCGAGCTCCGGGACATTTACCGACTCAAACTGATCAAAAGGAGACCTTAAATGCAATTACCTTGAGGAGTGGGTCTACCCTTGATGGGCCCGCTATGGTTGAGGATGTCGCTGGAAAAGATGAGGCGTAACCGAGTTAAAAGAAAGCTGGAACAAACAGTAACAAGAAAAAGACGATCAGCAGGTATATCAGTCGATCAATTGACATACCCAGTCGATTGACCATTCCGCGCAAAGAGACTGCTTCTGGAACTTTAGAACTCAGTCGATCGGCTGACCAAGCTGCTGAAGGTGATTCTTTTCGTCCTCCGATGCCCGATAACTTGAGGGACCACTTGTTTCAGGGTACTACTGCCCCGAAAATATTGAGGCAAGACCCGAATGCTGATGGGTCCATTCCGGTTCCGAAATACGACCCTTTGTCGATTAATGGTTCACATTTGAGACGGTCTGAAGAAGGGTCAAGCTACAACAAGGAGAAGGCTGTGGACTTTCAGCCTAAGTCCACCGATGCCGGCATGAGAGATTTAGAGGAGAGGGCTAAGTTACTTCTTACAGCTCCTTATTAAGAGAGATTGGTGCCGACGAAGGAACATGTATCGTTTAATAAGTTTGAAAATGTTATTCGTAGCTTAAACGTACAAGTTCCTTTTCTTGAGTTAGTCAATCAAGTGCCTGCTTATATGAAATTCATGAAGCAACTCTTATCTAAAAAGAAGTCACTTGAAACTGTTCACACTGTCGCACTCACTATGGAATCATGCCCTTATTTACCCATACTGCACCCCATAAGCTAGAAGACCCGGGTAATTTTTCAGTTCCATGTAGTATTGGCACCTTTTCTATTGAGAAGGCCTTGTGTGACCTAGGAGCCAGTATTAGTGTAATGCCCTTGAGTCTTGCTAGGAAGCTCAAATTGACTAAGTTTGCAGTTACCAACATGACAGTACAGATGGCTGACCGATCTGCGGTCCAGCCAATAGGAGTTTTAGAGGACATTCCTGTTCAAATAGGAAAGTTTTTCTTCCCTGTTGACTTCGTTGTACTAGATATGCCCGAGGATGCCCACATTCCTATTATATTGGGTAGACCATTTCTGCACACTGCTGGTGCAGTTATAGATGTGTGTTCAGGGACTTTGACCTTTAAAGTAGGAAAACACTCTATTGTCTTTGCCCAGACTGCTAAGAAGAAAGACCTCATGTGGCCAATAACTTGTAACACGGTTTCTGAAAAGAAATCATATTTTGTGCTTCCTGATATGCCTGTCTCTAAACCTATTCCTGTTGTAACCCCTCCGCCCCAGATTGGGAGCAAAGTGGAGGACGATTCCTCTGTTTTAGACATTGCAGGAGCTGGTTTGGGGAAGGAAGAGCCGCATGTTGCTCCAGCTATGCAGGAGCCAATCTTCTCAAGAGGCGGCTTAGGATGTCTTAGCTATGGCACTGATGAGGAGCTTGAAGATAAGCCAGTCAAAGTGAGGGAGTCCGACTTGGACTTTGATGAGCTAGAGGAAGTCATTGAGTGGGAAGATGTCCGATCTGTTAATCCGTTTAGTCCTGCAGATGTTGGAGTTGAGAAGAGTGCAGCTGAGGAGATAAGCACTATTGAGGCTACCTCTTGTAGCCAGAAGCCGACCAAGTGGGCCATTCCGTGGCCGTTCTTGATCAACTATTAGTTGATCACATGCTTTTTCAAACTTTCATTTTATTTCTTTTTAAGACTTTTTATTGTTTTCGTGTGCGCAAGACTTCGCATTTTAATACGTTTGCTTAGGATTTTAAACACTTTAGTCGGTTACTTTGGGTTTTGCGCAATTTTGGGCGCGTTATTATGTGCTTTTATAGGTATATAGACCATATTAGCTCAAGTTAGTGAGCTAATTCGAAGAAATCAGACGGTTGCAGTAGCTATTCCAGTCGAACGACTGGTTTGTATGGTTGATCGACTGGCTGCACAGTTCCAGGAGCTTCTGTTCCTGACATCCTGGTCGATCGACTGGGTGAGGTGGTCGATCGACCGTTGCCCGCTGCTGTACCTGTCTTCGACCTTTCCCCTGCTTTGTTTGGTCATTTTGCGGACTTAAGGGAGTCTTCTCTCCTCTTTATTTTCCGCCATATTTCTGTTTTCTTCCATTTTTAATTTTTGCACATAATTACCGCGTCCACTTTGCTTTCTTGGTTTTATGCGTGGTATTTGTTGTCTTTTCATGTACTTATTGGTAGCTTTGCTAGCTCTTTGAAACCTCATAGCTCATATTTGGTTTGGGGAGGTTTCTTTTTTGCTGCGCTTAAAGTCTTGTGAGTTTCCGAGTTCGTACTTCATGCCTTATGTAGTTAATTTACGCAAATTCCCGTTTTCCTGTTATTTCATTATATGATTTTGCACAATGGGGACATTGTGCGATTTGGTTTGGGGAAGGGTTTTGCGTTGCATTTCATTTGCTTGCATTCACGTTTACATTATTTGTCTTGCATTGTTGTTTATTTTCCCTTATATATACAGAAAATTCAAAAAAATTGAAAAAATTTGAAAAAAATTCAAAAAATGAACGTTTATTTTAGCATTTAGGTCGAGTCGGAACGGTAGTATTTCAATGATGACATTGCATTTGCATCTGTTTATGCCTAAGACTTGCTAATCGACATGTTATTAGTAGAATCAAATATGCATAGTCTACGAGTTTTTGTTAAATTATTTGCTGGACTTGAAACTTGACTTTGATTTTTGGCAAACTACATCAATTTCTGAGATTTAGAGCCTATACCTGGTGACATCCATGACCATTTTATCTAGGATTGTGAGTAGTTCTCCTTATGAGACATGTTACATAAATATGCATAAAATATGAATTTGATCTGCTTAATACCTGTATCCATTCGGTTTGTGGTTAGTTGACACATGTGGTAGAGGTTTTCCTTTATTCATTTTGCCCATAAGCTCCACACTGCCAAAAATAGCCTTTTTGTCCCGTTACTACATCCTATATTTAGCCTGCCCTTGTGAAGCTAGTAGTCTAGTTTTGGTATTGTTACTATGTTCTTGGTGGCATATGCTCATTTTGATATGTTGTTGGGAAGATGAAGAAAGGAAGGGAAAAGAAGAAAGAAAAAAATTGGAAAGGAAAAAAGAGGAGAAAAGAAAAATGATTCAAAAAGAAAGAAGAAAGAGAGTACTGTACTGTAGATATGGTCGATCGACTAACCATCCTGGTCGATCGACTGCTGCCCGAGAAGGAAAAGAAAAATCAATTCGCATAATTCAAAGTCTTTATTATATGGCGATTTTTGCTCCCATGTTGCATTTGTATCTTATGGGGAGTTAGTTGATTGATTACTACGGAGATTGTGAGTTTTGTGCTTGCTAATAGCACTGGTCTCATCGAAGATTTTGAGCAAGAAGTTGGATATTGTCATATGGTTTTGTTAGGGTACTAGCTTGATCACATGTACCTCCACGTTCTCATAAATGTTTTGCCTCTTCCTGCCCATTACCTCACATATGTTTTATCTACCTCGGCATGTGTCATGGTCATTTGTTTGGTTGGAATGCGTATGTACGGTTGTAGAGATCATTTTCATATTATATTGCAGGCATGTTCTTATAGGTCGTAGTTAGGTGAGAGTCACTACAAAGTAAATTCTTTCTATCTTTTACATATACTCACCTGTATTTATTGAGTGATTTGAGCGACCCGTGAGAGTCCATATTGATTAGTCTCTATCGTTGACGGTTCAGCAGTTTTTGACG
The DNA here is from genome assembly GCF_048544455.1 of Silene latifolia. NCBI lineage: Eukaryota > Viridiplantae > Streptophyta > Magnoliopsida > Caryophyllales > Caryophyllaceae > Silene > Silene latifolia. Next base: position 360,655,640 of record NC_133538.1, on the reverse strand, counting down.
CCTTCATAACTCGTTTGCATGATTCACAATTCTAATTGATTGTTGGTTGTTGCATTAAATTGGTTTAGGCCTTACAGTTTGCATTTCGCTCTGAGTTTGAACTCGTTCCATTAGGTTTTAGGATTGAGTCTAGTTCTTGCTTGGGGACATGCAAGGGTTTGGTTTGGGGAAGTTTGATGCGTGTCTTAAATATGATGTTTTACACCCCATTTTACACGCATTTCAGAGCTCATTTGTGTAGTTTATGCTACTATTTGCCCCATTTCGTCTACTTTCGTATTTTTATGTAATATTGCAGAATATTGCAGATTTATGCGGAAATGAGTAGATATTGAGCTAAATCCATCCCTGAGTACCTTGCATTACATTTGACATGAAGTAGAGACTCGAGAAATGAACTTGGTGCGCGTTTCGAAGCTTGAAATACAACTTTATGAAGAATTAAAAGCGCATTATCAGCTACTCTAGTCGATCGACTGGACCCTATGGTCGATCGACCAGAGCCCGACTTACAGGAACTCCTGTTCAGCATACCTCAGTCGATCGACTGCCTTGTGTGGTCGATCGACCAAGCCGCTATTTCAGACGTGAATTAAAAGATCGAGAATAAGAAAGCCCAATGTATTGTAGGTTTAGGAATAAGTTGTTACGTTATATTCCCATATAACGTAACCTGACATTAAGCTTTAATCATTCAGTTTCCATTCAGTTTTATTTAGGTATTAGAATATCAAATAATTAGGGTTTTCAATATTGTTTCGTACAATTTACAATTGCATTCGGTTTCTGGATCTTTATTCTCTGCAATTTCGTTCGGTATTCTCTCGCTCTTATTCAGTTTCATTGCTTATATTTCGTTGATAGTATAGAATTGCTAGTTAATTTCCTGAAGCCAATTATTGTTTATTGTTATTTGTTATTTAACTATTTTAAGCATGAATTCAGTAGTCCATTTCGTTATTCTTGTTGTTGTTTTTACCAATATCATGAGTAGCTAAATACCTCGTGCTAGGATGTAGGGAATATGTAGATTAGCCGGCAGTAGAATGATACGACCTAAATCGCGCCACGGTCGATCGACCGCACACCCTGGTCGATCGACTGGCCACGTGAGGTGTTGCTTCGTTTTAATTGATTTTAATTCTATATTTGACGAATCGAGTGCACGCGACTAGTTGAATGCTCAAGAAATGACCGACCCATTAGATCGAAAGATAGGGAAAGTTGTTAGATTACCAATTAAAATGACTAAACTATGCTAAGATCGAAAGATAGGTAAAGTTTAGATTTTTAGTCACTTTTTAGGATGAGAGTCAGTACTAGTGATATTAGGGACCCGTAGCGAGATCGAAAGACACTACTTGTTGAGAGTGGACCGAGAGGACCTCTTGTTTTCCCGCCTCATGTGTTTGTTTCAGACCTACTTAGTATGTTGCTGCCGAAACTACAGTGAACCGATCATCTTAGTACTCCTTTTAAATTTGATTTTATACATTTCTTTAGTTTATTGCTCATTAGTTATAGACCAATTCAAAACAACCCCCACAGAATCGTTACCTTAGACAGAAATTAAACAACTAATAATTACATCTGCCTCTCTGTGGTTCGACCCTGCTACCTCTATCTATAGTTGTAGTTAGGAATTATAAATTTATCTTTGTTGCACAACGACGGACATCAAATTTCATCCATTTACCTTTTTCCTACTCAAGTGTATTTTCAACCAGTCGATCTATCTAGAATTAGATCCGGACCATTAATAAGTAATGCACCTCCATTTTTTTATAAAAATGGTGAGGATCCTTACTTTTTTATAGAGCATACGTTTTTTTTATCATTGGTCAAATAATAAGTACGGAGGAACATGCAGAAAAAAAAAAACACAAATCATTCATTACAGATTTACCATTATTGGCAACAACAGTGTTATATAAAGTATTATATAATACAATGTTTTGGTCTTTTGGGCATGGTAATTCATGAAAATTGGATTTACAAATATTGATAAAAAAAAATATAGGAATTGGGCTCTTTAACATGCGCAAAATATTCTTTTATATATAATAATATATATATATATATATATATATATATATATATATATATATATATATATATTAATATTACATGAGTAAGATAATGATTTTAATTCAAGCCAATACAACAAAAAGAATGACCAAGAATGTTTTTGGCTTGAATTATATTCGAAGTTTAGATTGACTCTAAACCATCGTGCCTTCTCACATATTGTGCTGGAATCCCGTACTCACTTGACTTGACTCGTCACTTTGACAAATCTACTCTTGTACATTAAGGATGTATAACCTTTAAACCCCAATTAGCAACCTATATGCTACAAAATAACTCTTATGGAGTAATTCACATAAACTCTACATATGGATAGTACTTATAACTTGGGTTCGAACCCCGTCATCAACAAAACTGACATATAATTGTAAAACCAAGCGTGTCGTGTCACCCATTATTAATGAGTCACTTGAAAGACAACCGTATAAATAAGATGAAATAATATCTACTTTAAATAACATAAAATTATACACAAATTTCACATATGCAATAAAACGACATAACTTACGTTTTCTTGATGAAAAATAATGTAAGTATAAACTTTAATCCACTTCATGAACTTTTACGCGCAACTAATTTTGTTTAGCTTTGTTATAACCTTCGTGTGCGATTAACATATACGTCCTACAAAAAGAGGATCATAGTAAATTCATTAGAATACAATAAAGATAACACGAACAATAGTTTCACAATAAAAGGAGAAACAACAAATGTAAAAAAAAAACATGATTAAAAGATGCATGGAATAAATGATAAAAAATTATAGGGGTATGATGAGGACGAGAGGAGTATATATATATATATATATATATATATATATATATATATATATATATATATATATATATATATATATATCAATTAGCAAAATCCAAATTTGATTGAAAGTATGATTCTAATGGTACACAATCTCTTTTTAGTGTTTTATTTATCCATGGGAAATGTAGAGATGTAAAATTGTCTTAGTTTCTACATAAGATAATATTCTCATTGAAATATTTTATATTATTTGTTATTACTTTATCTTATTGTTATGCAATTATAATATTCCTCTAAGGCGTTTTATAAATGTTGGAGTCTTTATAATTGCTTGAAAAAACTTCCTTTAATAATATAGATAGATATTGATTATTGGAATTCTTACGCATCCAAGTAAGTTTGCTAATCACCCCTTTTATTTAATCTTAATATTTAACATGCATGAGATCTTGAGAATTCTGTAATTCAAATTTGTTGAAAATCGTTACAGATCCCTTCAAAAAGTAAGACGGACTTATACAAGCATAAAACAATGAAATAAAGCAAATAAACGTAAATAAAAAGGAAAAGGAGGGAGATATTATATGCACCCTTAACCTACATGTATCGTTGACAAAGTCTAGTGTCGTAATCTTTAGTATATCTTGCCTCGAGGGGCCGTTGTGGACGAATATAAATTGCTTTCCAAACACGTTTTTCAAACTCGAACACGATTTTTCAAACTTGAATTGTGACTTCGTTTCTCAACAAAAATTTGATTTGAAATATGTTTTGGAATCGTGGAAGAGTGTAGATTTGAAATATGTAAACCAAATGGGTTTGAGACGGGTTGAAGCCTCGAAATGGGCTGTATAGAACACGCAAAAACAGAGCACTGTGCTGCTTGTTTATGTCGTGTTTGTGGGCTGTTTTGGAGAGGAAAATGAAAGGGTTAGGGTATGTGTAGGAGGGTCCGAACAAGGGACCAAATGAGGTGCGAAATGGGTCGAAAATGTCATTGAAAATCGAGACCAAAATGAGCTTAAATTGAGTTTAAAATCGAGCTAGAAATCGGGCTAAAATCGCATTAAAAAACCGTCGTAAAACTCGAGTTTTCATATCGAATTTTTTAAAACGATTTAAATTCAATATCATTTTTCAAATCAAATCAAATAAATTTCACCAAAACATTTACTCTATTTTCAATAAAATAAACTTGAGAAAATAAATTCAAATTTAAAATGATAAAATTAATTCATTTATGAATTAAACATTAATTTAAATTTCATTTAAATTAATAAATATCCATCAAGGACGCCCATTGTACAACGTAAAACGAGCTAAAAATAATGACAATGCCAACTAACGAATACATGTCGTCCTATCATCACCCGGATCTTTGGATCTTCCAGTTGTTTTTCTCGGATCTCATTTTACAATTCCGGCTCAATGATGAAATCACTTAGAGCATCCCCCTTTTGTATCACATGTATTCTCATCTTGCCCACTTCTTCCTTCAACTTCATAATTTATATGGCGGTACAAATGGAATGCACTGACTTTTTACTCAAGGCATCGACAACCACGTTGGACTTTCCTTTATGGTATACTATTTCCATGTCGTAATCATCGATTAACTCGATCCATCTCCATTGTCTCATATTCAATTCCTTTTGGGTCTAGATATATTTCAAAATCTTATGGTCGGAAAACACTTTGTGGTAGCCCCATAGAGGGAATGCCTTCAAATATTTAATGCGAAGACCACTACACCCAATTCTAAGTCGTGAGTTAGATAATTCTCCTCATATGGCTTAAGTTATCATGAGGCATACGCCATAACCTTACCTTCTTACATCAACACACACCCGAACCCATTCTTGGAAGCATCGATATAAACTTTTACGTTTTCACTTCTATTTGGCAAAGTGAAGATGGGAGTGGTGGTCAAGCGTTCCTTTAGTGTTAGGAATGCCGTCTCACAACTTCCTTTCCACTTGAAATGAATATCTTTTCTCATCAAAGCGGTTAGAAGCCTTGCTATCTTGGAGAAGTCCTTCGCGAATCTCCGATAATAACCAGCCAACCCCAAAAAGCTTCTTATTTTCACCACATTCTTGGGTGACTCCCACCTTGACACGGCTTCGATCTTACTTGGGTCTACCGCCATACCTTCCTTGGATATCACATTCCCTAAAAAGGCAACCTTTTCTAGCCAAAATTCACACTTGCTCAACTTGGCGTAAAGTTGGTTATCTCTTATGGTTTGTAACACTATCCCTAAATGCTCTTCATGTCCCTCCTTTGTCTTTGAGTAGACCAAGATGTCGTCGATAAACACAACCACGAACTTGAACAAATAAGGACTAAAGACTCGGTTCATCAAATCCATGAAGACCGCCGGAGCATTGGTTAGTCCAAACTGCATCAGTACATATTCATAGTGTCCATATCTCGATCGGAAAGCGGTTTTGGGAATGTTCGCATCCTTGATTTTCAATTGATGAGAACCCAATCGCAAGTCAATCTTGGAGAATACCTAGGCTTCACTCAGTTTGTCAAATAGGTCATCTATCCTCGGTAACGAATACTTATTCTTGACGGTGACACGGTTCGACTCTCTAGAGTCGATACACAATCTTATGGTACCTTCCTTCTTCTTTACAAACAAAAGTGGTGCTCCTCGCAGGAACACACTTGGTCTAATATAACCCTTATCCAACAACTCATTTAATTGTTTATTTAATTCCTTCAACTCCTATGGACCCATCCGGTAAAGGGCCTTAGATATAAGTCCCTTCCTCGGTTTTAGTTCTATATGAAACTCCACGGCTCTCTTGGGAGGTAATCCCTGTAGCTCCTCTAGAAATACATCATCAAACTCCCTGACTATGGGGATGTCACTAGCCCTAGGTTCTTCTATTCTAGTGTCCCTCACATGACACAAAAGCATGGGACAACCCCTTCTTAGACACGACTTTAACGTAGTTACATTGATGACTTTCACCTTTGGTTTAATCATAAAGCCATGGTATGACACTCTAATTCCCTTAGGACCTTTTTAACAAAACCTTCTTTTGATGACAATCTATATTGGCCTTATAATTTTGTAACCAATACATGCCTAGTATCACATTAAAGCTTGCTAAGGGAAACTCAAACAAATTGGCTGGGAAGTCAACCTCCCCAACCATTACCGACACTTCTCTAAACAACTTGGTACATGTGATGGACTCTCCTGACGCTATCACTACCTCTTCCTTTACACTATCAAACTCCCCCAAACCCAAGGTTGTCACATGACTCTTAGAAACAAAGGAGTGTATTGCACCCGAATCGAAAAGTACAAAGGTAGGTGTAGATACTCGTATATGTCTATATTGGAATTTGCAGAGAATTCGTCAAACATCCATTGATGATAGGACAACGTGTACTTCGTTCAACAGTGTTATTATTTGTTGGAGCTTGTGTCCTCCACAAATTAGTGTGATAACATTAATAAATCTCTTATAGGTTCACAAGGGTATACTTCGTATTTTATCAGTTGATTAACGATTACCTAATAACGGTTGGCTTGCTTGAAAGTTTGACGTTATTATCATCATACAGATGGCGGTGATCAACTGGTCCCTAAAAGTCACACCTAAAGGATATGTTTGAGAGATGTGGTTATGGAAATGTAATGACATTGATGCCTTATATGACTAAACAGTTAGTCAACATGTTGATGAGACGATTATTTAATGCCGATTAAATAATATTAGCTGAGACGAATTAACTGTCAATTCGTAAATTGAATATAATATGTTATATTTAATTAATGTATATAATGTTAATCTTGGACGAATTAATATGTTAATTAGTAATTAAATGTAATCGGTTATATTTAATTATCTAATTATAAATATGCGATATTTATAGTTGACGAATATATTATACAATATTGTCATTATGAATTATTACAGGCCGACCTTAATATATCGACTGCAAGCTGTTGTATGAAGACTTATTAATACGGAATAAAATCAATGACAATTTATAATAAGAGACATTATTATACATTTGAGGTAACAACTTAAAATAAGGAGATTTTTAACCTTATTTGTGATTTGGACCTCTCGGTCAAACCGTGTAAAAGGGAAAAGAAATATCCCTCTTTTCTTCTCTTATTTTCGGTTTTATAATGGAAAAAGAGGATTCATTTTCTACTCTAATTCTCTTTTGACCTAGCCTCCTCTCATCAAATAAAAACACAACAAAAACCTAAAAATTTTACAGAAAATTTAGGGGATCGATTCTAGCAAGAAGCAAAGGGCATATCTCATATCATCTTGGGTGCAACTGATAGGTGAATATCATTGCGATATTGTTCTTAGGCCGATTTTGCTAGGACCGAAGGTTGTTTCTTCATTCTCTACTTTTGTTTATGCAATTTATTTTATGACTAGTTTTCATCATTATAAATTTCGTTATAATCCTTAATAATAAGGGAAGTATACAGATTATTTCCCACAAGTGGTGTCAGAGCCAAGGCCACGAAATTTATTTTGATGATTTTCATAAAATTTGATGTAAACAATAATTAGGGTATCGAAAAAAAAAAAAAAACTTAATCGGCTGAAATTTTTTTTATGCCGAGAACAATTTATTGTTTACAGCCGAGTTGTTTTGTTTTTTTGTTGTTGTTTTATTTCAATTTGATTCTTTCATATTGTTCTTTTAATAAGTTAAGATAATAATATGATAATTTGTAGATGTTTCGATTTAATAAATCGAGATGTAAATGGAAATTGGTTTTGTCGGATTGATGAATTGTTTTTGCTGTTTTTTGGCATATAACTTAATTTAACAAAAGTTTAAATCAATTTATGATAATCGGTTTTATCATGATTTAGATATTCTTTTAACAGGTTAAATTTGAATAATCTAGTTTGAACATGTATTTAAATTAAAAGTTGAATATACCAATCTTGTTAATAGCAACTTTAAATAATTGTTCTTTTTTTTTTCGATCGAAGGGTGCGGCTGTTTTTCCAAAAGAAGAAAAAAAAAATTTTTTTGGGTGTTTTTGCTGAAATGCCGAGAAATAGGAAGAAAGAAAAATTCTGTTTTTTTTTTTCGTTTTACTCCAGCCGAGAGCAAAGGAAAAAAAAAAAACCTCTGTTTTTTGTTTTTTTTTTCTGTTTGACGAGACCAAAAAGGAAAAAAATTTACCGTTCTTATTGCTTTTCATTCACATTCTAGTTAATGCATCATATTCCGCCTAAAACCAAACCACCTACTAAAATGCATGAAAATTGACACATATAGGTTGTATGTTAGTTTTCATAGACATACAGATGTCACATGTTTATTAAGCCATCACCTTAGTTTATTCATTCACGCATGCTAGATATTAGTTCACTTAAAATGAATTAAAATAAAGTTGATGAGATCTTCCTCTAAAACGGAAATTGAGATTAGTCTTTATAAGGGCAAACAATTATGAATCCCTTCTTCGTCGGTAGGCATAATATGACCCCTTCTACGTTGGGTATGCAGTTTGTGTTAACTTAGTTTATAACAACATTATAGTCCGAAGAGTTTCTCGTGATTATGATGGACTAAAGATAGAATTTACAAAAATTTATCGACCAATAATTCTAACAGTAGAATTAGCCAAAAGGTTGGCTTATCAATTTACAGATAATTGAGTCTTGGGATTATTTATATAGTTCTTGAAGAAGGTCAATTGTATAAATGCATGAGTCTTCGCGTTATAACAGTATTACATTAGACTTAAATAAAACGATGCACATGCTTATTATTTATTCTTCTTTTTGCAGTGTAGAACACGTTTATAATACTGTTACAACAAAAGGCTGGAAATAACGAAATCAGTACACGCGACTGAAGAATGATGGGTCCAACTTTGCGGTCTGGGAGGCAGCACTACGGAATACTGTCATTGCCGACGGTAAGCTCAAGTACTTAACTGAGCCAATACCGGTAAACCCAGGCCCCAATGAGGGAGTTAACGAGTCACTTGCTTATAGTGATTTCGTCATGGAAGCGGGTGCGATAAAGAACGTACTCATCATTGCAATGGAAACCAATTTGCAGAGACGCTTCATTGCCCAAGGTGCGAACAAGATTTTCACCACGCTCACTAACGAGTTCTCAAAAGCACCGAGAATCGTTACTTATGAGCATACCTGTCACTTCTTTGATGTGAAACTCCAAAAGGGCCAACCGGTTAGCCCACACATTCTTAACATGATTGAGAATGTCGAGAAATTGGAGGCACTTGATTGTAAAATCAATGAGAGCATAGTCATTGACCGTATGCTTCATTCTCTTCACGATGGTTTTGCCCTTTTCAGGGCGAACTACTACATGAATGACTTAAAGAAAAGTCCTCATGCGATACACTCACTTCTCGTACAAACCGAGAAGGATATGAAATTGAGTGGGAGCATGAAGCAGGATGTTCTCACGACTTCCAACAAGGGTAAAGGTAAGGGCAAAGCTCCAGGCGACCTAACTGTAGGTAAGTCAAAATTCAAGAAGCCAGGAAACGGTAAGAGTGGGCCTGGTGAGACTAGTGGCTCACAGAGCAAGGCAAAGAGCAAGGGCGGTGACATTGAATGCCACCATTGTCACAAGACTGGACATTGCATGTGGAAGCCAGGAAACGGTAAGAGTGGGCCTGGTGAGACTAGTGGCTCACAGAGCAAGGCAAAGAGCAAGGGCGGTGACATTGAATGCCACCATTGTCGCAAGACTGGACATTGCATGTGGAACTGTCCCGTGTACCGTGAGGACATAAAAGCAGGCTGCGTCGTTCCTATTGGTATGTCATCTTATATTCATATGATTGAGATTAACCATGCAAGTTTCGGAACTTGGGTACTTGATACTGGTTGTGGTTCTCATCTATGTAATCATTTGCAGTGTAATACCCCATACTCCAAGTGCCTTACCAGGACCACTCAGGTATAAGGATACTACCATCTCGGTTACCCGAGGCATGATAATCATAAGACAATAACGAAACAACATTTAATAGTATAACTTTAGTGAAAAGGACAAATCAAGCCAAATCCCAAAATACGGGTACAGGTTCTTAAACCAACTGTCTAATCAACTAAATGTAAAGTTTATTAAACGACTAAGCTACAGCGGAAGACTTCTATCATCTGACAGTGGCACATCCCAGCAATCCCATGTGACTCAACTCAAACTTGCTCAATTACTACTCACCATCCCCGAATGGATCACCGCAGGTTTTACAAACAACAAAACGGGGTCAGTACTAATCACAAAATCTATATATATATCAACAATACGATAAACAGATATCTCACGCCGTCACACACACAACCACGAGTCACATGGGATTGTTGGGATGTGCCACTGTCAGATGATAGAAGTCTTCCGCTGAAGCTTTGTCGTTTAATAAACTTTACATTTAATTGATTAGACAGTTGGTTTGAGAACTTGTACCCGTATTAAGGGATTTGGCTTGATTTGTACTTTTCACTAAAGTTATACTATTAAATGTTGTTTCGTTATTGTCTTATGATTATCATGCCTCGGGTAACTGAGATGGTAGTATCCTTATACCTGAGTGGTCCTGGTAAGGCACTTGGAGTATGGGGGTGTTACATGCAGGGCCTAAGAAACATCACACCTCTCGGAAAGGGTGATGTGAACCTGCGAGTCGGGAATGGAGCTAGAGTTGTTGCTGTCTCGAAGGGAACATATGTAATCCAACTCCCTAGTGGTTTTAAATTATTTTTAAATAACTGTTACTATGTACCCAGTTTGTCTAAGAACATTATTTCAGTTTCCGTACTTGATAAAGACGGATTTTCATTTTTAATAAAGGATAATAGCTGTATTTTCTCTTTCAATGAAATGATTTATGGCAAAGCAGTTTCCATGAATGGAATTTACATCTTAGATCAAACCACGGAAGTATTACACGTGAATAATAAGAAATTAAAGGATGGTGACAAAGATCAAACCTATCTATGGCATTGTCGAATGGGACACATAAATGAGAAACTCGTCGATAATGGGACTATTCCCGCATTTGAATTTTCTACATATGGCACGTGTGAATCATGTCTCATTGGCAAAATGACTCGAATTTCCTTCAAAGGTGTTGGAATGCGCGCTAGTGACCTATTAGGACTCATACATACTGATGTTTGTGGACCTATGTCAATTACCGCTAGAGATGGCTATAGATATTTTATCACTTTCACGGACGATTTGAGTAGATACGGATATGTCTACTTAATGAAGCATAAAAGTGAGTCCTTTGAGAAATTCAAGGAATACCAGAACAGGGTTGAGAACCAACTGGGTAGAAAGGTTAAAGAACTCCGTTCAGATCGGGGTGGCGAATATCATTCAAATGAGTTTGATCAACACCTTAAAGACTGTGGAATCGTTTTGCAGTTAACTCCACTTGGAACACCTCAATTAAATGGTGTGTCCGAATGGAGAAATCAAACCTTACTTGATATGGTTCGATCCATGATGAGTCACACGGTAGTGCCTGATTCATTATGGGGTTTTGCTCTTTTGTCTGCTGCTCTTATACTTAACCAAAGTCCGACTAAAGCTGTCGACAAGACTCCATATGAAATGTCGAAGGGAAGGGTCCTTAACTTGTCCTTTATTCGGGTTTGGGGCTGTGAGGCTTATGTCAAGTGGAGACACGAGGATAAGCTCGGCCCGCGATCGGTCAAGACATACTTTATAGGTTATCCAAAAGGAACATTTGGTCATTACTTCTATTCGCCTACCGAACATCGAGTTTTTGTTGCGGCTAGTGCGACGTTCTTAGAGAAAGAATTTCTCGAGAATAAGACAAGTAATAGAACCTTCGAGCTGTCGGAGATTCCAGAACCAACAACCGAGGAACAGATGGAGGAAGTTGTTCCTCCAACTGATGATACGGTTAATATTCTTGAGGAACCTAGGAGGTCGGGTAGAGTCTCTCATCCTCCGGAAAGATACATTGGTATAGTCGAGGAGAATGACGTTTTACTCCTAGAGAGTAATGAACCCACTACCTATAAATGTGCTATGGCCTGTTCCGACTCTAAGCTATGGCTCGAAGCCATGCAATCCGAGATGGAATCCATGTATGAGAATGACGTATGGGATCTTATTGATTTACCTAACAAGGTAAAACCTCTATAGTGCAAATGGCTTTACAAAATAAAGCATTCTGTAGACGCGCAACCAGATACCTATAAGGCACGACTAGTGGCAAAAGGTTTCACTTAAGTGCACGGATTGCGTTATGATGAGATTTTTGCACCTGTAGTCATGCTACGTTCCATTCGGATAATCTTAGCGATTGCCGCATTTCATGACTATGAAATTTGGCAAATGGATGTGAAAACCACCTTCTTAAACGGTTATTTGGAGGAAGAGTTGTACATGGTGCAACCCGAAGGTTTCATAGATCCTGAACATCCTAAGAAAGTATGCAAGCTTAAGCGTTCCATTTATGGACTTAAACAAGCTTCTCGGAGTTAGAATCATCGTTTCGACCAGGTGATAAAAGAGTATGGTTTCACTCGATCGGTCGAGGAACCATGCTTATATATCAAGTCGAGTGGGAGCAAGATTGTATTGTTGATATTGTATGTCGATGACATACTCTTGATTGAGAATGACATTCCTCTCCTATCTTCGGTTAAAGAATGGTTGAAGAACCATTTCCAGATGAAAGATCTGGGTGAGGTACAACGCATATTGGGAATCCGTATCTACCGAGATAGATCACGACGGATGTTATCACTTAGTCAGGAATCTTATTTGGATAAGATTCTTGAGAAGTTCAGCATGACCAACTCCAAGAAGGGGAACCTTCCAATGACGTCTGGGATGCAGTTGAGCAAGTCTCAGTCACCCACGACGCCTGAAGGGACTGAGCGCATGAGTCGTGTTCCTTATGCATCTGCAATAGGATCAATCATGTATGCCATAATATGCACACGTCCAGACGTGGCATATGCATTGAGTATGACGAGTCGGTACCAAAAGAATCTAGGTGAAACACACTGGATAGCTGTTAAAAATATCTTCAAGTACCTACGGAGGACTAAGGATAGGGTATTGACTTATGGAGGCGATACTAAGCTATCGCAATCGGTTCGTGAGATGCTAGCTTCCAAACGGATCGAGATGATTCAAAATCTCGGTCCGGGTTCGTCTTCACTCTTAATGGTCTTTGCGGTCGGTGGAAGAGTTCCAAACAGAGTGTTGTAGCAGATTCTACCACTGAATCCGAGTACTATGCCGCTTCGGAAGCAGCTAAGGAAGCGATATGGATGCGTCAATTCTTACAAGGACTTACGAAAGTTTCTAGTTCGAATGACACGATCACCATCTATTGTGACAATAGAGGTGCCATCTTCCAGGCTAAGGAGCTAAAGTGTAGCAAAAAATCTAGACATGTACATCAGAAAGCTCACCTGATCCGTGATTACGTGGAGCAAGAAGAGATAGTGATTGACAAGGTAGCTTCGGATGACAACATCGCGGACCCTCTCACTAAACCGTTGAATTTTTATAATATTTTGTTTTTCATGTGGATTGTACTGACAACTTTGAACGCCAAAAAGTGAACTGAATTACATTATATTTTGTTTGGTCCGTAATTGCCTTAATGAGCTGATAACTCTGGCTATTATATTGTGCAGTCGATTGATGGTTGGTTTAACGAGCCATAAGTCAATCGGTTGACCGATCGATCACAGATGCGAGATTATATCGATACCTCGTAGGACAAATTTTTGTGACAACGTAATGGAGTCCTAAATGTTTAAAAACATTCGGTGCCAGGTTGTGGATAGGACATCCATTGTGTTCCTAGAGTTGATTCTTTTGACTATCGACTGTCTCTTGAGATTAAGGCAGTTTTTGAGTGACTTTGGTTTCTTTCTCACGGTCTGCCGTAACTGGAGGCTAAGTAGATTTTTTCTGGGTCATTTCATACTGTGCTTACATCTGCAGGATTCGAGTTGAGGAAAATATCCAACCTTTATCAGGTATAGTTATTTCTCAGGGCCACTCGAGGAGTTGTAACTGAAATGCATGGCGATGCTCGAATGATGATTCGTTTATCAGTTAAGTTATTCTCTAGTCGGGGAAACCACTCTTGATACAGATCACTTGTAAAATACGACCTTTGTGAATACAGATTTGGCAAATTGTTTTACATTGAGTGGGAGAAATTTTCGGATATGAGAATCGGTTATTGCACATACACTTGTGAGGACAAGTGGGAGATTGTTGGAGCTAGTGTCCTCCACAGTTAGTGTGATAACGTATATAAATCTCTTATAGGTTCACAGGGAATACTTAGTATTTTATCAGTTGATTAACGTTTATTAATAACGGTTGGCTTGCTAGAAGTTTGACGTTATTATAATATTGATGGCGGTGATCAATTGGTCCCTAAAAGTCACACCTAAAGGATGTGTTTGAGAGATGTGATACATGTAGGTTAAGGGTGCATATAATATCTCCCTCCTTTTCCTTTTTATTTACGTTTTTATGCTTTATTTCATTGTTTTATGCTTGTATAAGACCGTCTTAGTTTTTGAAGGGATCTGTAACGATTTTCAACAGATTTGAATTACAGAATTCCCAATATCTCATGCATGTTAAATATTAAGATTAAATAAAAGGGGTGATTAGAAAACTTACTTGGATGCGTAAGAATTCCAATAAACAATATCTATCTATATTATTAAAGGAAGCTTTTTTCAAGCAATTATAAAGACTCCAACATTTATAAAACGCCTTAGAGCAATATTATAATTGCATAACAATAAGATAAAGTAATAACAAATAATATAAAATATTTCAATGAGAATATTATCTTATGTAGAAACTAAGACAATTTTACATCTCTACATTTCCCGTAAATAAATAAAACACTAAAAAGAGATTGTGTACCATTAGAATCATACTTTCAATCAAATTTGGATGTTGCTAAGTGATATATATATATATATATATATATATATATATATATATATATATATATAACGAGTAATATTGTATTACATAACGATTAATATTGTATTATAAAACAATATCACGAATTTTTTTTTGGTAGTATAAGTTGTGATATTGTTTAATATAACGTATGATATTGTATCATGGACTCACAGACTCAAAGAGATAGGGTGGACTCATGTGATCCTAATTGTACATATATATATGTATATGTATATGTATATATATATATATATATATATATGTATATGTATATATATATATATGTATATGTATATATATATATATATATATATTGTGTGTGTGTGTGTGTCTCTATGTGTGTATATACACACATACACAAATACGATACATAGTACTTTACTTGTATTGTGTAACTATTTGTACAAATCTTATTAATAAATAATGTTGGTTTAACCGAATTTTTTTAATTGATTATGTTTTCTTTATATATATATTGCGTATCGATGTTATCTTTGTGTGAATTTGATTTTAGAGTTGAAAATCATTGTATTTCCATTAGCGACATCGATCTTTCGCCAAATATTATTTTATGTGCGTACACTCCTTTCAAATGTTTTTTTATCTACATATTAATCATTTAGTAATAAAATATTTAGTAAAATAACTTAATTTTTATTATTAGGTCAATATAAGCATTATGACTAATAAATATTGTTGTAACATTAAATGCCCCCTCCATTATTCATTTATGTCGTTTTAGGAAACAACACAAAAATTAAGAAATTAGATTAAATGTGATTATAACATTAGTTAGGCAATAAATAATGTTTTGTAAAGAACAAAATACTTAGTTCTTTGAAATATATAGTGAATTTATTTATTGTAAACCAATGAAAAAATGTGGTATGGAATGAAATTAATAACTCATAATTAATTTGCAATTCCACTTAAAAAGAGAGTGCATATAAAATGCAAAACGATATATAAAGAGTAAATTTATCAGTTACCTAAAACGACATATAAAGAATAATGGAGGGAATATAGTTTAATTTTTTAATATTATTTGATTTCAATTTTGAAAAATGAGGAAAAAACGGGGGTTATAATGTTTTTGTTGGAACTGACTGCTATCCCTAAACTTGTGATAATAACCTATCCGAAAATTACCTAAAACTGAAAGAACCAGACCCAGTGGCGGAGCCAAAAATTAACCCCAGCGGGGACAAAAAATCTTAATAGGAGGCGAACTGGTAATGATTTAAGGTAAAATCAAAAAAAGATAGAAATTTCTAACTAAAACAATGAAATTTTCGACCGCCCTTGCCTCTGCTAGCCCCCTAACTGAACCACTTACCCAGCCTGACCCATTTCGAACTAAATTCTTGAAAACCTAAATTATCTCGACCCGAACCTGACCCGGTTGGCTCGTTTGCCAGGTCTATCTCCTTCCCAAATATGTTTTTACATTTTATTAATATATTCTTTATAGAAATTAAAAGCATAAATAAATGATGGGACGTGAGGAATGTCAAACTTTTTTCTTTCTAACCTAACTTATCGGGTACCTTTGAAGCAAACATCCTTAGAAAAACTATTGTTTAATACAGAGTATACTACTACGTGTGTAGTAGAGGTTGGAAATCCCAAGAAATTTGTGCACATCTAGATGTCAGAATGATCTAGGCAAATACGGAATTAATATCAAAATTTCAAGCGAGGGTCGAGAAATTATTATGATGTAGTAGAGGTTGGACATCCCAAGAAATTTGTGAAAAATTTCATTGGTTGTTAGAATGGGCATGCTTGCTCTGATAATCATAAAATACATAATGAATGGATCGTGTAATGATCAATTTCAGCTTGTCATAAGAGGCAATCAGGTCATTTAACAAAAATTTTAGAATGATAGAATTGCTATGGAATTCATTTGCATTCTCGAGAGTAGTTAGTACTAAAAAAGATTAAGTCACTTGGATTAATTACAATGACTTGAAACTATTATTAAGTTATTAGATATAATATTTAAAATATGATGTTTAGATAATTACAGTATTAAACTCTATTTCTGTATTATTTTATATATATGTTAATTTTTATTAAACATTATTTCTATATTATTCATTATGTTAATTATTAATTTTATTTTAAGTGTTTAAAAAAAAGTGAGCTTACAGACGTTTTATGTTGTAAATTATCATATTGAATAATGCGTATAAAATTAGAGACTGTGAATATTTCTAAGTTTTTTTTTTCTATAGTATATAAAAATTTTCACATATATATAAATAAACACGATTATTGAGAAATAATATTCTAATTCTAATAGAAAAGTTGAAAAAAGTAATTTTAAAATAGTAAGTGCACAAATATTAAAAATTAATCTTCTAATTCTAATAGAAAAGTTGGAAAAAGTAATTTTAAAATAATAAGTGCACAAATATTAAAAATTAATTTTCTAATTCTAATAGGAAAACTGTAAATGATTAATTATTTCCTAATTCTAATAGAAAAATAAGTAATTAGATTTAAAATTTAATTAAGTGTTTTGAAAAAGTTGGAGACTACCACATCGCTCGAAAAAAACCTCAAATATTCATCTTCGACTCTTCTACGTAATAAAGACATGAAACAAGTAAAAAATAACGTAAATAGATACATAATATACTGTTTTTGATGGGATCTCTCAAAATAATCATATAGTATGAAAAAATATAAATAGAAGTAAGACAAATATAGGTTAATCATCATCTTTATCATCTTTTCACATACCTCACATTAATATGGTATAATTATTATTTTATTACCCTGCAAAAACCAAATGAGGTCTTTACCTAAAGTTGTTACCTTTTTATTACTGTGAATTGATTTCTTCTAATTTAACAAAATTTCATTAGTTTTGATTCAAATTGGGCCTTCATGACCACTTGGACGGATTTTTCTCTTCCCGTTTGTGGATAAATGTTTTCTTAATTACGTTTCTTTATATGTTGACATGCGTTTATGTGTTCCAGTTGTAAAGCTAATTGGATTTTTTTATTTGGTTTGATCAATTAGAAAAACATCTTAAAAATATTATCAAACGACATTCTCAAGGAAATTTTAACATAAACAATTTCAAGTTTACACTACCTTTTCATAAATATTCCAAGTTTTAACAACCCACGCAATTGTACGGGACATAAGGTCAACTTGAGTGACAAGTAATACACTAAAATGGGGTCTCTAATTGATCTCAGGTAATTCAACCAATACACACCCAAAGAGCAGATGACTACATTCATTTTTGGCCATGGAGAATCAGGAGGGGCGTAATACATTGGGTTAATAGGTGTTTGAGGTCAGGTTTTAAGAATGTTGTCAATAGACCAAGAAGAGTAATGAAAATGAATAGAAGAAACTTATTGCGGGTCCAAGGGGTTTAACACTGAGTTGACCAAAACCACCAAAAGATTAAGGAGAAAAGATCCGAGTAAATCAAGACGCGTTGAAGTGATTAAGGTTTTAAAAGAGTCTAGGATGAAGGTCAAATTAAAGGAGTAGAAGGTAAGAGGGAGCTGACAAAACGAGGGACATACCCACACAATGTGGATGATGCTCTTAGAATGATGGTGACACATGCTAAAGAAGGCGAAACAGGCAAACCTCGAGAGCTGAGACTAATATTATATGAGAGTATACCCCACCAAGCAAGCTACTAGAAAAGAAAATTATGATGCTTGGTACATATGGAACATGATCATTTAAGGTTGGCCATGAAAAGAAGGGTAAGGTGAGAGTAAGAGCACTCTTTAGAATTAGAGAAGCCTAAGGAGAAACTTTTAAAGTAGCAACGATAGTTGATATATTAGTCACAATAGGGTTAAAAAGAAATTGAGTAACAAGAATATTTTGATGTTGAAAAAAGAGCACATTAAACTCATTATCAAAAACGTTTCAAGAGACATTGACAATAATAAAGATATGAAACACATGGTTAAGGTGGGGAGGATGGGTAAAATGTGCTATTCAATAAGTGTCGATTAGTTTAGCATTAACTATTATCTACGCAATATTTATTGTTAATCAAATATGTTAGCATTAAAACTGATCTGTAGTCCCCTTTATACAATAAAGGCTAAAACATCCTTTGTAACACCCGCGAATTTAACTTAATAGGTAATTTATTAAAATCGCTAATTTAATAATACTCGATTTTAGTTGGTATATTATTTATTTGATTTTATAATTTCAAAATCGTGTTTTCGTTTCATAAAAATTAATTTGGTTTTATTTGGACCCGGAATGCCTTAAAAGTCGTAGTGTGAGTCTTTTTAGTGCAAAACCAAGTCACAAACCAAGTGCCTTTGTTATTGGGCCAAAACAAACCAATGGACCATCTTTAAAACAACAAAAACTCCTTTTAGGGTTTCCCTTCTAATTTTTCAGCAAGTTCATCTTCTTACTTAGGAAAAATGAGATTTCCACCATTAAACCTTCGAAAACTCAAAGCTCAAGACGGATGTCATTTCTTCGTTTCTCAACGAAATCCTATGATTTTTGTACCAATCTTCTCCTCTCCTTCTCCTCCTTCTTTCCATGTAAGAAAAATCTTACTTTTTGAACCTTTCAGAAAATCCATCTTTTTGTAAAATGAGTTTTCTAAACCCTTTTGTCTTAAACTTGTTTCTAGGTAAAAGCTTTAGTATTCCGGATTAGTATTGACTCGAAATCGTGTTATTTGAAGTGCTAAAAGGTAATGGTGATAGGTTACTCGACATTATGTCAAATTTTTGTGTTTATATGTTATAGTTTGTTCATATTTATGTTAAAGT
The DNA here is from genome assembly GCF_048544455.1 of Silene latifolia. Classification (NCBI taxonomy): domain Eukaryota; kingdom Viridiplantae; phylum Streptophyta; class Magnoliopsida; order Caryophyllales; family Caryophyllaceae; genus Silene; species Silene latifolia. The sequence goes on along the minus strand of NC_133538.1, from coordinate 360,636,006 downwards.
TTGAATCTTTACTTGTTTCACATGTTTGTTGTTGAATGAGTTTATATGAGAAACTATCTCATGGTTGGTTGAAGAAATTTCCAATCTTTTGGGTTACATGGGTGTTTACATGGAAGAATTAGTGAGTAAACTATCTTATTCATGCTTAATATTTATGTTTAATCATGTCATGAAATTGTTAGTTTGGAAATATTTGATTTAAGAACAAATTGAGTATAATTAGTTGTTTAAAATATGTAAACTTTTGATTTTAGAACAATTGGGTAAGTTGGTTGCTTGAATATGTAAACTATTGATTTCTGTCTCAAGTATATATGTGAAAGTACTTGTTAATTACATATTCTTATTCAATTTGGTAAAGTTTCTATGAGAAAAATAGGACTTTTTTACGAGGGGTGAAATTTCAACAGTTGTTGAAAATTTCACCACATGGGAAAAACTGATTTTTGGTAAAGATTCACGAAGGGTGAAATTTCACCTGGCGGGTGAAATTTCCTGCGCAGTCGCATTTTACTAAAATGGCCATAACTCCCTCATTTCTTGTCCATTTCAGGCGTATGACCTACTGTTAGAACCGTAAGAGGATAATATATCACCTCCAATTAGTTTCACCTCATTCTCATGTCTAGAACCCAATTTATGACCATTTGAAGTTGACCCTAGTTGTAGTCGAGTACTAAACTTGTTGTTATAAATTGAGTTTTATGTTTCTTGTTGGGTATGCATCTTAACCTTGGTTCTAATGCTTATGTATGGTGTGTTGATAACTTTTTTCATCATTGGAGCCCTCTGATGTTTTTCTTCACTTGTCACTTCTATTAATCATCTATTTATTTATGCATCTTTCCCATGCTTGGTAAGTGGTAAATTTAAAAATTGTATACATTATGACCATGCAAATTATTGTTGCCCTTATTTGTGACTCAAGTGTGACGTTTTACATAGTGTGACGACTTGATATTCCTTACTTACCCCTTTCGGACCTTTGGTTACGGTTATGTGTGCCATGTTTCCGGATTGGGTTATCCTTCCGCCTTTCTTCGGACCTTTGATTACGGTTATGTGTGCCATGTTTCCGATTAGAGGTTACTCGACCATTTGTTACGGATATGTTTGCCATGTTTTGAGTCTTGGAGGCGATTGGTATATCGCTTGTAGAATCGGGTGACGTCCATCCCGAGAGTCTGGATCCAATTTTAGACTAAGATTGTATTATTATCTTCGTACTACCAGGAGGTTGGAGTCTAGGTTGTCGTCTTTTGAGTCCATGCTTAGTATATGTCTTACACTTTGAGTCAAGTCAATATGAGATTGGTTGACCTTGTTGTTGTACCTTCGTGAATGCATACTTACTCTTAATTTATCATGCTTATCTCACTATGATTATCATGTATATTCCCTTGTTCATTATTATTCAAAGTAAGGTGTGTTGTGTCTTGGATATGCTTTAAAGGTAGCCTCTGAGCCGGACACTTGTGTGTTGTATCATGGACATGCTTTAAAGGTAGCCTCTGAGCCAGACACTTATATGTTGTGCCTTGGACATGGTTTAATGGTAGCCTCTGAGCCGGATACTTGTTTGTTGTGTCTTCGACATGCTTTAAGGATAGCCTCTGAGTCGGACACTTGTCTGTTGTGTCTTGGACATGCTTTAAGGGTAGCCTTTGAGCCGGATACTTATGTGTTGTGTCTTGGCCATGCTTTACATGTAGCCTCTGAGCCGGATACTTGCGTGTTATGTCTAAGACATGCTTTAAAGGTAGCCTATGAGCCGGATACTTGTGTTGTGCCATACAAGTATAATAATTATTCACTTTAGCCTTCTTGTATCATACCATTCATATTACCATGCGTGTTTATATTTGTATTATTATTTATGACGGTTTTGTCGGATTATCTCATATGTATGTATCATATGCCTTATCTATGGTTGACTAGACATGTTTTCAATGTAATTCTTATGTCTCAGTGCTTGCATCAAATAGTTATATTTATTATGTTCTAACATGTTCCTGCTTATCTGTGTTTTGACATATTGTGGCTGGGAGAACCTTGAGTTTCTCCCCACTGACTGTGGCGTTCATGTTTTCATGAATGACATGTATTAGTTGGTGCATTTATGGGGTGAAGACATGTGTGAGCTAACGAGTACCTTGACCGTTGGATTTTTGTTTATCTTTACGCTTAGACTCACTTCTTAGACTTGTTATTCGTGGGATAACTTTTCCCCCTTTATTTTGCTAGACTTGGTTTGTAATAACCTAAGTTTGCTTATCGTTGATCTCGTTTCATTTTGTTAGTGACTCCCGCATGTTAGACTTTAACTAATAATAAGAAGTTTTTAAAATTTCATAATTTCCGCTTAAATTTATTAGCTATATTTTCCGCATTAGCATGGGGTGTCACTGTTGGTATCAGAGCCTATGTTGCTCCCGATGCACACACATGTACCCCGAATTTAAAATTGAACTTGACCTTAAATAATAAATGAGAGATGGGTAGAAATAAGGACCTAAGTTGGTAGTCTCTTTGTGTATGTCTTGTGGTAGGTTCTAATATGTTTGTTGATTGTCAATTAATGATTTTTGTGCCTTTGGATCTATGACCGTGAGCTTACCTATGTGGAGATCAAGACTTGGTGCCTATTATTTTAGGAAATTGAAGATTTCTTCAACCTTTTTAAGAATGCTTTACTTTCCCGAAGATTCCTTTCTCGTTCTTAGTGTACCTTACCTTATTCTTTACCTCTTGATGCTACTTCTCTTCTAAAGTCTCTCTTGTTTTACCTTTGAAACTAGTTTGGTACCCACCCCACCCATCCTTCATTTCTTGTCTATCCTTCCATAATACCTCGTATATATATCTCTCTTTTTTTGGTGGAAATGTGAGTTTCATTAATATCAGCATCTCATGAATAGAGATGACCCCTCATACAAACAACCATTTGCGTTAATACTCAGACAAGAGCACTAACAAACTGAACTAGATGCATCCTAAACTTAATGAAGGAAAATACATCAAGACTATCAGCATTACAGAATTCCTAATGTAGTACACCATATTTATCAGACGGTTTAATACAGCCTAGCAGTAAACCTTGCATCCTTTGTCTACATTCTGCCCTTATATCCTGCAGCATCTTCTTTGGGTGAATAATATAGCCATCAAACCCTGCAAACATTCCTACTGTGCCACACCCTATACTGCACTACATTAATCAAAACACAGATCAAAAGCCTTTGGAACCCTGATAATTGCCTCATCCTCAAGACATCACTGCCACCCAAAACAACAGTGCCCTGCATTCTTAGCCACTCAGCAAGCAAGCTATAGAATCTTTGAGTATAAGCACATGCAGAGAACAAATGTGAGTGAGTCTCATCTGCAGCACCACAAATATATCACACCTGGTTAGTAGCAATGCCCATTTTACACAGCATGTCAAGTGTTAAAAGTCTGTCGTGCTTAATTAACCAAAGAATAAAAATGTGCTTAGGAATATTGAACTTGTTCCAAATTTCAGTATCCCACGAAACCCTGCCAGAAGTAGATAAAGAAAACCAATTATAGCCACTCTTAATAGTATAATCAGCATCTCCCCCCAACCATTTATCATTGAGGTAGCCACACAACATCTTATCCTTTACTTCACAAATATTCCTCCAAGACCATGAACTGTAACTAGTAGGAGTATAATTCAATATTGAAGCCCCCTTTAGGTAAATATTATCTACCCATTTAATCCACAGTAGGTCTTTTTTAGAGACTATCCACCACACTAATTTCCCAATAGCAGCTACATTCCATATCTGACTATCAACCAGACCAATGCCACCATCCTTCCTGCTTTTACACAAGAAGTTCCAAGACACCAGTGGAGCTTTTGAGTAAGCATCAGACCCCTCCCATTACAAAAATCCTACATAAGGCTCTGATTCTATCCATAACTCCAGCAGGCAAGATGAATAATTGAGACCAATAGTTATGGATAGTAAAAAGGACAGGCCTCACCAAAACTAGCCTTCCAGTATAAGAAATTTTTCTGGCAATCCAACCCCTGATCCTTGCTACCATCTTCTCAACTATAATATTGCAATTCAGTTTAGATAATCTCTTATGGGAGATTTTGACACCCAAATACCTAAAGGAAATAGAACCCTTTGTAAAACCAGTGTAGGATAGAATCCTAGTAGCAAGAGATGACTCAATGCCATTAAAAATAATGTCAGACTTCTCAACACTAATATGAAGTCCAAAGGCAGCAGAGAAGCATTTGAAAACTTCCATAATGGATACAATATATCTCAAATCCTCTTTGCAAAAAATTAAGAGGTCATCAGCAAAAATTAAATGCACCAACTTAAGCTTCTTGCAGAGAGGATGGAAATGAAAACCAGGATAGCTGCAAACCTCATCAAGTAACCTACTCAGATATTCCATGCACAATGTAAAAAGTATGGGGGAGATAGGATCCCCTTGCCTTAGACTTCGTCTACCTTTGAAGTAGCCATGAGGCTGACCATTAAGAACAAAGGAATAAGTAGGAGTGGTGATGCATTGCATGATTGAGGCAATAGTTTTAGGAGGGAAATGGAGATGCTTCAACATTTGTTCAAAAAAAACCCACTCAATAGAGTCATAAGCCTTCTTGAGATCAATCTTCATCATGCAACAAGGAGAAACACTCTTTCTGTTATAGAGCCTCACCAAGTCTTGACTGATAAGAATATTGCCTAGCATACTCCTTCCTTGGATAAAAGCATATTGGGCAGGGTTTATAATCTTTGTGAGGCCACCAGAAATTCGAGAACATTAAAGCTTGGAAATAATCTTATAGACCAAATTGCAGCAAGCAATTGGTCTAAACTGAGTGACATTCATAGGCTAATCCACCTTAGAGATTAACACCAAATTAGTGGCATTAATTTGTCTGAGAAGTTGGCCATTCTGGAAAAAGTCTTGAATAGTATGAACCAACTTGCTTTTAACAATCTCTAAGCTATGTTTGAAGAAACAACTAGTAAAACCATCAGGGCCATGGCTTTTTTCATCAGGAATATCAAATAAAGCATGTTTAATTTCAGTTTCTGAAGGAATAGTATACATAGCATCCCACTCATTCTCAGAAATTTGTTTCCCTTTAGTCACAATCTTCTTATAAAACCCATGAGTATCAGCATTAGTTCCAGTAGAGAGATATAATAATTCACAAATGCATTAAGGATGGCCTCAAGATCATTACACACCTCTCCCTGAATATTTTCAATTTTGAAGACCTCATTCTAATACTGCCTCTGCTTAATGGCCTGATGAAACATGGCAGTGTTAGCATCACCATCCTTCACCAAAGCACACTTAGCTTTCTGCTTCAAGAACTCTTCTTTAGCTTTTTTCAACATCAGGTAACTTTTCCTAGTTTGAGCCTCAATATCCATAAGAACACAATTTGTGGGATCCTTATAAAGCTTCTCTTGACAGTCCAGGAGCAAATGATAAGCAAGGTCAACATTAGTCTCCACATCAGAAAACAGACACTTATTTAAATTCTTCAGGGCAGGCTTAAGGTCTTTTAAATGCTTCACAAGTTGGAACATAGGAGTCCCATCAATGATATCCCCCCCCCCCCCCACATCTTTGCTGCACAATCTCCTTAAACTCCTTAACATGACACCACATATTAAAAAATTTGAAGGGCTTCTTCTTAAGGACTCTGACATTCCCACACTCAAGGATACAAGGGTAATGGTCAAAATCCTCCTCAGGTAGATAAAGAGCATAATAATCAGGGTTCAAAGCAAGCCAAGCACCATTAATGAGAACTCTATCAATTCTACTAAAGACTCTTATATTAATAGGTTGTTTATTAGTCCAAGTATAAAAGGCTCCAATGGCTTTAATATCCTGCAAATCACATATCTGAGCAGCATGATAAAAAGGAGCCATTTCAGAATCTCTAACAATACTCCCAATCCTCTCATTGGAAAACATCATACAGTTGAAATCCCCCATAACTATCCAAGGAGCAGTCATGTTCAGTTTGATTAGAGAATTCCATAGAGGAACTCTTTGTTCTATTTTATTAAATCCATAAACATAAGTAACATAAAAGACTTTATCAGTAAGCACCTCAGTCATTTTAAGGTGGATAAATTGAGCATCCATCTCAAGCACATCAAGATGCACCTTATTAGCTTTCCAAAGAACCCAAATTCTACCACCAGAATGACAACTCAAATTAGTAATAAAAGACCATCCAAAAAAAAAATTATTAACTACTTTATTTAGAGACACAGGTTTAACCCTGGTCTCAAGGAGCCCAAATAGATCCACATCTTATTGGTGGATAAACCATTTAATATCCTTTTGCTTGGTTATACTATTTAGGCCCCTAACATTCCATATTCCCAATTTACTCATGAGGAGGTAAAAGGGTACCTCCCCCTTCTTTATCAACCAATTGGAAACATCCAGCCATTTCAGCATTATAATCAACTAACAGATCTCCAGGCTTAGCAATCCTAGTCTCATGTCTTGTCATTTTTGCAATAAATCTAGCAGGAGTAAAGCTGACACTGTGGCTAACAGGAATGGGTGTAGTAGCAGGAGTAACCAAGGGATTAGGTGGTGTTCCTTGAGCTATCCTACTACCATTAAGCCTCGTACTCACAGGGGCAACTAATACAGGGAACTCCTTAGGGTATAGGTCTACCACAATAGTAGGTTTTGGTCTCCAGACTTACTTCACAGGGTTCAGAGGTTTTTTAGGTTGAGCAGGTGGAGGTCTCCTCACCCCCTCCTGTAAACCATCTCAATATGTCCCATACCCTTACACTTTCCACAAGTAATTGGAAGCCAATCATATTCAATAAGCACAGTAACTTCATTACCAAACTCATCCAGGAACCTAATCTTGTCAGGGAATGTCTGATCAATCTCCACTTCAACCATTACTCTAGCAAACCCTAAATGTGTACGATTAACAGTAAGGTCATCAATACGCACATATTTGCCTACTAGAGCAGCAAGTTTCTCGCGACATTTACCACCCCAAAACTTAAGATCAAGTCCAACCAATTTAATCCAAATAGGTACAACTTTAACAGCAACTTTAGAAATTTTCACAGCAGGATCCCAAGGTCTTAGAATAACAGGTTTGCCATCAAAAAGTACAATTCCCCTAGCAAGGACTAATTTCTGATGCTCTAAAGTATCGAAACGTACCACAAATAGACCATTGGGTAAGAATGATACCTTAGAAATCTTATAATCAATCTAAACTCTCCCGAGAAAGCCCTCTAAGACCTCCCAAGGAGGATTTGCACCCATCACGTAAACATAAACTGCATATTTCCAGTAATTAAGCTCCTCCTAAGGATTCTCTTGAGTCAATTTTAGCATAGAAGGTTTACCTTGATCAGTCTCAGTAACAGATGTCAATTCCTCCTTCTCAGACGCAGTTTCCTCCATGGAATCAGAAACACAACCACTTTTATACTCCTCAGCATCATAACCAGCTTGCCGAAGAGAATTAGCAACATCGCGTTGAATCTGTGCTAACTCCTGTGTCGTAGATTCCTCAACAAATTCTGAATTTGAATCTATAGTATTATTATTAACTGATGTGATATTATTAATACTATTTGTATTTTTTTTTGTTTTTTGATTTTTATTATGTATATTAGTACTACTTTTGCGCGGAGTTTGTGGAACTGTCGCCATTGCAGACAAATCGCAAGAACCCTAAGAAATTAGAGAGGATTTTATCTCTCTACTTTCTCTCTCCATTCGTTCTTTAGAATACTTTATATAGATCTCTCTCTTTTGAAGAATGTTGCTACCCTTCCCGAATATTCTTTCCTCTCTTAGAGTACCTTGTCTTATCCTTTGATCCTTGTGCTTCTTTACTTTGCGAAACTCTCCTCTTATACCATGGAAACTACTTTTGTATCTTCCCTTCTTATAAGACCCCCTCATGTACACCTTCATTTTTATTTTAGGAGATAATAACCTTGGTTGGATAATTTTGGCTTTTGAGGGGATCTTGTGTAGTTGACCCATAGATCTTGTTTTTAGAGGCCATGTTATTTGAAAGGCTTGGGAAGTGTAGTGAGACGTGTCTTGGGATACTAGTGCCTCGTACTTGACTTAAAATGGGTGAAATTGAATGGTGGAATTGAAGATGTAATATTGACTGAGTAAGTCGAGTTTATGATTAGCTTTCGTAATCACGTTGGATATGAATGTTTGATAATGTAAGAAATCACTTGCATGGACTCTCCCGAACCCATTTTCGACTCGAAGAGTAACCAAATGGTCCCATAAATTTAAGTATTCCAAGATTGTCACTATATCCCAGAAGATGTCTTAACAGTGATGTCGACTAAGACCGAGCCAGCGCCTATTGCCGATGAAAGGGCTGTGGGTCTCCTCTTTGAAGAAAAAAAGAAGCCGGTGATACCGAACGAAGATTTGGTAAGTATGATTCTAAGGAGCGAGAGGTTTGATCCATCTACCCTCATCACCATTAAATGGACCGACAATAAGGGATTACTATTCAAGCTGACCACTGGAGAAGGCAAGATGTTCAAGCCGGATGATTATTCTGGGTCTGAGTCTCAGCCTGAGTTGAGTCCTAGGGTTGAGTCAAAGGAGTTAAGTGTTGAACACCCTATCCCCAGTCTTTCCTTCTCATGTACCCCTTCCTAATGCTCGTATTCCGGGGCCTGTCCCGAATACCCCTATCTCACCACTGAACTCTGATAAGTTGGCTCAAATGTTGGCGCAATTTGTGCAATTTCAAATCAATAATAACATGAACCAGTTTGCTTATGACTTGTCTTATTTACATTGCAATTGGATTTTTGAAAATGATTGTTTTAGTAATGACATTGAGAATGAGGTCGATGACGAACATGTCGAAGATGATGAGGAATTTGAACCACCTCCATAATTGGTCAAAGGGTTGGAGGAATATGATCAAAGGAATTCGGTAATCGAAGGTACAAAAGCCATTAATATGGGAACCCTAGTATAACCGTAAGAGCTTAAGATAGAAACTACCTTAGATCCCGCTGAGAAATAAGGGTTCATTGATATATTAGGTGACTTCAAAGATGTGTTTGCATGGTCTTTCAATGACATGCCGGGAATTGAAAAGGAAATTGCAGAGCATAGAATTCCGATTAAACCGGGTTATAAGCCAGTGAAACAGAAGCTACGCAGAATGCGAACCGAGTGGTCCTTAAAAGTTAAAGAAGAAATTGATAAACAGTTCAAAGCTGGGTTTATCATGGTGTCGGAATACTCAGATTGGGTTGCCAACATGGTGCCAGTACCGAAGAAAGACGGGAAAGTTTGGGTTTGCGTTGATTTTCGTGACCTAAACAAGACAAGTTCGAACGACGATTTTTCATTACCTCATTTCGATATCTTGGTTGACAGTACCGCCAATCATGCCCTCTTATCTTTCATGGACGGGTATGCTGGCTACAATAAGATAAAGATCGCCGAAGAAGATATGAATAAGATATCCTTCACCTCACAGTGGGGAACTTATGGTTACACAATGATGCCTTTTTGTTTGATAAATGATAGGGCAACATACCAAAGAACAGCGACAACTTTGCTACATGACATTATTCATACGGAAGTATAGGTCTATGTCAATGAAATGATCTTTAAATCAAAAGAACATAATGGTCTTCTTGAAGCATTAAAAAAGTTTTTCAATAGATTACGAAAATACAACATGAGGTTGAATCCGCAAAAATGTGCATTTGGAGTTACTTCTGGTAAGCTTTTGGGCCACATCATTAGCCACCGTGGCATCGAAGTTGACCTACGAAAGATTAAAGTCACTATGGAAATGCCCCATCCCGACAGTGAGAAGCAATTTCGAGGTTTCCTAGGCTGAGTATAGTACATAAGCCGATTTGTCTCAAGATTGACAATGATATGTGAGCCGATCTTCAAGAAGTTGAAAGGCGCAGCACATGAAATATGGGACGATCAATGTCAAGCCGCATTTGAGAAAATCAAGGAAGTTCTAGCCACACCGCCAGATCTAAGCCCACCTATAGCTAGGCTACCATTATCGATGTATCTAACTGTTAGGGATACTGCAATGGGGGCTATATTAGCCAAAACTGTTGACAAAGAAGAAAGAGTCATTTACTACACTAGTAAAAAGTTATTAGAATATGAAGTGAAATACACACCTCTTAAAAAGACATGCTTGGCCCAAGTATGGGCAACGAAGAAGATAAGACACTATATGCTCAGTTACAGCTTGATTATTTATTCGAAAATGGATCCAATAAAGTACCTATTTGAAAACCCGATGCTAAATTGCAGAATTTCAAGATGGACTCTCATGTTATCAGAATTCGATCTAAAATATGTGCCCTTAAAAGCAATTAAAGGAACGGCGGTGGCCGATTTCCTCACCGACAATCCAATAAAAGAAGCCGAGGTAGTTGATACTTGGTCATTTCCCGTTGAAGATGTGGTTCACATACAAGATGATGTGTGGGACAATCCAATCTCCCCAAAGGGTGAACACGTGCCAGTCTCGATCAAATTGGACTTCTATGTGACAAACAACGCTGCGGAATATGAAGCATGTCTACTAGGCTTACGCAGTGCGCTTGACCTAGGTGTGAAAAAACTACGAGTGCACGGCGACTCATCCTTAGTAATAATCAAATAGTCGGGTCATGGAAAATCAAAAGTAGTAGCTTGGCTCCGTACAAACCAAGGATCGAGGAATTAGAACGATACTTCGACGATGTCAAATATGTTCACCTCCCGAGAGATGAAAATCATTTCGCAGATACGCTATCAAAACTTGCCGCATTGATCAATATTCCCGAGCATATGGATAGTATGCTGATATGTGTCGAAAGAAGATCGTCACCCTCTTATGTGAATGCTATTGGTGATACCGAAGAAAGTGAAACAGAAACTTGGTATATGGCTATTCTAAAGTATAAAAAGATAGGAGAGTATCCTACCGACCTTGATACATGAGAGAAACGTGCGTTACAAATTTTAGCATCCCAATTTATCAATATAGATGACGGACACTTATACAAAAGAACATCCCAAGGTGTTTTGCTACGATGTATTGATAAGCCGATTGCTGAGAAGGTAATGGAAGAAGTCCATGATGGAGAATGTGGGCCACACATGAACGCACATATGTTGGTTCAAAATATTATGAGATTGGGCTACTATTGGACCACGATGGAGACAGATTGTCGTACATATGTCAGGGATTGCCATAATTACCAGATTTTTGCAAACATCCAACATGTACCACCTTCTATGCTATATACCATAACATCACCCTGGCCATATTCAACATGGGGAATCGATATAATTGGAAAAGTAAACCCATCCGGAACGGGAGGAAAATGTTTTTTCCTTGTTGGAATTGACTATTCCATGAAGTAGGTAGAGGCAAAGTCCTATAGAGAAATCGAAGAAAGCAAGTGGCAAAATTCATTCAGAATGAAATTATTTGCCGATATGGGGTACCACATGTGATAGATCATAGATCCTAATTAGAAACTCTAATTAAATGTCAAATTATCTCATAATTTGTGTTTATGTGATCTATGTAACATGCATGCAATATAAAAGCATATTAATATAAAAGAGGAGGAAAACGATTTTCCTTACATTGAGAAATGGTAGTATTTGGGCACAATCAAGATCATCCATCTTGGTTGTTCTTGAGCTTAAAATAAATGGCAAGATCCTCCATCTTCAAGTGTCCAAACTAGAACACCTCCTTTCTTAAGCACCAAAGAACTTACCCAACAACCTTATTAATATTAACTAGATCTTAATAAGATTACCCTAGATAATATTTAAATATTACTAACAATCTTAGTAATAATTATTCTTAATTACTAACAAGCTTAGTATAATGTTCATATTAATTGTAGAGAGATGTACCAACTTTGTTCACATGCAAAATGCACTAGTGAAGTAGTGTACAAAATGAGCAACAATTTGGAGTATATGTGGAGGAAGTAGCGGGTGGAGTAGGGAAAATAGTGGAGTGTGGAAATTTTCTTATTTTATGTCGAATTACATATCACATGCAAAAGAAATAAGATAACTTGTGGAAGAATAAAGTGTAATGATTATGTTTGTAATCATCCACTACACTCCATTTAAACAGTCCAATGTCCCAATTACGGGTCCATTTTTGTTCTTATATTTGTCGCACAAATACGTGTAAATTTTATTTAAACATCGTTTCATGTTTAAATGCTTCCAATTAATTTCGTCCAAATCACTCCGTAAATATACGTGTACCGCTACACATATTATTTACGTACTAATATTAATCACATTAATCAATTAGTGCTATTTTAGTGAATTAACAATTAATTGACTAAAACCCGTCTCATAAATTTATTATTTAATTATCGCATAATTAAATAATTTCCGCGCCTCGAGTTCACAACTCGATATCTCTCTAAATTAATTAATCAATCGACTAACTTTTTAGTTTATTTATCAAGAGACTAATTTAAACTATATCTCATACAATTAATTAGCTTTCGTGTTGAGGTTCGTTCCTTTAGGTGACACTAAAAGGGATCAGCTGAAAATCGCCGTCTCACGACAGTAACGTCAAACCCTAGTTGGCCAACCGTTACCGATATACGTTGATCAGCTGACTAGTATTGCCAAGGAATATCCCATGCATATTCCTTAATCAGATTTAATAATATTATCATGCACTATTGTGGAGAACAAAAATTCTAACAATCTCCCACTTGTCCGAGACAAGTTGTGCGATGATTATAACGCAAAATTGTGGATAACTCCTTATCTCAACAATATCTTCCTTGTACTCTACAAGGGTGTGTTACCAATTCTCTTGTCCGTTTTAACAACAATATCCCTGTAACACCCCCATACTCCAAGTGCCTTACCAGGACCACTCAGGTATAAGGACGTTACCATCTCGGTTACCCGAGGTAATGATAATCAAATAAACAATAATGAAACGATATTTAAATAGTAATACTTTAGCGAAAGGTTACAATCCAAAAACCAAACCAAATACTAATACATGTTCTCAAAACGGTACATCTCTTGAACTAATCGAAATGTATATGAAAACTACTAAACTACAGCGGAAGACTTCTATCATCTGATCGTGGCAATCCCAGCTATCTCAGTACTCATGTCATACCTGCTCAATATCTGCTCACCATCCCCGAATGGATCACCGCAGGTTTTAAAACATTAACCGGGGTCAGTACTATTTAAACAAGAGGTATAATCAACAATACAGTAACCAACACAACTCAAACAATCATACACGATCAAGCACTCCACTCCATCTCCGTCTCCGATCGTCCCTTTGGACCCGACGCCGGTGGGGGACCGCAGCCGTTCCCACCTAAGCCCCGCTCATCATACCGAGCGATAACCCTGTCCCATTAATGTGCACATCCCCTTCCGTGGCGGGTTCCACGAAGGGCGAAACTAGGGCGTGAAGCCACTCCCGCAAGTGACTCCACTCAGCCGAGAACGCATCTCGAGAACCACAGACAAACAATCACAATCACAATCACAACATCGTCTGAATCAACCAATTATACTAATTACAGCACAACACCACACCACATGTAAGTAATACTGAGTAGGGAAACCCTACCTGGAAAGCACAATTGTCAGACGATCTCACAGCTGAAGTCAAAAAGCTTCCTCTACGAATCCTCCTCCTAATTATACAAGCACATAATTACTACTATGCACATAACACAACAAAATCCCCAATTCCCAATATTAGGGTTTAACTAACTTTGACGAAATACAATAAAAACGGTATAAAGGTCTTACCCTCGACGCAAGGATTACAACGGTGTAAAGACAAGTGAAATCCGCCCTTCCAAGTTCCGGGATTTGTTAACAATGCGATTAAGGTAATGAACGTAGTTTGCTTTCTCTTCTCACAGTGATTTAGGTTTTAGAAAAGTGATTAGAATGAATGACGAAAAGATTATATACCTTAATCGCATAATTAACGAAACCCGAGAAAACAACCCCCGTAAACCGGCTACTCGATCGAGTAGCCCAGGTACTCGATCGAGTACCCCCCTACTCGATCGAGTATCGTAGTTACTCGATCGAGTACCCAACAGGTCAGAAACTATTTTATTTCGCAAAACTCCCTTACTCGACAGAGTAAGGCCTACTCGATAGAGTACCCCAAGACTCATAAATACGGAGTATTACAGTCTTCCCTCCTTAAAAAGAACTTCGTTCCCGAAGTTCAAACCAACACAAAACAAAGACTCACACTACCACACTCCCGACTCAACAGTCGAAACAAACTCAATATAAAAACTTGTTACTAACTCAAACTCAACCCGACTCAACGACAACAACTATACCGACACAACGTAAAAAGGGTATAAAAACTCTTAAAAACTCTTTGCGATCATCTCCTACCCCCCTAAAAGAAACAAGGTTACGTCCTCGTAACCAAACATACCTGATCAAAAAGGAAAGGGTAGCGCTCTCTCATGATCTCCTCTGCCTCCCATGTAGCTTCCTCTGTCTCGTGGTTAGACCAAAGGATCTTAAGCAACACTGTCTCACCACTCCTAGTCTTCCTAACCTTCCGGTCAAGGATCTGCTTAGGTACCTCAAGATATGATAAAGACTCATCTAGTTCTATGCTCTCTACCTCTAACACATGTGACGGGTCACTCACATACTGCGATACATGAAACACATTATGCACTCTCTCTAAAGCAGCAGGAAAAGCCAGACGGTAAGCAACCTCCCCAACTCGCTCTAAGATCTCATAAGGACCGATGAACTTCTGACTGAGCTTGCCTTTCTTCCCAAATCTCATAACACCACGCATAGGAGACACTTTTAGAAGAACCTTATCTCCAACCTGAAACTCTATATCCCGGCGATGTAGATCTGCATAACTCTTTTGTCGATCCGATTTTGCTCTCATGCGTTCCCGATCATCTTAACTGTTCAACCATCTCATGTACCATCTCGGTCCTAGAACCACTTTGCCTCAAGACTTTGTCATCCCAACAAATCGGACTCCTGCATCTCCTCCCATATAACGCCTCAAACGGTGCCATGCCAATACTAGTGTGGTAGCTGTTGTTGTAAGAAAACTCTATCAAATCCAACCTCTGTTCCCAGCTACCACCAAAGTCCATCACACAAGCTCGTAACATATCCTCAAGAGTTTTGATTGTTCTCTCAGTCTGACCGTCTGTCGCAGGATGAAAAGCTGTACTCATCTTCAAAGTTGTACCCAAGGATTCCTACAACTCTTTCCAGAACCGTGATATAAACCTCGCATCTCTGTCAGACACTATGTCCTTAGGGATTAAATGTAACTTAAGCACATTCTTTCGATAAGCCATAGCCAATTGTGCTTTAGTCCATGTATCTTTCATTGGAACAAAGTGAGCTGACTTGGTCAGTCGATCCACTATCACCCATATCATGTTATTACCCTGTTGACTCTTTGGTAAACCCACTATAAAATCCATGGAAATGGATTCCCACTTCCACTCAGGTACCTCCAAAGACTGAATCTTACCTTGTGGTCGTCGCTGTTCCCCTTTAACTCTTTGGCATGTCAAACAACGGGCCACAAACTCAGCTGTTTCCTTCTTCATCCCAGGCCACCAAAACGTGTTCTTCAAATCCTTGTATAGCTTGTCTCCACTTTGGATGTCTTGAATATGGTGTACAATGTGCCTCTGTCATGATTGTCTTTTTCAGCTCCTCATCATTAGGGACACACCACCTACCATCAAACCTCAAACTACCATCTGTGTGAATAGAAAATCGGGACACTGTCCCTTTCTCTACTCCAGCTCTCCACTCAACCATCTTAGGATCCAAAGCTTGTTTACCTCGAATATCATCATAAAGATCAGGCTGCACTGTCAAATCTCCGACAGTATCTCCTCTCTGAATCATATGTATCCCAAACTTCCCACCTCATCTCTCAACCTCATCAAAGATAGAGCTGTACACAGGGAGTGTACACTCTTCCTACTCAAAGCATCTGCAACGACATTGGCTTTCCCTTCATGGTAGATAATATCCATGTCATAATCGCCAATCAGCTCCATCCACCTCCTCTGTCTCATGTTCAACTCCTTTTGAGTGAAGATGTACTTGAGACTCTTGTGATCAGAAAATACCTTAAAGGTCGCCCCATAAAGGTAATGTCTCCAAATCTTGAGAGCAAACACCACCGCACCCAACTCTAGATCATGTGTAGGGTAGTTCTCCTCATACGGCTTCAATTGCCTAGAAGCATAGGCAATCACCTTACCGTTCTGCATCAACACACATCCCAACCCATTCTTTGAGGCATCTGTATAAACCTCAAAGTTCTCGATCCCTTCAGGCAATGCTAAGATATGAGCTGTGGTCAAACGCTCCTTTATTGTTTGGAACGCCTTTTCACAACTCTCATCCTAACGAAACCTGTTCTCTTTCCTCATCAACGTTGTCATAGGTCTAGCTATCTTGGAGAAATCTTTCACGAACCGTCTGTAGTATCCAGCTAAACCCAAGAAACCCCTAATCTCAGCGACATTCTTTGGTGCTTCCCACTTTGTCAGTGCCTCAATCTTTGCCGGATCCACAGCTACTCCCTCCTTAGAGATCACATGCCCCAGAAAAGCAACTTTCTCCAACCAGAACTCACACTTGAACAGTTTAGCATACAACTCATGGTCCCTCAACGTCTGCAACATGATCCTCAGATGCTCCACATGCTCTTCCTTAGTCTTAGAGTAGACTAAGATGTCCTCGATGAACACCACCACGAACTTGTCCAAAAACTGTCTGAAGATTCTGTTCATCAAATCCATAAACACGGCCGGTGCGTTAGATAACCCAAACGGCATCACCACATACTCATAGTGACCATACCTCAACGTGAAAGCCGTCTTTGGTATGTCCACCTCTCTAATCTTCACCTGATGGTACCCCGACCTCAAATCAATCTTGGAAAAGACTGATGCACCACTCAACTGATCAAACAGGTCATCTATCCTTGGCAAAGGACACTTGTTCTTCACCGTCACTCGGTTCAGCTCTCTGTAATCTATGCATAACCTCAAACTCCTATCCTTCTTCTTCACAAAAAGAACTGGTGCTCCCCACGGCGATACACTAGGTCTAATGTATCCCTTCTCTATCAGATCATCTAACTGCTTCCTGAGCTCCTCCATCTCTTTAGGACCCATCCGGTACGGTGCCTTAGAGATTGGCCCCGTCCCCGGTTTCAACTCAACGGTGAAATCTATCTCCCTCTTCGGTGGCAACCCCGGAATCTCGTCAGGAAAAACATCGGCAAACTCTCCCACCACTGGTATCTCGCCAACTGTCGGACTCTCTATCCGGTCATCTCTCACATGGCACAAGATCAAAGGACATCCCTTCCTCAGATAAGACTTCAACGTGATAGCTGCAATCAACTTAACTTTGGGTTTGACTAAAAACCCACGATAAGACACACTAATACCCTTAGGCCTTCTCTAAGACACTTTCTTTTGATGACAGTCTATCTTAGCTTTATACTTTCCCAGCCAATCCATCCCGACTATCATCTCAAAACCGTTAAAAGGAAACTCTAGCAAGTCTCTTTGGTAGGTCGACTTGCCCAACTATCATAGACACATCCCTAAACAACCTCCCACAAGATACAGACTCCCCCAAAGGTATAAAAACTTTCTCACTTACAGACTCATAAACTCTCAAACCCAACCTTTTAACATGACTCGATGATACAAACGACTGGGAAGCCCCCGAATCAAACAAAACAAAGGTATGAATACCGTTAACAAGAAAGGTACCAGTGATAACATGTGCATCCTCCTCATTTGCTTTCTTGTCCATCATGAACGACTTTCTTGGTCTTTGTCCACCTCCTGGACAAGATCTTGGCTGATGTGGCCGGCTTAGCACCCGACCACGATTGTTGTTGTTGTTGTTCATAGCTGGTTTCGATAAGAATTACCGCCGTTGCGGTTACCTCCACTCGATAGCTCGGCTCCCCGGTTAGACCATGACCCACCCAGTGCATTTGCTCGCATAACTCTGTGCGGTCCCCGAGAATAACTTCCCGACCCGTCCCCCGAAAAGCTCCGGGCACACTCGTGCACTCATGTCTCTTATGGCCGACACCGCCACAGCCAAAGCAAGTCATACCCCAAGCATTCTTGCTACCCCCACGACCACGCACGAAGGAAGCCCCAAAGCACTAAACCACGACCCAGAAGAAAACCCCTTAGTTTGATTGTGGTTGCCTTTCTTATGACTAGATTGGCCACCACCCTCACTCTCAACCTTTCTTTTCTCAACACGGACCTCTCCGAGCCATCTCCACTAACCTCTCAGCCCTCCCGGCTCTCTCATAAGCGTCCTTAACATCAGTAAGGACTCCTACGGGTAGCTTATCCATGATCCTAGGGTTGACCCCTCTCAAACCTCGGTGCAGATTCTCGTCACTCAATCCCATGTCCTCGGCATACCTAGACTTCTCATTAAAGCGCTTATAGTACTCAGCCACGGACATGTCAGATGTCATCTTGAACCCATCGAACTCCTCCCTCAGCTTGCTTCTCACATGCTCTGGCACAAACTCTTTTCTCATAGCCCTACGGAACTCATCCCAAGGTATAGCAGGTAAGCCTTGGTTAACATACATCTCTCTGGCACTCACTTTCACCTTATCCCACCACTCACCATTTTGCCTCTCTCGGATAGAACGCGCGACTTGCTCTACTCTCATCTCATCGGGATAATGAACCGGGTCCAAAGTATATTCTCCATCTCACGATGCCAGTTGTCAAGAAGGTTTGGTTCTCCGGTCCCTTTGTACTCCTTTGGGTTGAACCTAGCTATATAAAGGCTGATCTTAGAGTGATCAACCTCCTTATCCTTATTCACTTTCTTTAAGGCCTCCGTAAGAGCATCCTGGTGCTCCAACATCTTAACAATATCATCCGTATTCTTGGACTCAGCTCTCGCATAGTAAGCGTTTCTCTTAGGCGGCATCTTCAAGCTATATATAAGAAAGGGTAGACATAAACACATGTACTAAACCTCAAAACACGAAAACAGGCTACCCATGTGCTACTCGATCGAGTGTCCCAACCTACTCGATCGAGTAAGAGGCTACTCGATCGAGTGCCTCCCATACTCGATCGAGTACCTCGACTCCAGAACACAAACAGACCTTCTGACCTCTAACATACTCGACCGAGTAGCCAGGCTACTCGATCGAGTGACCCTACTCGATCGAGTACCCCAAGTTACTCGATCGAGTACCCTAAAACTCGATTCTGGTCTTAAAAACGTCAAAAACCCACCCGATCAAGTCAGTCCCACTCGATCGAGTCATGCAAACTCGAATATGCTACCCGCATGCTATAACATATTCTAACATGTAAAACAACTTATAAACACGATATCATTTCTTAATTATGCATACTATGCTACTCAACTGCTCATGCGATTAACAAACAATTATATCATGTTATTAATGCCACATAGTAATCACTCAACATGCTTCTCATTCCAACATAGTTCTATATATATATATCTCTTCAATTTCATTCATATTCTCAACTTCTACTTCAAACATCCAACATTTACAACACACCTCATCACATCCACACACCAGCGAACAAACAACACATATGACTTAACAGATATTCCCCCCATGTGACCGGTTCAAAATTGTAGGGCGAGTTCGCGACTTTAGGACGTTTCCCAAGCCTTTGCATTAGCTCCTACAACCTTTACCCCGGGTTCATTTTAATTGACTCCCTATATTCATTGGGTTCATTGGTTACGAGGTTTCGGGATCGTCGCTCACGATACCATTTTGTAACACCCCCATACTCCAAGTGCCTTACCAGGACCACTCAGGTATAAGGACGTTACCATCTCGGTTACCCGAGGCAATGATAATCAAATAAACAATAATGAAACGATATTTAAATAGTAATACTTTAGCGAAAGGTTACAATCCAAAAACCAAACCAAATACTAATACATGTTCTCAAAACGGCTGTCTACTGAACTAACTGAAATGTATATGAAAACTACTAAACTACAGCGGAAGACTTCTATCATCTGATCGTGGCAATCCCAGCTATCCCAGTACTCATGTCATACCTGCTCAATATCTGCTCACCATCCCCGAATGGATCACCGCAGGTTTTAAAACATTAACCGGGGTCAGTACTATTTACACAAGAGGTATAATCAACAATACAGTAACCAACACAACTCAAACAATCATACACGATCAAGCACTCCACTCCATCTCCGTCTCCGACTGTCCACTGGACCAGCCCTGCCAGTGGGGGACCGCAGCCGTTCCCACCTAAGCCCCGCTCATCATACCGAGCGATAACCCTGTCCCATTAATGTGCACATCCCCTTCCGTGGCGGGTTCCACGAAGGGCGAAACTAGGGCGTGAAGCCACTCCCGCAAGTAAATCCACTCAGCCAAGAACGCATCTCGAGAACCACAAAAAAACAATCACAATCACAATCACAACATCGTCTGAATCAACCAATTATACTAATTACAACACAACACCACACCACATGTAAGTAATACTGAGTAGGGAAACCCTACCAGGAAAGCACAATTGTCAGACGATCTCACAGCTGAAGTCAAAAAGCTTCCTCTACGAATCCTCCTCCTAATTATACAAGCACATAATTACTACTATGCACATAACACAACAAAATCCCCAATTCCCAATATTAGGGTTTAACTAACTTTGACGAAATACAATAAAAACGGTATAAAGGTCTTACCCTCGACGCAAGGATTACAACGGTGTAAAGACAAGTGAAATCCGACCTTCCAAGCTCCGGGATTTGTTAACAATGCGATTAAGGTAATGAACGTAGTTTGCTTTCTCTTCTCACAGTGATTTAGGTTTTAGAAAAGTGATTAGAATGAATGACGAAAAGATTATATACCTTAATCGCATAATTAACGAAACCCGAGAAAACAACCCCGTAAACCGGCTACTCGATCGAGTAGCCCAGGTACTCGATCGAGTACCCCCCTACTCGATCGAGTATCGTAGTTACTCAATCGAGTACCCAACAGGTCAGAAACTATTTTATTTCGCAAAACTCCCTTACTCGACAGAGTAAGGCCTACTCGATAGAGTACCCCAAGACTCATAAATAGGGAGTATTACAATCCCACTTAATGCAAGGTGTATTTCAGGTCCCCCTTGCACATGAACATATCGTGAGTGGTTTTCTCGATCGGGAGTGTGACTACCTTACCGGAAAAATCTCCTACAGATTACTTCCGAGCGTGGCCACGCATTTGTAGTCATAACTCCTCGAGTGGCCTTGAGATGTTTAAACCCAACGTGGGTGGACAATTCCCGTCTGCCCTATCTATCCTATTGCACAGTACAGATCACCATGACCCAGTGGATGTCCTTTGGCCCCCTTTCTCGGCATGACCTAGGACAAAAACCAAAGTCACTCGGAAATTGCACTTGCTCAGATAATAGTCTCCAGTTTAAAGAATCGACTCATAGGAATATCATAGAAGTCCCTACCACGATCATGTGTCTGTAATAAATCTAAGGGACTCTATTAATGTCACTGCCCGGCAAAGTGTCCCAGAGTCTGCCTATGTAAACGACTAGTCATCCTTATGACCTTATGGTGCTGAACCTACCATCAATCGTCTTACAATCTAGTTACTCCGAGACGTCACCTCATTAAGTTACTAGGGGCTAATACAATGTCCATCCTATTCACTTGAATTGGGGCTCAACATTGTCTCCACAACCAATTCGGATAAACAAGGTATTCAATGTTTTCAGTCAAACTAAATAATTGAGTTCTTAAAGAAACTCAAACAATGAATGCGATGATCACTTATGTAAATATCAACACTCTATCCAATATTTACATAACGATCTTCTGCAATTAAGCTATACTCCTCAATCACATTGAGATGACATTACTATCATGTCTACCTTATGCCAACGGTTTTTGCTAGAGGATTAGCAATAGTTACATCACTCTAATTTCCATTGCTATTTTCCTTTGTTCTATGCAATCTTTTCATCACATAGAGCCTTTCTAAGTACATTTCTAAACAAGTGTTTAGACTCTAGTTCTAAAGCCAGTCAAACACTCCCACTGTTTTCACAGTCTCTCGGGAGATGATACTCGGCTAACGGAACTACTCTAGTTCCATTAAACTCCTGATATCAACTGTCTCTTATACAATATCGGATATTGTAATGTACTTACATTTCGTTCATGATTTATACGTATAACTCTTATACAAATCCTTCATATGCTATCTTTTATGTATGACTCCTCATACATATATGTATAACTTCTTATACATATTATTCTTTATGCACATAACACTTTTACATTTTAACCATTCCTTAACGAGGCCCATAACATCTTATAAGCGTAGGAATGTTTCCGTGTAATCCTTTTACACAAAATTCATAAATTCCTCCAAACTACAAGAGTAAATCCTCAGTGCTTCTCAAGTACTCAAGGATGCTCTTGATAATCATCTAGTGACACTCACTAGGAAATGATTGGTAATGACTTCTCATATTCTCAACGTGATAAGTCTCGACGAGAGATGCTTTTAGCATATTTAATAGATCCTGCAACGGAAGCACAAGAGATTATATTAATTGTTCAACAACTTAAACGAGTCAAGAATCTTATCACATAAGTCTCTTGACTATAATGCTAATATCCATAGAGATCTATCTCATTAGATCCGGATATTTAATATGCGCCATGCTACTCTCAAGTATTCACCCGAGAATATTTCTAGTCACTAATATGTCAAACATATATTTTAGACTAAGAAATATCACCTTAGCTACATTTCTAGTAAATAATATGTCAAGCACATATTTTAGACTAAGACATATCACCTTAGCTACATTTCTAGTCACTAATATGTCAAGCACATATTTTAGACTAAGAAACACACTTTAGCTCCCACTAAACTCCATGTATCTCATGTTATCTCGACACTCGAGTAATACCGTTTTGATAGATTACATGATTTAACCCAAAGTTCCAACTCTTTGACGTATATAGATCACAAAAGGGATCTTTCAAGCATGCTAGGCTTCTTAGCATTGACAACATAAAAAAACTTCTGCCTTCATAAGATACATTCAAGGAGAAAGTTTCGTTATCCTTTTCCCAAAACTCATCCTCATGAGAGGCTATATTCCTAAGACCATACGAATTGATAAAGGCATTTGGGTTGTCACAAACTCTCTATAACAAGCCCAAATTTTAAACATCTTATGTAACCTTTACGACAAGATCAAGGTAACCTACCAAAGTATTCGCCCTAAATCAAGTCTCGGAAACATCTCGTGTTTCCTTTCTTATCACATCTTGTGTAAGGGAATCAATTCGAATTGCATGGAGACACACCATAACATAGAGTTCATACTATAGAAAAGCCTTTGATGAGGGTTGAAGATTCGTCACTTTCGAAAAGTAACGCAATATTATCGCAAAGTTATCTCCTTATAACCACTGAGTGTCAATAAAGAACATCTTCTTGCATTGTACTCAGTTTGTGGGTCTTGGACTTCCGCAAGTTCAAAATTTCTTCTACTCTGTCTTCCAGAAAATTGAAAATCTTTCTAGAAAGACAGCCTTACGAGCCACAAACTCTTTGTTCTCGTGTTGAAGGAGTAAAAACCAAGTGGTTCAATTTTGGATAACCCTCACAAATACACAAATTGGTTCTGAACATAAACATTTATGGTCCCAAATGTATAAAAATGACAAGTTAAGGTCTCTCCCGATCCATATCTCATATGGAGTCATTTAGGCCATTATAGTCGGGTTTTAAACTTTTAGTGAGAAAATAGCGTACAAAATTGCGAAAAATCTCATACTATATCACATAAAGTTCGGTTTATCTTCTTAACTACACCATACTCTATAGTGTCCTTAGAAGAAGGTATATGTGAACTGGTTCACAATTTTCTTAGTGATCATGAAGGTCATTACTTGATATTACCCATTTGACCTTCAAAGTCTTTGCTTTGAAACTTCCGATCAATATCTTGATCTTGTCGTGCTTTTGCTTTACTACTTCATTTTGAAAATATTACACGTTTCAAATATCACTTTTATGTCTTATTAAATAGATATGAGGTATTCATATCTACTTAACATTAGGGTAAAAGTAACGAAGTATATAAAAGCTACTATTTCCTTTACACATCCGTATGTATATGGTCAATCACCTCACTAAATGTGTTTCTTTTCTGCAAAAGAAAACATAATACATGCACACATACCATAAGATTCTCAATCAAATGGTTATACGATGTGCTAATCGTTTATATGTTAAATGGATTTACTTGAGGTTTGATTAATTGGGTTCACCGGATGAGAGACTTTAAAATCTATAAGATAGTATAATATTTAGTTTTCGTGAAGAATGTAAAATTCCTCTAACTTGAGTGGTCTAAACCAACCACCAAGTTATCATAGGATTAGGTACAACCTTTTGTTTTAAATCACATGAGTGATGCCTTCTACGTACAAACATAGATAATTACATTCTTTTAAAACTAAATTTAGGTACATTTGTCCCCATCGAAATCATTGCTACTCTAGCACCACTTCGATAAACAAATGTCCTATGCTAGACGTCTTACGTTTTATCAATTCATGTAAACTTCCTTACAAAGAAATGACCCGTACTTGATGTCTTATACCAAGATAGTGGAACTAGCCTATCCATTGAGTAGATGTCTCTTTCAACTTTGTTCTATCGTATACATCTAGGGTTGATACTTCTTAACTCCCACTCACTTTCACATTCTTCTTTGCTTCAATCAAGCAAACATGAATCTCATGAAGACCTCTCTTCATGTCATTCGTGATATTTTATACACTTAGTAAGAGTGAATTACAATAAAGTGAGTGTAACATGTGGCAAAATCTCAACTTCTTGCGAAATTGGACTACCTAACCGTTCAATTGTTATCATATGCCTAAACTCTTTAGTGCATAAACAATCGATTTGGCCTTTCTCGAATTGAGCCATTTGAATGTATCATATTAGAGTATTCTTTGTGTTTTTGAAAACTCTTTTTGCAAACATTTAAATTACTCTTGAGTAATTAATACTAATATGTCATCATCATGATGATGGAGGTCTCACTTCCGAAATCAAGTCTCTCTTGATAAAATTTGACTTCCTTTTAAACTCATAATATGAGTTTGCAACATGAAACCCCTTTTTAATATTTATGGACATTAAGTTGTATATTAATCGCCAAAATCATTGTAAGCTTATGTAGGTGAATTGGTAAATAATATTTCCAATCATTGCTATCAAATTCTAAAGAACGAAACGAGTATAATAATCAATATAGGATGAAAGGAGGATGAAGTGTGCGATGTCATAAAATATACATTAATGAAAAAGAATGAAAAATAGGAAAAATTAACATTCAATGTTTTAAAAAATACTTGTGAAAACATGTTCAACAAGTTTAAACATTCATATAATGATCTCCAAATAAATTATATAAATGATTCCAAGACCCAAATATTACACTAAAATGAGCATCGCTTGGGCGAAACATCCCATAATCGTGTAAATTCGGTAAGTCAACGGTTGACTAATTCTACCTCTAGAACTCTTTGTTGACGGATTTCCTCAAATCCATCTACTAGCCCCGGAATACAAGACCGTCTTATATCCCGTTGAGTCCAACTAATTTTGGTGTGTGATAACCGTTTACCACCCTACTTACCCAAGGTAAAAAGAGAACACCCCGCTTGGGCGAGTGTGGCTCTAATGAACAAGAGATTCATAGGTGTTACTAATTGGTAAGGCTAATCTCAATTTTAGTTAAGTGAAAGATCTTGTCAATTTAGTCATAAATTCCCTATAAGTGAACTAAGTCAGTGAATGTAAATGACGTGAATTGACAACCGCGAAAATAAAATGCATGTGAATGACGATTTTGGCATGCGCGAAAAATAAAAACAAACAAGCAAGTAAGCATATGAATAAATCCTAGTATGGCCACCTAGTTAATAAAAACTAGTCTATTACATTTCGGAAACCAACTCCTTGGTCCCTTGTCTCTTCATTCCAAAAGTGGCTCCTTCTTGTGGGATTTGGAACACCTTCCAAAAAATAGGCTCTGTCTCGATGTAATCCGTCTTTTGGAAACGCCGGTAAGAATAACTATTACAATTGAATTACATAGCTATTCCTATTTTACATTAATTAATAAAATAAATAAAACTATTAATTAATTACAAACCGACGATGCGAGATCGTATAAATTATAAACAAATCGCTATTCCCATTCATTTCGGGTAATAATGAATAAAATAAATTAGGCCATACTAGGTACAATAAAATAAATACTTTAAATAAATGACAATCATTCATTAAACTTAAATAAATATGCTTAAAATGCTATAAAATGATGCCAAAATCGCCCTATCCATCAATCGTTGGTATCCATCTCGGTTTTTGTGGATTTAATCGATTTAGTCTCAGCTAAAATAATCCAAGCCGGGTTCAGACGACCCTCCATTCGTTCTACGACTTGAATAAGTCCTGCCTAACCTTGACAAGTCGGACCTTCTATACTTCCATCGAAGCAGTAATGATGCAACTTGATAAGCCCAAAGGCTCGACGATGATAAATAGTCGGTATTGCCGAGTCATAAGCAGTTTTGAATTTGGCCATCAACATGTCACGGGCTTCATTACGAGAAAATCCTAGATACTCGCGATATTTCCTCTCCCAGGTGGACATGAAATTGGGAATTACGGGCTCACGAGTAGTTCTCCACCCTCCTAAGACAATAAATTCTTCAGCAAGAGGGCATATCTCCCCTTCAGGAAATGCAAAGACATGATGAAATGGGTCCCACTTCTTAAAACATTCGTCTAAAAAGACGGTTTGGGGTCTAATTTGCGAATACGTGGTAATTTGATGAATTCCAGAATCAAGAAGGTTTTGGTCCCTCACGCTCTGAAATCGGTTGCCCAACCGTTCATATTTCAGATCAACGACTTCATGATTTGAAAATTTGAAGGATGATATTATTGAGAAAGAACAAATTTGAAGAAGATGCGAAGTTATGGTTAAACCAGGTTTGCTTATAAAGAAAAATAACGAGGCAAACATATCTAGGAAGCCTAAAGTGCCTCCCAAAAAAGCACCAGTGGGCCTCGGTTGGTGTGCCCGATGGACCTCGGAGGCAGGTCGCTTGGATTTTCGCGCCGAACTCGTTTGTTTTCGCAAGTTTTAGATTCGTTTCGCATGCCGAGATGGCCACTTTACATTTATACCCTCATCGATTCAATTTTCGAATAAAGACTTACACACCATTTAGCGGGCTAAGTCCATTTTATTTCTATGAGTATTAGGAAGTACGAGTCTTATCTTATGTTCACATGGTTATTTTTCGAAAAGTCGAAATGTTCAAATTCAATCCTTGGGTAAATGACCAAGTTTTTCTAAGATAATTCATTTTCAAAAGATTGATGATCCAAGTAGTGATGCATCCTCAGTGGACACTCTCAATTCAAATTCAAAATCCAGGCAAAAGGCCCAATTCTTTATAAATGATTCAATTTTCAAAGATTGATGATCTAATCACGTGTTTATGTGATAACTATTATCGTATGTGTTTTTTTCCATGTTTAAAATGTAAAAAGAAATACTTCAACCGGGGGCTCTAATGTCTTCGACTTTAGACCCACTGCAACTAGGAGGCTCTGAAGCCGTTGGACTCAGAGACCGTAATTTTGATAAATGGATAACATCCATCAGAAATTCAATTCAATTTGATTCAATTCAATACTAGAGCATGAAATGGAAGAATTCCGCCCCTGAAAGCAATGATAATATGTCCATAGATGATTCAATACAAGAGTCATTACAACAGAGGAAGAATTTCGGAGCTGAAAGCTAATATTCGAGAGTGACGGTAACTTTCTTATGGAAGTCCCAACCATTTGGGCATAGATTAGCAGAATGCATGCCAGCAGTTGCCGAAATACAATACGGGTTTGATTCCGTCACAACGGATACGTAGGCGCCTAAGGCTAAGGCTCAACCCACCCATTTATTCGAAATAATGGGTCGATGACCAATGATTATTCAATTAACAAGAACAAAGGTTAATCCCCGGCGAAGCTTCATGTCTGATCTCTTCTTATGGCTGGTGAGCTTATATAAACAAGTCTAATAAACAATAAATCACCCGCGGAATCCTTAGGGCGAGAGGGACTTGGGGTATACTTTGACTAGCGCCTTGTCCAGGCTTCAGTCAAAGTGGGGGCTCTGTAGATACCCGTATCTGTCGATATTGTCATTTATAGAAATCCGTCAATCACCCGATGATGATAGAATGACATGTATTCGTCAGTTGGCATTGTCATTATTATAGCTCGTTTTACGATGTGGAATGGGCGTCATCGATGGATTTTTAATAATTTAAATGAAATTTAAATTAATGTTTAATTCATAAATGAATTCATTTTATCATTTTAAATTTGAATTTATTTTCTCAAGTTTATTTTATTGAAAATAGAGTAAATGTTTTGGTGAAATTTATTTAATTTGATTTGAAAAATCATTTTGAATTTAAACCGTTTTATAAAGTTCGATTTGAAAACTCGTGTTTTACGACGGTTTTTTAATGCGATTTGAGACCAATTTCTAGCTCGATTTAAGCTCATTTTGGGCTCAATTTTTAGTGACCCTTTTAACCCATTTCCCACCTCATTTGGTCCCTTGTTCGAACCCTCCTACACACACACCCAACCCTTTCATTCTCCTCTACAAAACAGCCCACAAACACAACATAAACAAGCAGGCCGGTGCTCTATTTTTGCGTGTTCTATCCAGCCCATTTCGAGGCTTTAACCCGTCTCAAACCCATATCTCTCAAGCTTAGATATTTTCCTTACCCCCTTACCCAAGTAACCTACCTTCTAAAACCCTCGCAGCCTCCAAAATATCTCCATTTTCAGCGAGCAAACCCTACCCCCTCCACGAAGAAAACGAGTAAACCCTACTCCTCCTCTCCTCTATGTACCACGACTTCTCCTTCATTTCGAGACCCTTGGCAAGAGAAATCAATGATTTTAACACACACATCCATACCCTGACATTCCCCGCATAATCTACTATCAACCACCCATATAAAAAACCCTCAAAAGCTTTCGAAGCTCGTACGAAAAACAGAACTGAAATCGCCTAGTTTTCGTGCTGTTTTCAGCATGATCAGGACCTGTTTGGCCTCATTTTTCGTGCCCCTAAATCCAAAAAGACCCATGTTTGTTTACATATTTCAAATCTAAACTCTTCCACAATTCCAAAACATATTTCAGATCAAATTTTCGATGAGAAACGAAGTCACAATTCAAGTTCGAAAAATGGTGTTCGAGTTTGAAAAACGTGTTTGAAAAGCAATTTGTATTCGCCGACGAAAGCCTCTCGAGATAATATCTAATATTGATTATGACACAAGACTTTATCAAATCCTTTTATTTCCCTCCTTTTCCCTTTTATTTACGTTTTTTTTGCACATAATATCTCCCTCCTTTTCCCTTTTTTTTACGTTTTTTTTTTGCTTTATTTCATTGTTTTATGCTTGTATAAGACCATCTTACTTTTGCTAACTAAATGAAACTAGAATAGTTTGTGTATAAGTTAAAGTACCATTCCGACACCCGCGTTGACTTGAGTTAAAAAGGCTTAATTCATCTGAAGTGATCGGTATGCCTCACTCGTTTACATATCCTCGTGTTGGAAGAGGACAATTGATAAAGATGAGTTTATTTCGATTCATGAAACGGTCTTTCTATTCTCTTGTATGTCATGTTTTTACTCGGCCCTTGACTCCTCTTTTTCGATTTTTATTGACTATAATCGTGACACGATTTTCATGGCAAAACTTGCTAAATAACATGTTTAAATCGACGATTTATTCTAACTTTTTAACTCCCAAATTCATTGGACATTTTAGGAAATAAAATGATTTAGTTAATATGTAAATGAAATTTACAACTTCTCTAATTCTAATTGAATCCATCTCTTCTTTCATTAATTTCTTGCTAGTACGGAAGTGCGTTCTTATCATCCTTCCGTTTACACTCGATGATTAAAATGGACAATTTCCGACTAAAGCTATGCCTCAAAAACGGTGTAGATGGCACGACTTTCTCGTCTCCTTTTCCACTTTTTTTTGGTCTTTTTAGCTTCAATTTTTGACGATCTTATTTTCATAAATAGAGGTCGTTATTAATTTACTAGCATTTTGAGTTTGATTTAATTAATAGATCGTATTTAATTTGTCATTCTCTTTTTGTTCTAACTTGCTTTATAAAATAATTTGGCTAAGTTAGAATTAGTTAGTTTTAATTCATTTTGTTTCCGAGTTAAATGAATTTCTAAAATATTGGTTTTGTATTATTAGATTCGATTCAATATCTAATTCTACAAAATTAAGCGATGTGTATGCAATACGAGGAACAACACAAGGTTGCATTTAGGCCATCATCCATCCCTCAATGGCACGTTTTTCGGGGCCTAAGGCCGTGTACCATGTCAGGTGTCGTAGGTTGTTTTCCATTTGATTTATGCACTAACCTCTAATGTTTTTTATTCTATCTTATGCTAAGCGTAAGAGTTTCTATCCCTCTCTTTGTTTGCGTTTTTATTTCGAATGAACTCACATGCTAAATTATCTTGACAAGTTTGTTTGCATTAAATTGGCTTAGAAACTCAATTCACATGTGAAGAATTAACGCAACGGTTGAATTTCTAACATTTGCTCATAACCAAAATAGCCATCATATTTCATTAGTAGCGGCCGTTATTGCAACAAGCGGGGTTGGGTTTTTTTAATGAAATTATTAAACTTCCTAACACATAATCTCATACGAATCTGAAATCTCTAAAATTGGTTTTTTAAATTCCATTTAAAAATTTCGTGGCGACTCTTTCAAAATGTAAAATATTTTTTGAATAGAAACATGCGTGGATGAATTTCCCTTGTCCACACCTGGAGTACATGGAAGCATATGGGACAAGTGGGAACTCAATGTTTGGTGTGCATGAGGATGGTAGTCTTCGATTCGAGGGAAGATGGTGTATCCCTAATGACGATGACCTTAAGAGGAGGATCATGGAAGAGGCGCTTAACAACCCTTACTCGGTACATCCGGGTGGTGACAAGTTGTGCAAGGACCTCAAGAAGACGTTTTGGTGGCAAGGCATGAAAAAGGAAGTAGCAGAGTTTGTCTCTCGATGCTTGACTTGTGAACGAGTAAAGGGAGAGCACAAAAGACCGCAAGGCAAAGTGCAACCTTTAGAGATACTAGAGTGGACATAGGAGTCTATCTCTATGGACTTCATCCTAGTCTAACCAAGGACCCTGAAAAGGATATAATATGGGTAATCGTTGAACGACTTACCAAGTCCACTTACTTCAACCTAATGAAGGACACTTGGAACAATGCTGAGTTGGAAAATGCCTATAGGAAGCATGTAATAAGGATGCATGAAGTACTTAAGGAGATCGTGTCTGATAAAGATTCTAGATTCCTATCAAGGTTTTGGCAAGAGTTGCAAAAGTCGATAAAAACTAGCTTGAAGTTGAGTACCGCGTTCGATCCGACCACGGATGGACAATTGGAAAAGACGATACAAACTCTAGATGACATGTTGAGGGCTTGTGTTATGGACTTTGGAGGCACTTGGGAAGAGAAGCTAGATTTAATCGAGTTCTCATATAACAATAGCTACCATACAACCACTGGCATGACACTATTTGAAGCTCTATATGGAAGGAAGTGTAGAAGTACCATTTTTTGGGATTACGGTGCCGAAACGGTGGTGTTAGGACCATAAATGATCCAAGACACCATTGAATAAGTGAACATGATCTGACAAAGGATGAGAGCCGCACAAGACCGACAAAAGAGTTATGCGGATCTACATCGCCAACACATTTCTTTTGAGGTGGGTGACAAAGTGTTGTTGAAAGTATCACCCATGAGAGGAGAGATGAGATTTGGCAAGAAGGGAAAGCTAAGCCAAAAGTAAATAGGTCCCTATGAAATATTGGATAGAGTCGGAGAGGTGGCTTATCACATGGCAATACCACCGACAGTTGAAAATGTGGACAATGTTTTCCACGTATCACAACTAAGGAAGTACTTGAGCAACACCACTCATGTGCTAGAGGTGGACCACATCAAGTTGGATGATGCACTATTATATGTCGAGAGTCTTAAGGAAATCCTTGATCGCAAAATAAGGTTTTAGAAATCATATTTTAAATATCACATATTTTGGTTCAAAGTTTTAGTCATAAAAACTTAAGGATCTTATGCATGCAAAAACAATTACATAAGATTAAAGAAATCGGTTTTTCATACCATATAAAACGGACCGAATTGGGCACAAGTAAGGTCTCCTTCCTTTACTTGATCTTGAGCTTTCTATATGTTAGGATGATCCTCCAAGCACTCAAAGTAGAATGCCTCCAATTAGTTGCACCCAAGACTAATCCCTTAATACTTACACCATTATTAACTAGATAATAATATAAGTAACCTTAAAATCATTCTAATATTTTATGTTTACTACACTTGTAATCTTGAGAATATATTAGAATTTAGGAACAAATTTTTCATAAAAACATTTTTTTTATGTTTAGAGGGAAGTTGGAGTATGGGGTGGACGGTCAAAAAGAATAAAATGAAAAACACCACCCATCTATTGTGATGGAAGTTGGAGTATGTAGAATATATTAGAATTTAGGAACAAATTGTTTTTCATAAAAACAATTTTTTATTTTTAGGTCTCTTCACAAGAATAAAATGAAAAACACCACCCATCTATTGTGATGGGGTGGACGGTCAAAAAGAGGAGTATGGGGAGTGCAATTTTTGATGTTATACATGCCCAATAGCTTTTGGCATGGATTAGAGTAAAAGTTTATGGGAAAGACAAGAGCCAATAAAAACAATGGCTTGTCTCATGTGTGTCTAATTGTGTCTTGTGCACTCAACTCAAGGCACATTTTACACGGTCCAAAATGATCCATTTACGGGTCCATTTTGTTTCTTGTATTTGTCGCACAAATACGTGTAATTTTATTTTAAACATCGTCTCATGTTTAAATAATTCCCAATTAGTTTCGTCTAACATCACTCCGCAAATATACGTGTACAACTGCACATATATTTTACGTACCAATATTAATCACATTAATAGATTAATACAATTTTAATAATTAACCGCTTAATTATTAATTCCCGTCTCAAATAATTTATTATTCAATTATTGCATAATTAAATAATAATTTCCGCGCCTCGGGTTTAAAACTCGAAATATCTCTAAATAATTTGTTCCACTACCTTTTAGTAAATTTTAAGGAATTAATTAACTCATATCGTCATACAATTAATTAATCTTTTCTATTAAGGGAACCGTCCTTTAGGTGTGACCTCAATGGATCAACTGATCACCACCGTCAAACGAACTGTAATGTCAAACCCTAGTTAGCCAAACATTACCGATTAATGTTGGTCAGTTGACTATATAATTGAATCATCCCTTGCGTATTATTATTACGAGATTTAATTATGTCATTGACAATGTGATCGCATTATTGTCGGGGACACTTAATCCAACAATCTCCCACTTGTCCTCGACAAGTGTGCGTCAACAATTCTCTTGTCCTATTACTATCTCCCACTCAATACAAGGTGTCTTGCAGGTCGTTCTTGTAAGTGATCATATCGAGAGTGGTCCTCGATCTGGAGAATAACTGATTTGACCGGAATTATCTACCATATATACCTTCCGAGCGTGGCCACGCATTTCCAGTTCATTACTCCTCGAGTGGCCCTGAGATATTGTTTTTACCCTGACAAGGGATGGACAATTCCTATCGCACTATTCCCTTCTACTAGCCACAACCATCATAACCCAAAATATGCCCATTTGACCCCATTTACGAAGGTCGCAGTAACATAAATCAAAGTTAATCTGAAAATGTGCCACCTTAGGCGAATAGTCTTCAGTTAAAAGAATCGACTCATTAGAATACTATAGTAGCTCTCGCCACGACCAGGCTTTATAAATTTGCCTGAACTCTATAAGCGGTCATAAGGCCCGACAAAGTGTTCCTAACAGTCTGCCTATGTGATCGACTAGTCATCCCATATGACTTTATGGCACTTGAACTTGTCATCAATCGCATCATACTCTAGTCACTTCGAGACGTCACCTCATACAAGTGTCTATGGGCAAATACTATGTCAATCCGGATTCACTTTAACGGGGTTCAGTATTATCTCTACAACCCGTTTGGATGTAACAAAGTAATAAAAGAGTTTTTAAAGGAAAAACTCGAACGACAAATGTGAATATCAAATATGAATAGTCAATACTTGATTACTACTTCATATTCTTGTAATCCAATTTGATCATGTATGTAGTTGTTTATCTCAATCCAATTGAAATGACATGACTCATCATGTTAGCCTATGAGAAGGCTTTGGTTAGTAGGTTTTATCAACTTCTTACACCTTACTCAACTTTACTACATACTCGTTTTCCTTTGTAATGTATACATTTGCATTACAAAACTTTCTGAGTACGTGTCTAGATCCAATTTAGATATAAGCTCTCTAGTCATAGAACAGCTCCCACTGTTTTCACAGTGTTCGGGACCCATCCCTCTCGCACATCTCATGATTGTAAGTGTACTCAATTTCCGCTATAAGCATCTCTCATTGTTCTTTATTGCCTAGAACGATTCTAACAAATCCATTTCTTAAATAACGTAGCCACAATGGTTCCTTAACCATCTTTAGGTGTTTTGAATACGGTTTTTGTCCTAAACCTTATACAATCTCAACAGTCATTAGTGTAAGCCCTTACACAAATTTGTGAATTGCATCAAAAACACTTAACTTGACATTCTTAATGCTTCATTAAGCACTTAAGAATAATCTATATGGCTACTTGGTAACTATTACTTAAATTTGATTTTGAAACAATTCATCATACTCAAAGTATATGAAGTGTTATACATCATTACTCATTTAATTGATGAAGCATCGGAAGCAAATGGAATCAATCAAATATGTTCAACATGATTGAACTAGTCATGAATCTTATCAACATAGGACTTCTTATTTGACCCTAATATCATGTGGATTGATCTCCATAAATCCGGATATTGAAGATGTATTATAATACTCCAAAAGCGTCAAATCATTCCCAATGATCAATATGTCATCCACATATAAGACTAATTAAAATTACCGTAACTCCCACTAAACTTCATGTATAAACACAACTTCTCAACTTATTGAGAAAAAGTTTTATCACATGATCAAAATGTTCATTCTAACTCATTGATGTCCTACTTAAGACAATCTTTTAAGTTGCACATTATTTTAGGATTGCAAGAATCTACAAAACTCATGACATGTATTGAATACATTCATTCTAATTGAATAAGTGGGTTTTAGATTCACTCGCTATATATCATCATAATGAAATATAATCCCCAAGAAGATCTGAATAGTGCAAAACACTTTGCAACTAATCAAGCTTTGATATCTCTCTTTGATATCCAACAATTCCACTTGGATTTTATTTCGGATTTTCATGGCTCTAAGCCTTGTATTGAGTTGTGACTTAAGCACTCTCATTTAAGTCATATGATCATTACTTTCCAGAAGTAACTTGAATCAAACAATTCTTTGTAAGTTTCAAGCTCTTTACTTTCTAAAAGTAACACGAATTCATCATCTTCAACAAGTGATGAGTTCAACCTCCTAGGTTTCGAAGAAACAACATCATGTAGCCAAGAAAAAAATTCTTTTGTGGCTGGAGGTTTTGAAGAAACAACGTCATGTAGCCAAGAAAATACAGTTTCTTGCGACATACAAATTTCATAAATTTTTTGACACAATTCCTTTGTGGCTCTTGAATATTTTCTCCCACTCTGTCTTCTAGAAATAAACTTGTATTCTAGAAAGACAGCTTCACGAGCCACAAACTTGTTGTACTCGTAATTATTGAAAGGAAAAATGAGCATTTGTTTCTTGTGAAAACTTACAAGCATGGTACCCTACTTTTTCATATCTCATATGAATCGTTTTAGATTTAGTGGAAAAATAATTTAGACAAATGATAAAATCCCCAAAAGGATCAAGTAACTCAAAGTAACTTGATTGAAGTCCAAACCATATCGAATATGGTTTGATTTCTTTATCCAACCACACATTATCCCATAATGCGTGCAAAGAGAGATTAACTTGTGATATTATATCACATTTCATTTGGCTTATATCAAAGTCTTCACTTTGATAATCCCATCACGATTAAATCGTGATTCCTGGAACTCTTTGAACTTCTTAAAACATTTCTCTATGTACCTTATTAAGTGAACACATTAGTGTCAACTTAAGTCGTTAGTAAAAGAAAATGATCAACCTATTCTGGATCAATGATTTACAACCTCGATTTCCTTTTCAACCAAAAAGCACGAAACATCTTGCTTTGAATACAAGATACGCATATACCATAAGATTAACAATCTAATGGTTCCAAGAGTACTCGATAACTCTTTGCGTTCATCATTCCAGAATTTAAGGTTTAATCGTAGGTTACCAATTTGAGTCTTGCATCATCTACATGATATACCATTCTAGTTTGGTTTAGAATATAAGCACCTTTGATAATGGGCTAGCCATACATCAAATCATGGTGCATAGGGTCACAAAAGTGAAACCTCTTTTGTATCTTACCAAAATTATATTCTTATTTAGAATTTATTCACTTAATAGTCATAATTAAGGTATAAATATAAACCCAAAACTAGATTGAGTACACAATGACTCTATCTCTCGACATCATTGTTGCTAGTCGTCATATTATAATCATCCTATGTATCAACTACAATGATGAAAACCACCACCGGTTTCTAATATTGACGAAGTAGTACTAGCAAGATTTATGTCAATCAAATAAACATTTAAAGAAGAAGGTCCCATTAGATGTCCCACAACTAACTTGATGATTCTTCAATAATTTGGGGTAATTTCTTTTCTAGCGTCCAACAATTAAGACAATGCAAACTTTATCGGTCGGGATTGATAGGTTTAGTATCGTTATTCTCAATAACTTTACTTTTACCATTACCTTGTATCAATTCCATTCTAATTTTACTTCTTTAAACCTCATCCTTTTCTTAACGGTTTAAGAGAATGCTCCCACTCATTTCAATGAGTCTTTGCTAAGAGAAGCAAAATTTAAATTCATGAAGACTACTCTTCATTCGTTTGTTTAGTCTTAAAACTTTCATTGAAGTGGTTGCGGTATTTTGGTCAATTACGATTTCTAACAAATCTAGTCACCAAAATGATTTAGCATTTCAAAGTACTTAGCTCAATTAAGCACATGAGAAACAATTCATTGTAAGTAGATATGTTAGTCAAAAATCAAAAACCCTTTTGATCACGAATAACTTTTAATTATACTCTTCACAAGAGATCCTTGCAATGGATAATACGAGGTTTTTAGAAGAAAATTCAAATTTGTCTTTAGTTACATTGTTTTAATGGAGATTTGAACTAAAATCGAAATGATATCGTATATAATTTGAGGTAAAGAATTAGAATAATATGATTTAACGGAATAATGAAAACAAAACATTTATCATTATAATAATACTTGTAAATAATTTAACAAGTAGAGCATTTACATAGTGACCTCTACCAAACTATGATAAATGATTCCAAGATCCAAATTCATATTAACTTGGGCACGCTTTGGCGATACAACCCTCATCAATATAACTCGGTGGATTAACTCTTTAATCGATTCTACTTTTAGAACTCTTGGTCGATAAAATTACATTAATATTTATCTTTTAGCCCAAAACACATCCGGCTATGGTCGAGAATACTTTAGTTGAGTTCAACCCAAATTTCGAATAAGGGGGTGTTTGGTTGGCTACTTTGGAATGGATTGAGTCCATTCAAGTGTTTGGTTGGGTGATTTTGGAATGGAGTTAGATACCAATGGATTCTAACTCCACCATAATCCCTTGGAATCCCATACCCACCTCTTCCCCTTGGATTCCAACTCCATTCCTTCATGCTTATTATTAAAATGAACCAAACAAGTTTTTAAAGGAATGGAATTAGAACCCCATACTACTATGGTTTTTCATGCCATTCCATTCCACTCCTACCCGCTGAACCAAGCGACCCCTAATTGTGCCCATGATCCAAATTCACATTAACTTGGGCACGCTTTGGCGGTACAACCCTCATCAACATGAATTCGGTGGATAGACATTTATCACCCACTTCCCCTACGTAACAAGGTTTGTACCCCGGTTTGGCCGAGCGCACTCCCTCACGAAATAGGTTTTCATGGTTTCTAATTTTTGGTAAGGCTAAGTCTCAATTATTTATTTATTTAGCGAGAGGTCATGTCAATTTATTATCTATCACGTTTTAAGTGAACTAAAGAGGTGAACTACGATAATTGTAATTGACACGGTCGATAAACTCGATTTAAAATGCATGTTTAGATATGGCGATTTAGCGATGCATGCAACATATAAATAAAATGCAAAGCATAAAAAAATAAAATCCTAGTATGGCCTTCTTAAAATAGTAATTCTAATAAACTATTACAAATGCGGAAACCAACTTCTTTGGTCCCTTGAACTTCAGTCTTGGCACGCAAAATGAGGCAACACCGTCTTCTTCGGGAACTCCGGGAAATTACAAAATAAATTACTTAATTTTCTATTATACATTTGTAATAAAAATAAATCTATTAAATTACAAAACGGTGATACGAGCTCACAATAATTACAATCGAATCGATATTCCCATATATTTCAGGTAATACCAATTAAAAACTAAGGCCATACTAAGTAAAATTACATAATTCAAAAATTATATAAAATAAAAATATGACAATCATAAATAAAATGCAGCATTATAATATGTATGAACATGCTTAATTTTATGCTAAATCGCCTTTTCAGAGCCAATATCGTATAATTTATCGGTTTTTATGGATTTGCGTGATTATAACTTGTTAAAATCACAATAATTACATAAATTCATATTTATGTACAAGTTAATTAACCTAACCATCTTAGGACTCAAAACATAGTCTCCACTAACATTTTGAGAATAATTAAAGTTGATATCTTAATATTGCTCATAAATGGACCCAAAAATAAAATTTTATACTATAAACTCCAAATTAAATTATAAAAATTTCAAATAATTTCAAAATTTGAAATTAAAACTCATGAACATTCTGGAAAAATACCATGACACTCATAATGTTCAAAACTTAGGTTAAAAATTTCGAAAATTTTTCGAGAAGAACATTGTTGCGGGTTATCGGTTTCATCAATTATGACCATTAAAAATGAGCAAATTAACTTTAACCAAGTTTTCACTTTTAGATCTGAAATGTGGGATAAAATGCAACATATGACGTTTTTTTTTAGTCATGAAATATGTTTTAGCATTATATACTAAATAAAGTCACTATTTATTGAATTTTTACTCAAAAATTCATAAATCATGCTAAAAGAGTCCAATACCTCTAATATTTTTACACACACTGAGTAAAAATGCATATGACAACATATTAAATTTCCATGACCATATTCGAAATATAACTCATATTAACCTAATAAATCCTTTAAATTCGATTTAAGCTTACAAAATCCATATTTCATGCAAAATAACTTAGTTTATCACGAGATTTAACATGCCATTAGTAGATAATATATGTGAAGACATATCCAAAAACCACTGAAAAATTCGAGGCTTAACTATTTTTCGTCCAAAAATGACATTTTCCTCATAAAAATCACATTTCAATGTCAATAATATATAAAATGAAAAATAAAATCCATAAACCGTCCCATATGACCTAAAATCCATTTAGGACCAGAAACTTTTAACATGCAAAATTATTTCATGATTTATCTTCATAAACCTTAAATTTCAAGTTTTATTCGTTAATTGTATTATCTCGGAAAAACGATGCCGATCTTGCATGCTACAACCATAATGTTCTGATACCACTCGTTAGAAATCATATTTTAAATATCACATATTTTGATTCAAAGTTTTAGTCATAAAAACTTAAGGATCTTATGCATGCAAAAACAATTACATAAGATTAAAGAAATCGGTTTTTCATACCATATAAAACGGACCGAATTGGGCACAAGTAAGGTCTCCTTCCTTTACTTGATCTTCAGCTTTCCATATGTTAGGATGATCCTCCAAGCACTCAAAGTAGAATGCCTCCAATTAGTTGCACCCAAGACTAATCCCTTAATACTTACACTATTATTAACTAGATAATAATATAAGTAACCTTAAAATCATTCTAATATTTTATGTTTAATACACTTGTAATCTTGAGAATATATTAGAATTTAGGAACAAATTTTTCATAAAAACAATTTTT
The DNA here is from genome assembly GCF_048544455.1 of Silene latifolia. Taxonomy (NCBI): domain Eukaryota; kingdom Viridiplantae; phylum Streptophyta; class Magnoliopsida; order Caryophyllales; family Caryophyllaceae; genus Silene; species Silene latifolia. The sequence continues at coordinate 360,595,366 of NC_133538.1, read as the reverse complement.
TTATGTTAAGAGAGAAGTTGGAGTATTTTTATTTTTATGTCTCTTCACAAGAATAAAATGAAAAACACCACCCATCTATTGTGATGAGGTGGACGGTCAAAAAGAGGAGCATGGGGAGTGCAATTTTTGATGTTATACATGCACAATAGCTTTTGGCATGGATTAGAGTAAAAGTTTATGGGAAAGACAAGAGCCAATAAAAACAATGGCTTGTCTCATGTGTGTCTAATTGTGTCTTGTGCACACAATTCAAGGCACATTTTACACGGTCCAAAATGACCCATTTACGGGTCCATTTTGGTTCTTATATTTGTCGCACAAATACCTGTAATTTTATTTTAAACATCGTCTCATGTTTAAATAATTCCCAATTAGTTTCGTCTAACATCACTCCACAAATATACGTGTACAACTGCAAATATATTTTACGTACCAATATTAATCACATTAATTGATTAGTACAATTTTAATAATTAACCGCTTAATTATTAATTCCCGTCTCAAATAATTTATTATTTAATTATCGCATAATTAAATAATAATTTTCGCGCCTCGAGTTCAAAACTCGAAATCTCTCTAAATAATTTGTTCGACTACCTTTTAGTCAATTTTAAGGAATTAATTAACTCATATCGTCATACAATTAATTAATCTTTTCTATTAAGGAAATCGTCCTTTAGGTGTGACCTCAAGGGATCAACTGACCATCACCGTCAAACGACAGTAATGTCAAACCCTAGTTAGCCAATCATCACCGACTAATGTTGGTCAGTTGACTATATAATTGAACCATCCCTTGTGTATTCTTATTATGAGATTTAATTATGTCATTGAGAATGTGATCACATTATTGTCGGGGACACATACTCCAACATAAGGAAGATAAGGCACGGAGAAACAGTGCTAGTGAAAGTTCTTTGGTCTAATCACAAGATAGAGGAAGCAGCGTGGGAGGCCGAGGAAATCATGAAAGAGCACTATCCTCATCTCTTTGAAAAGGTATGGGTCAGGTTAGGATGACGTAACCTTCTTTTTAGGAGGGCAGAGCGTCCTACGCAAGTATGAGTCCTTTTGCCTAGTTGAGTCTTTTATTTCATCTTATGATGGAGGATTATATAACTAGTTATCCTTTGTTGTTTTTTGAGTACCATATGTCGAGCAAAACCCGTAGCAGCGTGATTATTGTAGAGAGTTGGACGAGAGGAGTTGTACGAGGAGTAGATGTGAACTTCGGGGACGAAGCTCGTTTTAAGGGGGGAAGATTGTTATACCCCTCCCTTTTAAGTGATTCACTTGATCGAGTGTGAGGGAACACTCGGCCGAATGCCTCTCTACTCGATCGAGTGAACTGACCGAGTGAGTTTGTGTGATCCGGTTCTCAGTAATCAAACTCGGCCGAGTGAGATATATACTCAACCGAGTGCGGTCCATTTGATCGATTGCCCTGGCCACTCAACCGAGTGAACCGAGTTAAGCCTAGTTTTATACGAGGGCATATATTTTGTATTGGGCTTAGTATATAAAGACCTATGAAAAGTATTTTCTTATTTCATAAACCCTAAAACCTCTTTCTAAAACCCTCTCACTTCTCTCTACAACTTTTTCACAAGAATCTAGATCTACACATTGTTTGAAAGAATTTGGAAGGATTGTTTACATATTCTTGTTCCTCATCACTTAGTGAGTAACCACATACCTTTACTTTTATATTTTCTGTACTTCCATTTAAAACACCAAAACCCTAGAATTTGGGGGGGTTGGTAATTGGGTAGATTTATGAGTAATTAATGCTACTTAATATCATTTAATGTCGGTAGTAATTAAAGTATACATATATTATAGTACTAGAACATGTTTGTGTTAGAATATACTCTATTAATTTTAGGTGGAGACTTCATAGAGGATGAGTTTTGAGTTCTTACTTGTTGTTGCTTATTTTGTGAAGAATTGCCAAAAGGTAGGATTTTCCTACTCGGTTTCAGTATTATGATTGCTTGCATGAATTTTTGTAGATGTCTCATTAATTTGGTGTTCTTGATATTAATGGTAATGAAGGCATGATTAAGGTGAATTTTGGTAACAATGGTGATTATGGCATAATTAGAGTTTATGGTAGGATTAGGATTTACTTTATTTTTCATTATAATTATGAGATTATTTATGTTGGTTGTTTGTTGTTGGATTGGGTGAGGTTGGATGTGATGGAGCGGTGTTATTTAGCAAAGACATGTTTGTTGTTGGATTGGGTGAGGTTGGATGTGGATGTGCATATTAATGGTATGGTATAATGAGTTCATGTTATGATGCAAACTCAGTACTCCGTGTTGTGATGCGAATACCTCGGGTTGCGATCTGGCTGTTGGTTATGGTGTTGTGATACCGTCATCGACGACTGTGGAGGTGATTGAGGGGGCTTTAGGGGTGACTAGTTATATTATGATTTTTGAGTGATAATTGTCATTTGAGGTTTTATGTGATCAATTGTAGGATTGGAACTGACTCTTTTATGTTTTCAAATATCTATGGTAAACCATATGATATTTTCGATCATATGGGGAGCAGCTTGATTGACAGGTTTGATGTATTCGGCTTGATACTTGGAGGCTTAGGGGACGTCATCACTTAGTTGTTATCACCTAGTTTCGTTTGAGTCTTTATACATAAATTTTAGTCATCTTAAACTTCGTTTGTATTATTGGGTCCTAAGGCATTGCACTTGGTTTGTATAACTTAATTATGGTACCTAATTATGTCTCTTTAACTCTAAACTAATATATGCAGTAAAAGTGTTATCTTTACCTTGCAATGTTTCCATTTCCTTAGTCAACCAAGACGTGTGACGCCTCCAAGCGCTAGGAAGGCCTAGCTAAAGGCTTCCCGGTGTTTGGGGGTGTTACATTCATTATTCTTCAGCATGAGCCTTTTCTTGAGCCTGTTGGTGAGGCGTCTATTGTGTTAGAAATTGAGTCTCATCCTGTAGAGGAGCTTGTTGTCTCTCATTCTCAAAAAGGAATTTGAAGACCCTGAGCATGCTCCACTGGTAACAGAGGTTTTTGATGTGGATCCGGGTGAGACTGAGCCATCTCATGATCCTCTCCTTCTGGAACATTAGAGGTCTTAATGACTCCTTAGAACAATAAGAGGCACTTAGATTCTTGTTGGATAATAAAGTGGATTGTGGAGCTATTAATGAAACTTATATTCAGACTAATGCTATTAAACATATTAGTAAAAGTTTCCCTAGATTTCATTTGGTTTTCAATAGAATTAGGGTATTTTGGAACCCTACAGTTATCTCCCTTTCTGTTTGGGGTAAATCTGCTCAGTATATTCATTACTCATTGCTTCATCATGTCACAAAAAGACATATTGGAGTGAGTTTTGTTTATGATTATAATGTAAGAATGGATAGGAGAGAGCTAAGGAGACATCTTCCGCACATATCCTATCAGGTATCAGCACCATGGGTATGTCTTGAAGATTTTAATGTTATTCTTAAAATGGAGGAAAGATTGGGCAGTGACCATATTCATCTTGCTGATATGAATGAATTTGGTCAATGTTTGAATATATGTGGGCTTGTTGATAATCCTGCCACTGGTTCTCACTTTACGTGGAATAATAAACAAGGAGACGGATGCATGTATTAAGATAAGTAGGCTTCTTATTCCACAAAAAGAAAAGCACTTTTTCACACTTTCATATACTAAGGGATTTCACATGGAAAATAAAATGTTTCATACTAATGGATTCCGGTCCATAAGCATAGGTTCCAATGTACGAGATCTTGTAGCACTTAATAATGACGTCCTATCAATTAGTATTACACAAAAGAAATCAATTATAGACAATAATATAATTAGATCCGTTCTACTTAGACAAACTTGGGATTTTCGATCCCAGGTAAGATCGGTTTAGGATCATGGGATCTTTTTCTATTAGATAGGAAGGGCTGTTGCACAAAATGTACTTCTAAGTAATTGCCTTATAAATCCTATATTTCCCATCGGGTATCAGCACCATGAGTATGCCTTGGAAATTTTAATGTTGTTCTAAAAATGGAGGAAAGATTGGGCAGTGACCATGTTCATCTTGCTGATATGAATGAATTTGATCAATGTTTGGATATATGTGGGCTTGTTGACTATCCTGCCACTGGGTGCTACTATTCCTAGAACAATAAACAAGGAGATGTGCTAAGTTGGATATAATTTTGGCCTCTCAACAATGGCTTAGCAGTATTCCCTCTACTACTGTATTTTTGAATGTAGGGCTCTTTGATCACTCATCTTGCTTTGTCAATATCTCTGATGGTTATTCTAACCGAAGGGCTTCTTTTAAGTACCTGAATTGCTGGGCATTATCTCCATCTTTTCATGACTGTGTTACGAAAGGGTGGGGAGTACGGTGGGAGTAAAATAAATACTCTGTTTCATAAACTTAAAAAGTTGAAAGATAATCTTACAGGGCTTCACACATCTTCTTTCTCCAACCTCTCTCTCAGGGTTGCAAAAGCTAAGCAGGCTCTCATACATTGTCAAGATCAACTACATTCTAATCCAATGGACCACTTGCTCTAAGTTGAGGAAAAGACACTTTTGCAGTAGTATCTTCAGATCAAAAAGGCTGAATTGCAAGCTTTATATCAAAGAGCTTATGTTCAAGATATCCAATCTAATGACCTGAGCATAAGATACTTTCACTCCAAAATTACTTCAGGGAAGGATAAAAATAGCATTAGTAGTATTCCGGATGACTCTAGAAAGCACTGTACTGGCCATAAGGAGGTTACTCAGGGGTTTGTGTCCTACTCTCAGAATCTACTTTGTTCCTTTAACCCTGTATTGCCCATCCCTAATGATCTCTCCTCACACAATCAGGTTCCTCCTGAAAGCTGGGAGTATCTTGTTCAGCCTGTTTATGCTAGGGAGATCCTGGATGCTTTAAAGTCAATTAATAGAAACAAAAGTCCTGGTATATATGGTTGTTCCTCAGTTTTTTTCTTGGATGTTTGGACTGAGGCGGGCCATGATTTTAAGGTAGTTGTAGGAGAATTTTTTTATAAGGGAGTAATGCCCAAACCTGTTAATGCCACTTTTCTGGTGCTCATTCTTAAAATGGCAACTCCTTTAACTGTTAGGGACTTCAGACCCATAGCCTGTTGCTCAACCTTTTATAAGGTGGTCAGTAAAATCCTTGCAAATCCTTTAAAAAAGACTTTGGATGCTATCATAGGGCTTGAGCAGGTTGCCTTTGTAGCTGATAGAGATAATTTTGACAACTCCATGGTGGCTCATGAACTAGTCCCTAAGTATGGAAGAGCTTATCAGGAAAGATTTTGACTTAGTTCATTGGTAGTTTCTTAAGAGCTGTATGATGAAGCTAGGTTAGCCTACTACTTTTGTGGATTGGGTTATAGCTTGTGTCACATCCCCTTACTACTCCGTTCTCATTAATGGAGGGGTTGACGAGTTCTTCCTAGGCAAAAGAGGACTCACGCAGGGAGACCCCTTCTCCCCATATTTCTTTGTGATTTGTATAGAAGTTCGGTCAAGGATCCTTAGAAGACTTCTAAGGTATGAAAATTTTTCTTTTCATCCAAAATGTGTTCAATTTGACCTTACCCACCTTACCTTTGCTGATGACTTGTTAGTTTTTACTCGAGGGGAGTTGCCCTCTGTCTCAACAATTGTTTCTTGTTTTGATACTTTTGATAAGATGTTTGGTTTACAAGCTAACCCAGCCTCCATTTTGGTGGGGTTGATCCTGCTATCAAAACTCTTATCTTGGTTGCCACTGGCTTTAGTGTTGGTAACTTCCCCTTCAGGTATTTGGGCTTGCCTCTGTTCAATGCTCGAATCACCAAGGATATGTACCAACCTCTTCTTGACAAAATAAAAGATAAGATCATGCACAGGGCAAATAATACCCAGAGTTATGCAGGTATAACTCTGCTTGGGAACTTAGTCATTATTCGTCTGAACAATTTTGGGGGGCAAGTGTGCTCTTATCAAAAGGAATATCAAAGAAAATAAATAAGCTGTGTGCTCTTACCATAAGGAATAGCAAAGAATTGTTCTTATCAGGCAATTGATGTGAGCTCCTAAGGAAAAAAGGGGCATGGGCATCAAGGAAATGCTCAGCTGGAATTGTGCACAAATGGTAAAATGGGTCTAGAAGCTAATTTTTAAGTCTAGCTGCCTTTCGTCCAGGTGGGTTCAACACTATATTCTAAAAGGGGGCATTATTTGACTTGCTAAACCCAGTATTTCTCATTCATGGTACTGGAATAATGTGATCAAAATGAAGGACTTGCTTCTTGATTTAGCATGCAACCCATGGCTGGCTATTAGTGGACTATAATGCAGGCAACAGTCACTTAGAATTTCAGGGAAAATGGCATGCATGTTATGGTTTAATAGTGAATAATAAAAATAACAAAAGACCCTTATAAATCCTGAAAATTTTCAATTGATTAATTTGGTATTTGATCTAAAACGTAGTAAATTTTGGTGATTTTAGATGGACTTTAGATATTTTTGAAACAGCTTGCAACCATTTCAGGGAGAACAGATTTACAGCTTTTCTTTTACTTTCTTGTTGGGGTTAGGGATGGGCACCGTTCCAAAACTAGACCGGAAACGAAGTCGACAAAAATCATGGATTGGAACCGGACCGGATTTTAAAAATTCAGGTCCTGGACCGGACCTGAAAAATCCCGGCCCAAGATAGGGCCGGAATTTGTCATTTCATGCCCACTTTTTAAAATTACGGTCCAAAAATTCCAGTCTATTGGACCAGATCCGACCGATTGGATCGGATTGAACTTATAAGTATAAGGAAAAAAATGAAAATAACAATAATTTCCGGGATTCCGGTCCATATCTTTCCAGACCAGAAAATACCTGTCCCGGACTGTACCGGACCTAAAACCGGAATGTTAGAAAATGCTGGACCGAAGACCGGGCTGGAATTTTTAATACCGATTCCGGTCCACTAGATTCTGGTCCGAACCGGTCCATTTTCTTGGTCCGGACTGGATTATGCCTACCCCTAGTTGGGGTAACAGAAAGATAAAGACTTAACCAAAGTACTAAGCCATTGGATTAAGGGTGTGAATCAGGCTACAACACAAAGCAAAGAGTCTAAATTCACTCTCTCAGAACTAACAAAGGAGGAACTTCAGCACACAGCCAAGAGTCAGATTTCAGAACAAAGTTTAGAAATTCTAAATAATTCAAAGGGAATTTGCTTTCTTTAATTGATATTGCTTGGCATATATTTTGATACTACGGTTTTCTATGTTTATGGGTACTCTATCTAGTGGGGCTTACTCTGTCGAGTAAGTATGTTTTTATACGAAACAATAGTCAGCCTGATGGGTACAAGATCGAGTACGTGCGACAATCGATCGAGTAATGGGCACTTGATCGAGTAAGTCACTTACTTGATCGAGTAAGTAAAGTTATATGGGTTTTGCCGGGTTTGACACTAATGCGTGAGAAGGTTATATAAAGATTTTCGTCGGTTTCTTTTACCTTTCTACTTTATTGTAAAATAAACACAAAAGAAAACAAAGCTACGTTGCATCATTCTCTCGCATTTCTATCAAATCCTAAGGGATAGAGTCGTCGGATCGTTGTGTTCTTTACGCCGTTGAGATGGACATATTGTGGGTAAGATCCTAGTATAGTTTTTCTATCATTTCTTTGATTTTAGTTAAAACCGTAATTGGGTAAATGGGGGTTTTTAGGAGTATTGTGTTTATTAGATGGTGATTGTATGATTGTATGTTTAATAGGAGGTGATTGCATTGAAGAACGAATTTGATTAGCTGATTGTGACGATCTTGGTGATTGCTTTTCCAGGTAGGGTTTCCTTACTCGGTTATTTATTATATAATGTTGTTGATGGTGGTTTCTTGTTGTTGATTTATATCGTATTGGAATTGGTAATTGATAATTGTTGTTGTATAATGTGGTTGGTTGTGATTGTTTGTTTGTGGTTTCCTAGGTGCGTCCTTAGCTGAGTTGAGTCACTTGCAGAAGTGGCTTCATGCCCTTGATTCGCCCTTTGTGGAACCCGCCACAGAGGGGATGTGCATATTTAGGAACATGGGTTATCGCTCGGATGAGATGAGCGGGGCTTAGATGGGAACGGCTGCGGTCCCCCACTGGCGGTGTGGGATACTTGTTGTGATGAGTATTCTGGCAGGACTACACACTTTATTGTGTAGTCAGGTGTGTGGAGTTGTGATGGAGACTGGATGATTTGTGTATTGCTTCTGTTGTATTATTTTTGTGTAATCAGTAACTGACCCCGTTTAAATGATTTAAAAACTATGGTGATCCATTCGGGTGTGGGGAGTAGTTATTGAGTAGGATAGCTGGGTTGAGTCATCACGAGATGTCTAGAAGTCTTCCGTTGTGTCGTTAAACATTTATTTACTTTGTTGGTTTAGCATTCCTTTGGAACATTTATATTTTCTTTAACAGTTTTGGTTTTGGACATGTATCGCTTTAAATTTACTTAATAAAGTACGATTCTTTATTGCCTATTTGATATACATTTCCTCGGGTAACCGAGATGGTAGCATTCCCATACCTTAAGTGGTCCTGGTAAGGCACTTGGAGTATGGGGGTGTTACATATATAGGCCAAATAGTACTGAGTTTACAACGTTCAGATTGAGTTCTAATGCTGAGATTAAATCTTAGCTACCATATAAAAGAAGACAATGCTCTTACATTTCTGAAAATAAGACAAAGTGAATAAAGCATAAAGCATAAAGCATAAAACGGTCTTCAGGTTCTTGTTTGTTTATGCATGGAGCATTTAAAGCTCTGGTCTGTCTTACGCTCTTGTCTGTTTACTCCTCAGTAGAGGTTTTCTCCATATAACACCTAGAGCATGGGCGGATCTAGGAGGGGGCCCGAGTGGGCACGTGCCCACCATGAGCTTTTAGAGATAAATTTTTCATAACTAACATAAATAAGCAATATGTTTATGTGGCTCAGTTGGTAATCTCTTTAGTTGATTGTTGGAAGGTCTCATGTTCGATTCCTGGCGCCCTAAATAATTTTTTGTTAAACTATATAATGATCTCAAGGCCTATCTCGTTAGTAAGCTACAATTCATATGTTAAAAATGATCCTCCCAGGGTTTGAACCCATAATATCAAGGTTACATACCATCTTCTCTACCATTGAACCACTTGTGTTTAGTGTCCTTTTTATATTAGAATATAATATATCTTATCGTAGGAGATATTATTAATTATTGATTACAAAGTACATTTGTTTCAAATTTAAATATTTCAGAAGAAAGTTCAAAATAAAATAATAATTTTGAAAGTAAAAAATTATTAAAATTAGCTATTTTTCTGTTTTTTGGGAGGATAAAAAATCCGTAATAAAAAAATGAGGTTTAAAATAAAAAATAATGTATCGGGAAAAATTTTTGTGCCCCCTTAACGATGAATTCCTGCGTCCGCCCCGACCTAGAGCTTGAGTTCAAACAAAAGATAGTTTCTGCTGCAGCTTGGCTCACAAGTTTGCTGAGAATTGCCTAACTGCTATTTCTTGCCTGCTTCCTGAGCTGATTAAAATTATCAAGGCCTTTTGTAGATTGGCCAGCATGTATGTACAAGTTGTTGTTGCCTGACTGACTTAGACTCGGCCTAGAATTGGGAGTGAATTACCCTGGAATCCTTGAACAACTGATCTGGACCTTGACCTGGTTGTGACAGGGTCAGGGCTTAAGTTAGCTTCCTATGCTCCTGCTCCAATTAGTTTGCATAAGAGCTGTACTAACCATCTGAGATTCAATACAACTGTAGTTTATGATCATCTCAGAATTCAGAAAAGTTATTTATCGTGGGCTAATTTGGTTCATGGTAAGGGGTGTCAACCAAAGCATTCTTTTATTGGTATGCTAGTGATGTGACACGTCTGTCGCGTACCTGTCAAAAATAAAACCTAACGGTCTCAACTAAAAATGTAGTAGAGGCAGTCGAGTATCGAATCCTCAGGGAGGTAATGCAACTACAGCTATCTATTTCTAATCCTATGGTAACAATTGGGTTTGATTGAATTTTTGGTTCTAAACTACGGAGTTGAAAGGAAAGAGAAATAAAGTAGAGAGCAAGAAAGGGGAAAATGAATTAAAACTATCAATAAAAGGGGGACATGTCGGGAATTCGGTTCACTACGGTAGTTCAACAACTTAGCAAAGAAATGACTCAGACATTTAACTAATGCGAGACGGATATTAGAAGGTCCTTTCGGTCCACTTCCCACCCTAAAATACCACTAACTTAACTTTCGTCCTCATTAGGGTAGTCTCATTTTATAGCAGGCCTATTTAGTCCAATCTTTCGATCCAGGATTAATTGTAGCAGATTAATGGGTGACATAGAAGCGTGCACTCAACTAGGTCGAGAATTACAGTTATATTGCTATAGTGACAGGGTCTCTTAGTCAATTCGTCTAATTCATTCACTACGTCGTCATTTCACTACCGCAGATCCCCTAATCCCAACATGAAGGGAGATTAGCTACTCATGTTGATTGTTAAACTAATGAATATAAATTTCCAATGAGAAGACATAACGAAATAACAAATAAATGCAATAATGGAAATTAGGGCAAGGAAGAATGATAACATAAACAAGAATTAAAACACCAAGAAGGTTAATTATTATTAAGAGAAGAGAGGAGATTACAATCTAAGCGATTAGGCGTAAAGAACAACCGATTCCGAGTGAAATAATCCCAAATTGCAAGCAACAAAGAGAAGGAGAAAAGTAACGTAGGAAAAGTAGCAGTAGTTCTAATGTGAATGATAGTCCAAGAGATCGTAAAAAGGAATGACTAATAACCTAGTAAAACATAGGTTAAATAGCCAAAACCCCTAAGTGTTTATGCGGAAATAAAACATGGACTGATTAAGCCCACAATGTCGAAAACCTCTCGATCGAGTAGGCAAAACCACTCGATCGAGCAATGTCTCAGCAGAAGTCCCTCGATCGACCAAAGCCAGGTCACTCGATCGAGGACTTGGTCATGTGCGGCTTACTCGATCGAGGAAGGATCCTCTCGATCGAGCCTCAGGGAGCCTTGGAACCATTCGATCGACCACCAAACAGCTCGATAGACCACTTGGGTCTTCAATTCAGCTCACGTCTTCACCCAAATGCCTCGTAATGCGTGCAACGACACTTCTAAGTGCAACATCTCACTCTGGGATAATCCCGTCTCCTCTAAATGCATGCAAAAGGGACGAAAAGGAGTATGGTTCCGCTACTTCCGCGATCATTCCTACAAAAAGGACAAAATACACCAAAGTAGCCAATTCGGGGCAAAATACTATAAAAACAAAGATAGAAATGCATAGAAATACGTCTTTGAAATAGGCTAAAAAGACTATACATTAGGCACGTATCAAATCTCCCCAAACCAAACCTTTACTCGCCCTCGAGTAAACTCAAAACTAAACTAATGGAACGGAAATGATAACTCAGAGCTAGCTTAACTTGTCTACTTGAACCAATTTAATGCAACAAAAATCAACAGTTAAGCCAAGCAGTCAAAACGCAAACGAATTATAAGCTGTTCATAAATAAAGCTGACCTATCGACCTTGCGAGACCAACAAAACTGGACTCTCACGGGGTCACTCTTCCCTCATGAAGCAAAGGGCAAATGTTATATGTAAAAGAGAGAAGAAAAGACAGTCACTCACCTAACTGCGACCTACATAGCATGCATGCAACAAAAATGAAAGACAATTCAAGTACTAATGCACACACTCCAACCAATAATGTCCGTCACAGCCGAGGATTTGCAAATAATATGGGAATAGTGAGGTTCAGGTGAGAAAAGGCAAAACAAGTTATGGAAATGTGGAGGTAGAAGCGTCAAGCTAGTTCCTAACAGGACCATAATAAACCATCCGGATCTCAAACTGACTGAAAGACTAAACACGGGTGCCCTTCACTTGGCACAAAACTCACTAGACTCAAAGCACAATCTCCTCAAAAAATATAGAATAAGAGTGGAGGAGTCAGACGGTCACAAAGTTCCCTTTTTTAAACACATAAATCAAAAAACTAATCGGAACAACCAACCCTCTCTTGTCGATTGTACATCTTCGAACATCTTCTCAACTCGACAAGAGGGGACAACTTTTACACAATCTCTATTTCTTTCTTTTGCTTATCGGCTCTTTTTCTCGTTTTTCATTTTTTTTTCTTTCTTTCTTTTTTCTTCTTACTTTAACGTTTTCCTTCCTTTTTTTTTTTTTCAATACTCTTTTTTTTTTTTTTTTTTTCTCCTTCCTTGATACAGACACCAACTCCAACAAGAATGACAGACCAAACTGCAATGGAAACATACCACAAGAGGACAAACTAACTAGCTTGACTAGGCAGGCTTAGTTGGAATGTAGCTAATGGGTCAAAAAGGCAAGTTTGGCTAAAGTGGAGCTAAATGGGTGAAAGATGTAAGAAAGGGGAAATTGCAAGACCCTCCCTGCATGTGACACCAACCACAAACCCGAATATGTGCATTTGACGAGAAATTGAATGTCATAAATGTGCAAATGAGACAAACATGCTATGCAAGGAGTACTACTCTCAAAATTCCTAATGAACTGGTCATGAATGTCACCAGTTATAGCTCTAAAACTCAGAATTTTTAAGTAGTTTGCCAGTTTATTAGGTCAAGTCTAAACAGTCAGCTATTATTTGAACAGAAATTCGTAGATTATGCGTATGACAAGGCTAAAAACTATCAATAAAAGTGCAATGCTCAAGTAATATGACAAACTATAGTGCAATTTCATCACGGGAATATACCGTTCCGACTCAACCTATATGCTAAAATAAACGTGAATTTTTTTTGAATTTTTGAAATTTTCTATTTTTTTGATTTTTGATTTTTCTATGAAAATAAACAACAAATGCAAACTGAAAATTAAACGTGAATGCAAAACAAATGCAGATGCAGACTCAAAAGGATGCAATACCCTCCCCAAACCAAAACGGACAACGCCCTCGTTGTCCTCCAAAGATACACCAAAGAAAGACAAAATGGGGGATGGGAGTATACAACCAATAAAAGAAAATAAAGGAGACGAAATAAAAAGAGTAAGAGAACATACAAAACACGAACTTCCCCAAACCAGCCAGAAAACTGGGGAAGTGAGTAGACCAGTAGCTACTCGTCGTCGGCACCGCCGTCTCCTAGGTACTCCGACTCAACAAAACGGTCTCCCCAAACCAGCAACAAACAAGGGGGGACCTCTAGTCATCATCTCCAGGCTGATCCTCCGGACCGGGTACGAACGGAGGATCACTCTCCTCCTCTCTGGCAGCTCGCTGTGCCGCCTGCTCAGCCCGTAACCGCACCTCTCGTGCTACCGCTGTCTCCTCCGGCTCCTCCTCTGAGTCAGAAGAAAGTGGAGGGTACCCGTCCGCTGGGTATCGGTAGAAGGAAGGATGCGGCCACCCCTCTGGAATCGGTCGCCGGGCTCGGATATGGAACTCGTAGAGCGGGAATACGGCCAAAGCCATATCCCGTCTCATCTCAGTAATGTACCTGCACATATCCGAAAGCACGGCATCACGACGCCCTTGGTCCATGACCTCGGGCGCCTCTAAAACAGGAGGGCAGACAAAGTTGGCCGGAAAGGCCGGATCAGAAGGAGGTGGAGTGAGTGTAGGCTGAGGCGTGGGGGTCGGTCCAGCCTGGGCCTGAGTCTGAGCCTGAGAGCTAGAAGATGCTCCGGCCTCCCGCTTCCTCTTCCTAGAAGAAGAAGGAGGGGTGAAGGTAAGGTGGTAGGTAGGTGGAGGTGGTCTCGCTCCCTCAGCAGCAGTAGGGAGCGACAGAAGTGGCGGAAGGGTAGAGCACGGCAAGGTAACAGACGTGGAACCACAGATCTTCCACGTCCTCGCACTCCCCTTCGCCTTTGGGAACCAGGCGAAGTCAGTCATGGCTCCCAGGTCAAGGTAAGCCATCTCATCAGATGCAGTGAGCCTGGGGTCAGTGGGGTAAAGGTGGCGGGCAATCCTAGTAACTAGCCCGCCGCAGACAATAGCGGTCTTGACCCGAGTCCCAATTCCGTTCCAATGCTGAGCTACTAGATAAGCAATGTTTAGAACAAACGGGGTACCGTAGTCAATGTTGAGGTACCCCGCGAGAATCGCTAGCTCAGTGTTGGTCACGTTATTGGACTCAGGGCGCCCAAAAATGGTCTCTCCTAACAGACGCAAGTAGTAACGGGGCGCAGGTAAGTGAACATGAGCTCCCTTCCGTGAGGGGAAGGGAGTGTGGGTAAGCGCAACCCAAAGTGGCTGAAGGAGGTCTCGAGGTGGGGCGGTGGGACCGTCACTGACTAGGCCTAAAACCTGCCCAAACTTGGGCAAAGTCCAGCGGTGTGACTCGTTGCGGAGTCGAAAGTGAATGCAAGAGCTGGAGTGGTCAGCATCATAAGACTCGGTGTCAAAGGAATAGGAGCTAAAGAACTCGTATGTAAGGGTACGAATAGTAGCCTCCTGCATGGTAATCAGACCCGACATACCCGTCCCGTTCAACAAACTACAGACCTCCTCATAAATGCCTAAGGTCTCTAGGTCAGTCCGCGCAAGGAAACGGGTGGGGGAGAGAGGGCAACGAAGTAAAGCGACTAACCGTTTCCGGTGAGCCTCGAAGTGAAACGCACGTGGGCAGCTTCGGTAAAGGTGTGAGAGCGCCCTCTCCCGTAACAATGACCTCGGAAGGGCGGGAAGTGATGGCTAATCGGCTAGCCTCGCTGATGTGGCCTCGGTGGCAGATACCAGTGTCGCGGGAGATGAGGAGTGCGTCCGCGATCAAAGCAAGGAGAAAGGCCCGGAGGAGTAGTGGCTGGTGTAGCTCGAACCGAGCTCCGGTGCCGAGCTAGCCGCGAGGAGTAAACCGTCCCGCAGCTGAGACAAGTAGACTGGTGCTGCGGTGGTGACCAAGGCGGAGCTAGTGGCAACAAGCAGGGACCACCGACTCGCTCACGGACGAGCTGGAGGACGTACTAGTGGAAGGCAAAGAACTCGCGTCCATCCTGCAAAGTATCAAAGGGCACGAATAAGAGAGCGTGCTGCTAACCGTGGTTAAAACAACCCGCTAACCAACATGTGACAGCAAAAATGGCCCTATCAGTCGAAAAAAAAAACGACTTCTAGAATGCAAAATCCAACAATTCCTCAAAACTTCGAATTACAGCATGTGAGTGGTGGTGATATGATAAAATAATGACCGCTAAAGGCGAATACAGCATGAAAACCAAATATGGGAGCATGTATGACTCCTAGCAGTCGAAGATTGCTACTCACAGCACGGGATTTCCCAACAATTAACATCAAGTAATGGCGATAGGGGACGGTAACGGCGCATTAACAACAAAGATGATAAGTAAGCATGGACTGAAGTTAAGCAAGCAAGGCAACAGAAGGACCGTCTGATAGTCGACATATTCGACTTACAGGAACCCTAATCGCGGAAATCGCGCAAAATTCGAATTAATCATATAGAAACAGCGAGGAATTGCGAAACTATCATCAACAAGCTAATCAAGGGCAAATGAACAATATTTAATCGAAACAAATCGACTGGACATGGAATTTTCGAACCCTAATTCAATCACCTCAAAGAAATTCGAATTAATTGAAGATAAAATGCAAAGAGTGTGAAAGAAAACACTTACTTGGTGATGATTAACCTACAATATGCAATTAAACTTCAAAAAAACAATCAACCAAGGCGGATTTTCGATTGAAAAACCGCAAACCCTAATCCCCTTTAAAAACCGAGAAAACGAGCATAAAAGATGGGGAAAATATGGGGCTATTGAAGATTAATTAGCTATGAAGGGATTGTAGGTGGCGGATTTGATAATATTGGGCAAGAAATGGGGATTTGGGGGAAAATCAATCGCACATTAGGGAGAGGTTAGGCGGAAATTATAAGTGAAATGAAATAAGATTAGGGAAATAAAGAGTTTAAGAAAGAAAACTCCCGCGGTCCCTGTTCATTTCACTCGATCGAGTGGTTTTAATCACTCGATCGAGGGCTTTTGCTGTCCCCTTTGCTCGATCGAGTAATAGACCTCTCGATCGACCATTTCCTCTGTGGCCTTTCTCGATCGAGTAACCAGCAAGCTCGATTGAACCAACTTCCACTCGATCGAGTACAAAAAGTACTCGATCGAGGATTTCCTCGTGTAGACTTCTTTGATTTTCGTCTTTATTTCCTCGAAATGCGTGACATTTCCCCAAACCTGCATAAAACATATCCAAACACATCCCAAAATACCAAATATGCAGAAACACAGTCTAAAATCTCAGTCTAAGCTAAAGGATTGTCTAAACTAATTGTCCTAATTAAAAACTAATTGTCTAAAATCTCAGTCTAAAATATCTATTACACTTTGTTACACGAGGCATTTCCCCGTTTAATTCCCATCAGCTTTCAGTAGCCCCTTCGTGGGCTTCTGACTGGAGGACGTCACTTCAGCGATACTGACCGTCCTCTTTGATTTCCATGAGCTTGAATTACTGTTTGCGACAGTAGGAGGAATGTAGTTCCCATCTATGTAGGTGCGAACTGTCTTCGTTCTCGCCCCTCTATCATCTTCTTTTGCATCCTTGGCTCCAGTTTGATTGATAATGGTTGCACCCTGTCCCTTGACGACTCCTTTCTTGCCTTCATCTGTACCTGCAGTAAGGGAAACAGACGAATTTTCCTCCTTTTTGCTCTCAGTATGAGGCGGAGGGTTAGCAATAACAGCAATATTCTCCAAATTTTCCTCTGGAGTGTCAATAATAGGGTCAACAGAAGAGAGGGCATTGCAAGGCTGAGCTTGCATGGGAGCCCTCCGAACTTGGACCGATGGAAAGTCGGCTCCTCGTCCCCTACCCGAAAGGTCAAAGTCTTCCCCGACGTCTATTACTGCACGGGCAAAGTGGACAAAAATGGTCTCCCTAAAATGATAGGGGTGTGCACATCTTCGGGGATATCTAAGACGACAAAATCAACGGGAATAAAGAACTTCCCGATCCGAACAGTGCACGTCTTCGCTACACCTAGTGGCCGTGATAAACTACGGTCGGCCATCCGGACGATCATGTTGGTGCAACTCGTTTTGTCACACCAAGTCTCTTAGCTAGAGACAAAGGTAAAACACTTACGCTAGCGCCTAGATCGCATAGCGCATTATCAATCAATCGCATACCGATGTGACAAGGGATCGAAAAACTACCCGGGTCTGACTGCTTAGGAGGTAGCTTATTTTGAGATAGGGCTGACCCCACCTCAGTCAAAGCTACGGTCTCATTATCATTTATAGTCCTCTTTCGTGCTAAAATTTCTTTCATAAATTTTAAATAAGAGGGTACCTTGGTCAGCAATTCAGTGAACGGCACGGAAACTTCCAACCTCTTCAAAAGCTCAACAAATTTGCTAAACTGTTGATTAATCTTGGTATTCTGCATCCACCTCGGGAAGGGAACAATAATTGGAATCTCGAGTCCCTTGTTTCTCGCTTCCAAAGTGTCTTCCGGAGCAAGTTCAGTATCCTTCGGACGCTTCTTACCTCTCGAACGAGGCCTTTCTGGTAATTCCTCGCTTAAACGAGCACTAGCAGGCTCTCGAATAAGCTTCCCGTCATCAATATCACTCGATCGAGCAATGTGGTCACTCGATCGAGCACCTTCTTCAAGCAACTTGATCGATCGAGCAACATTCCCACTCGATCGACCATCTTCACTTCGTTCACTCGATCGAGCGAGAAAGACTACTCGATCGAGGGCTTTCCTCATCAATTCCACTCGATCGAGCACCGGTCTTGATCGATCGAGTAACTCTTGTGTCGTGAGTCCTTTTCTCTTAACAGAACACTTGTTCATCATCGATGATGACTTCCTCGGGTCGATTTCGTACTTCGGTCCTTCATAAGAGAGACCGCTTCTCAACTCTATCAGATGCACCGTCTCATTTGGGTTCTTGTCATTTTGAGTTGGCAAATGACCGGGCTTCCTTGAGGATTGATTTTCGGCCAGTTGGGCAACTTGAGTCTCAAGTGCCTTGAATGCCGTGTCCTTTTGTTGTAATTGCTTTGCAATGGACTGCATCATGGACTTTAACTCACCTGTCTCACTCACCCCACTAGATGACGAAGCACCTTGGTTAGGAGGGTTGAAAGACGGAGGCTTCGAATAGCCTTGTTGCTTCGGTGCGGAGGAATATAGGGTCATTGCGGCTGATTTGGAGGGGCAAAGTGGGGTTGAGTACGTTCGGTTACTCCACCTCAAATTGGGGTGGATATTCGGCTCATAATGAGTGTTGTTTTGCCTGTAATGTTGAAAGGCAAAGACATTGCTCATAAGGGCTAGGACAATAATCAGCGACATGTCCATCTACCCCACACATTGTAGGCACGAAGGGACCGTCATGTCATAGCATTAACATGGTACATTCCTCCCTTGAGAGCTCCCCCTAGTTCATACTTATCGAACCTCGCGGTAAGGGCTTCTAATGCGGCCACTGAAGAGGATTCAACGGCTCTCCTTTGGTTTCCTCTTGAATTCCCATATTCAGCCCTGTGAGTGGCTAAATCATTTATAATCTTCCATCCCTTGGTCGCTCCCAAGTTGTCAGCAAATCGACCGTTGGTGCAAAGATCTAATATAGCCCCTCGATCATCATATAAACCATTGTAAAAATGGTTACACAGGCTCCATTTTTCGAAACCGTGATGCGGTATGGTCCGCACCAGTTTCTTAAATCGAAGCCATGCCTCGTGGAAGTTCTCGTCAGGCCCTTGTTTGAAACTTGTTATCTGAGCTCTAATGGCGATGGTTCTCGAAAGGCAGAAGTATTTCTTATAGAACGCTAGTGCTAGCGTATTCAATCTGTTATGCCGTGAGCAGCTCGGTCTAAATCCCTATACCACTCCCTTGCAAAGATCGCGGAGTGAGAAGATGAACATAGTTTCTTTGATCTCGATCGGTGTCACGCCGGTGGGAGGAGGTATGGAGCAGCGATAATCAATGAAGGTCTCCATATGCCGAGTCGAGCTGCGTCTTGTTGCACTCCCGAACTGATTTTTTCGACCATATTGATGTATGCAGCTTTGGCTCGAACTTCCTAGCATCTCCAGCAGTTCGAACCCTTTATAGAGATTTGTCACCGTGGGCTCGCGGGTGACTAGCAATGGTTGCTTCCTCACCATTTCGGGAAATTCGGAAAAGTAATAGATTCAATCGATGAATTGGAAAGCGGAGAAGACGGTGGATTGTCTTCGAAAGCTCGTTCTCGTAAAAGCTACCACGAGAACCGGGCTCTTCCTCTCGCCTGTTGCTCTTGGAATAGTCTCCTTTTTACGTGCGAGAGATCTCTCAATCTCGGGATCAAAAGGTAGTAGTGGCCCACCTTGCGACTGCGCATAAGAAGGAACTACAGACAAGATATAAGAGTAGTCTAAGGAACGATGTTCCTTAAACTAAAAGAAGAATTAAAAATAAAACAGCTAGTAAATTGAACAATTGCCTCCCAAGAACGGCGCCATAATTTGACACGCCCGTCGCGCACTGTCAAAAATAAAACCTAACGGTCTCAACTAAAAATGTAGTAGAGGCAGTCGAGTATCGAATCCTCGGGGAGGTAATGCAACTACTGACTATCTATTTCTAATCCTATGGTAACAATTGGGTTTGATTGAATTTTGGTTCTAAACTACGGAGTTGAAAGGAAAGAGAAATAAAGTAGAGAGCAGTAAAGCAGGAAAATGAATTAAAACTATCAATAAAAGGGGGACATGTCGGGAATTCGGTTCACTACGGTAGTTCAACAACTTAGCAGTAAATGACTCAGACGAACTAATGCGAGACGGATATTAGAAGGTCCTTTCGGTCCACTTCCCACCCTAAAATACCACTAACTTAACTTTCGTCCTCATTAGGGTAGTCTACTGTTTATAGCAGGCCTATTTAGTCCAATCTTTCGATCCAGGATTAATTGTAGCCAGATTAATGGGTGACATAGAAGCGTGCACTCAACTAGGTCGAGAATTACAGTTATATTGCTATAGTGATGTGGTCTCTTAGTCAATTCGTCTAATTCATTCACTACGTCGTCATTTCACTACCGCAGATCCCCTAATCCCAACATGAAGGGAGATTAGCTACTCATGTTGATTGTTAAACTAACAGAATATAAATTTCCAGCAAAAGACATAACGAAATAACATATAAATGCAATAATGGAAATTAGGGCAAGGAAGAATGATAACATAAACAAGAATTAAAACACCAAGAAGGTTAATTATTATTAAGAGAATAGAGGAGATTACAATCTAAGCGATTCCGGCGTAAAGAACAACCGATTCCGAGTGAAATAATCCCAAATTGCAAGCAACAGTAGAAGGAGAAAAGTAACGTAGGAAAAGTAGCAGTAGTTCTAATGTGAATGATAGTCCAAGAGATCGTAAAAAGGAATGACTAATAACCTAGTAAAACATAGGTTAAATAGCCAAAACCCCTAAGTGTTTATGCGGAAATAAAACATGGACTGATTAAGCCCACAATGTCGAAAACCTCTCGATCGAGTAGGCAAAACCACTCGATCGAGCAATGTCTCAGCAGAAGTCCCTCGACCGACCAGCAGGTCACTCGATCGAGGACTTGGTCATGTGCAGCTTACTCGATCGAGGAAGGATCCTCTCGATCGAGCCTCAAAGAGCCTTGGAACCATTCGATCGACCACCAAACAGCTCGATAGACCACTTGGGTCTTCAATTCAGCTCACGTCTTCACCCAAATGCCTCGTAATGCGTGCAACGACACTTCTAAGTGCAACATCTCACTCTGGGATAATCCCGTCTCCTCTAAATGCATGCAAAAGGGACGAAAAGGAGTATGGTTCCGCTACTTCCACGATCATTCCTACAAAAAGGACAAAATACACCAAAGTAGCCAATTCGGGGCAAAATACTATAAAAACAGTATAGAAATGCATAGAAATACGTGCTGAAATAGGCTAAAAAGACTATACATTAGGCACGTATCATGATGCAAGATAAATTACCCACCATTGATAATCTAGTTACTAGGGGCCTGATTATAATAAATAAGTGTGTTTTATGTGAGTGTCAAAGTGAGGATGTGAAACACATATTCTTTCAATGTGCTTACTCTGCAAAGGTTTGGGGTGCTGTTGCTAATTCACTTTAGATTTGTTGGGATTCATCTAAGTTGCAGTCTATTAAACAAAGTCTTTTTTCGGCTAGGACAAGTAGAAAGCAAAGAGCATGGTTTATGGCTACCATATACTATCTCTGGAAAGAAAGAAATGCTCGGGTATTCAAGGGGTTTAAAATCACTGCTGAAACTGTTTATTTTAAAATCAAGAGCACACTCAATATGCGTCTCAATGGTATTTAGTTTTATTATTCATGGATGTAATTTAGGGATTTTTACTTTTTTCATCTTAGCGGGCTTTCATGGTCTCCTTTGTAGGAAACACTGAGGTTTTTCGGCTTACGGAAGGCCCCACGAGTCGGCTACCTGGTCTCCCCCCCACTCTATTACTAGGCCTTCGCATGGTGTCACAGTTCTTGGTGGTTCTGTCAGTACATGCCCTGTTTTTGAAGCGACCTTGTGGCGAAGAGAGTGACTAGGATCATAGAACTTATGAATTCTATCACGAGGATTGATGACCCATGGTACGAGTTACTTCTGCTTCGGGGTTGTACGGGTATTTCTAAATTTTACTTTGCCTTGCGTACTTGTTACCCACCTGATTTTAGGTCAGCCCAATTTTCTTTTGATGCGACACTTCGTTCTAGCTTGGAACGTATTGTCACTGTGTCTGGATCCAATTTTCGGGATTAACAGTAGCGGCTAGCCACCTTCCCTTTTTATTTTGGTGGGCTCGGGGTGTATGCTACTCGGGATGTCCTATATTATGCTTTTTTGGCGTCTCGGTTGCACTCTACTGAGTTGCAGGCTAAGATCATACATCCTGCTGGTATCATTGTTGTTGGCCCTACTTTTGATGATGCTTTGCGCGTTTTTAATTAGAACACAAGTTTTGATCTTTTACGTGACCCTAGTGAAATTAGCAGATATATATTTCACGAAGGTTGCTGCTACATCGAATTATGTTTTTCTTTGACTCCGCGGCAGGTGGCGTTATGGAAGTTTCAGAAGGTTTCTCACTCCTTTGATTGGTTGCGTGCAGTTCCTATTTCTAGGTTAAGGCAGATTATGAATGGAAGGGCCTATCGTAGTGTGCTTAGCTATCGATTAGGTGTTCCGTTGTTCATGGTGCCTAGGCCATATCCTACTTATTATTGGGTCTTTGATGGTAATGTCTATGACGATCATGTTGTGTCCTGTGCTGGTACTCTGGGCATTAAGCATCGACATAACCTCGTTCACGAAACGTTATTGGATATCTGCTACAGGTCTGGGATTTTTGTCGGTAAGGAGGTTGATATCAGTTTGGTTGATGGGAATGATAAGCCCCTTCGTCTGGCGGATTTGTTTCTTTATTCCTGGGATAAGGGGCGAGATGTGTGTGTCGATCTGACAGGATCCTCCTCCTTATCTAAGTCTGGGATATGTGATTTTGTGCCCGGTCGTGTTGTCGTTGATGCTGCTCAGCGGAAGTGTGCCAACTATCGGGATTTTTGCATGACGGCTAGTTATGGTTTCTTACCCTTCTCCTTCTCTTCGATGGGGGAGCTAGATACGGATCTTATTGCCTTGCTCAAGCGAATTCATAAATTCTATGTATCTCAGGATGTCGGGGCTCGTGCTGTCGCTTACATTTTTACTATACTTAGCTTTGTTAATGCTAAGGGAGTGGGCGGCCAGATAGAATATCGGTTGCCCACTAATTTCTTGTAAATTTTGTAGTTGTTTTAATAAAACTGGCTCCCTTTTTTATATAAATAAATAAACTATAATAATAATAATAATATAGTTCGGTGGTGAACAATGATGGTGTTTCGGTGGCTGACCTATAAACGATGTGGTGGTTGGTCAGTATGGTAGGTGGTGGACTAGTGGTAATGAGGCAGTGGTTGTTCTGTTGGTGGTCGTGGTTTCCTGGAAGACGTAGTAAAGGGGGATAAAAAGTGTTTTGATAGGAGGTCATCTTAAGCTGATGTAGCAGATGAAACTTAAGCTATTATATTTTGAGAAGAGAGTATCCGAAATTAGGTTTATTTCAAATTAAAATATAGTTCGAATTATTTTAAGAAAACGGGTAATAGTATGAATTATTCTTATGTGATGGGACATATTCTGCACCGTTGACCAAGTCAACATATTAAGCAAGGTCAAAGATATCCACAGCAAGTCAACGACTTAGACAGCCTAGCCGATGCAGCCTATCGGCCTGTCAGCCTGGGTCTCGGCATGGCAGTCTGCCAGCCGGGGCACATATCCGCGAACTCATATCCAAGACCCCTCGGCCGGCCTGCCATAGGTCCATCGGCCGAGGGTAGATCGGTCTTTCCACCTGCTAGCCACTTGGCCACTTGGCCACTACGTGACAAAAGGTGAAAAGTCTATAAATACTCCTCGACCTTCATTGAGGAAAGGATCCACATTTTAACCTAAGAATCACTATTCATCTGGTATTATCTTCCTTATCTCTCTACAATATACATTTAGCCAAGTAACAACTTATCCCTTAAGTTTACTGACTTGAGCGTCGGAGTGAGTTCGCTCGGTCCAAAGCCGAGCCCTCAGTTTGTTCATCCTTTCAGGAGACCGAAAGGAGGATTCAAGCAAAGACATCATTCTACAAGCTACGAGTGGTAACAAATACCTGCTCTGGAATTACACCCGGAACAATTGACGCCATCTGTGGGGATAGATACTAGAAGCTAGTCACATTCATTCCCAAACAAAAAAATAAACAAAACAAAAACCCACCCAAAAAGCTAAGAAGATGTCGAAACAATAAGAGGTACTCGTGACCGATTTAACCCGCACTCTACCAAGATGACACCTTCAACAATTCTCGAGTCGTGCGGCCCTCCACCGGCGGAGTAATCCAACCGGAGTTCGGGATGCCGATAATACGTTGACGCCGCTGCCGCCAACCAGGTCACCATCATGGGACATGTGGTTGACGTAGCAAAACTGAAAATGCTCCTGGACCTAATCGGTAATACGCCTGCTCACACTGTCACGCCGACAAGAGCGGCGGAAACCGTCCAGGAGACCAGGGCCCAAAAGGTGACTCCGAGAAATTTGAATGGAGCACTAGGAGAAGCCGACCCGATCAAGACGCGGGGAGCCCAAAGTGGGCGTGGTAGACCTAAGTCCTTCCCGCACTCATGGGAGGATAGCGTCCCCGCTGCATGAACGAGGCTTACCCCAAAGGAGCCAGAGGAGTCCGGCTCGGAGAGTCGGAGAAGAAGTCCGAGTCGAAGAAGGAGTCCTTCCCGCTACGAGGGGAGGAGCCGGACTAGGAATGCGAGAAGCCGGTCGCCGCGTGTCGTTCGACACGTGGTCGACACCCCTCGGCCGCCACGTCCTAGAAATCCAGGTGCCAACTAAGCTCAAGTTGCCACCCATATCATACAAAGGAGATAGTTATCCAGCCGACCACGCCGAGGCTTTCGAGTCTTACATGTCGGTATGGGAGCAGCCCGATGAGGTCTGGTGCCGAGTTTTCCCAACAACTTTGCATGGAATGGCTCAAAATTGGTACAAGGGGCTTCCCGACGGCTCGGTATACTATTACGCCGACCTAAGGGACGCCTTTCTAGCCCAGTACTCT
Source organism: Silene latifolia (assembly GCF_048544455.1). Taxonomy (NCBI): domain Eukaryota; kingdom Viridiplantae; phylum Streptophyta; class Magnoliopsida; order Caryophyllales; family Caryophyllaceae; genus Silene; species Silene latifolia. Next base: position 360,570,541 of record NC_133538.1, on the reverse strand, counting down.
TGCAATAAGAGGAGGGCCGTGGAGACGTCGGACCTCCTAACTATCAAACAGGAGGGGGGCGAGTCTCTACGAAGCTATGTGAAGAGGTTCGACGGAAAGGTCCAGCAGATTCGAGAAATTAATCCCGAACTGGCGGCCTTCGTGCTGATGAAAGGCCTCCCAAGGGGAGACTTAAAAAATGAGCTCATCAAGTGCGGAGGCCTGGGCTTGGACGCCGCTAGGAAGATGGCCGACCAGGCCATCAAGGTAGAGGACTATCACAAGACCTGGGTAGGCCCCAGCGAGGCCGGGCACTCAGAAAAGAAGAGCCGCCGGGAGGACAACACGGACGAAAGACGCCGTGACAACAATGGGTCACGGTCCGATGAAAGACGCCGTGACAATAATGGGTCACGGTCCGACAAGTCCGCTGAAACGCGTAACTCGGCGGATGCCGGGAAGTTTCGGGACCGTACTACCGAAAACGGTACGATGATCACACCCCTAGTCGATCGGGCCGAAGTCTTCGCTTTGAGCAAGAACGAGGGTCAGAAGTGGGAAAGGCCCCCTAGGCCGAGGAGTGACGGTGACACGAGCCAGTACTGTGAGTACCACGGCCATACCGGCCACTTAACCAACGACTGCCGATATCTGAAGAATGCCATTGAGGAACTGATCCGGAAGGGGAGCCTCGGCAAATATGTTGCCGGAGGCCAAAAACCAGATGCCGGCGGGTCGAATAGCAAGTCCGTCTTTGAACGGATAGGAGTAATCCATGTTGTCATCAGGGGCAACGAGAACGGTGGGTCCGCTCATGGGCACAAAAGGCACCTGAATGAACCATATCAGGCCATCAACTTTGTGCCCAACACAGCCACCCCCGCTTCCAACATCCCCGATATGACCATTGGGAAGAAGGACTATGAGGGAGTCATCGCTCTTCACAGCGACCCACTTACGGTCCACCTGGACATAGCCAACCACTTGGTGAAGAGGTGCCTGATTGACACAGGCGCCTACACGAACATTATGTACAGAGAATGCTTTCTCAGCCTCGGTCTGAGGGTTGAAGACTTAATCCCCTGCACCAACCCGTTGTACAGCTTTTCTGGGGCCGGCCTGATACCCATGGGGTCAGTCAGACTGCCGGTGAGGTTCGGCGAGGGAAGTGCAGCCAAGAATGTTATGTCTGAATTCGTGGTCATCGACGGCACGTCTGCCTACAACGTTCTCATAGGCCGGGTCACTTTGAGTAAAACCGACGCTGTAATATCCATCCGGGCCCTGACATTGATATACGTCTCGGACCGGGGGGAAGCACATAAGCTCATCTCGAAGAACGAGAAGGATCCCGGCGTGTGGGAGGTACATACTAACGGCCCTTCCACGACGGATAGCTCGAAGGCCAACATCGTTATTATTAGCCCGAACGGAGACGTGTTTGAGCACGCCTTAAAGCTTACCTCCTTGGCCTCGAACAACGAATCCAAGTACGAGGCAGTGATAACCGGAGTGGAGCTAGCTAAAGCCGCCGGGGCGGAGCATGTCGCGGTGAAAACAGATTCGCTCTTAGTGACCAACCAGATCAAAGGAGAGTACGAGGCTCGGGACTATAGGACGATAAGGTATCTAGAGAGGGTGAAAGCCGGCGCTTCAAAATTAAAATCCTTCCAGATACAGCACACTCCCAGGTCCAAGAACGACCGAACCATCGGCATGGTTGAAGGAGCAGAGACCGAGGAGGTGGAGATTGATCCAGGCCGCACCGTAACCGTCGGTGTCAACCTGGAACCAAAATTCAGGGCCGAACTCCTGGACCTGCTGAGGAAAAATAAGGACGTCTTCGCCTACTCAGCGGCCGAGATGCCAAGTGTGAGCCGGGAGGTAATTATTCACAAGCTAAATGTACTCCCCACCGCTCGCCCTGTCAAGCAAAGGATGAGGAACTCCTCAGTCGAGAAAGATGAGGCCATCAAAGCCGAGGTAGATAAACTACTTACGGCGGGCTTTATTATGCCTTGCACTTATCCTGAGTGGCTAGCCAATGTTGTGACGGTGAGGAAATCATCGGGAGCATGGAGAATGTGCGTAGACTTTACCAATCTTAATAAAGCATGCCCCAAAGATTGTTACCCTTTGCCTCGGATAGATAGCTTAATCGACGCCACGCAGCAGCTACACCATGCTGAGCCTGCTAGACGCCTTCTCGGGGTATCACCAGGTATTCATGGCTGAGGAGGACATGCCTAAATGCGCATTCATCACCGCTAACGGCACATACATGTACAAAATGATGCCGTTTGGTTTGAAAAACGCCGGCGCAACGTATACAAGACTGGTGGACAAAGTGTTCCAAAATCAAAAAGGGCGAAACATTGAGGCTTACGTCGACGATGCTATTGTGAAAAGCAAGTCGAGCCCAAGACTGGCCGATTTACACGAGACATTTTGCTCACTAAGGAAATACAAGATGAAGCTCAACCCAATGAAATGCAACTTCGGTGTCAGGGCAGGTAAATTCCTCGGTGTACTTTCGGCGCCGAGGCATCGATGCAAATCCGGACAAAGTCCGAGCAATCCTAGACCTGCGGAACCAAGGAATCGAAAAGAGGTTATGATCTTTGACCGGGAGAATGGTGGCTCTCGCCCGTTTCATCTCTCGGTCAGCCGACAAGAGCACCCCATTCTTCAAAGTTTTGAAGGGGAATAAAGACTTGGTGGGGGAGGAAGCAGAGCACGACTTTCAAGCAATCTGAAAGCTCATCTTCAAACTCTCCCAACCCCGTCGTGCCGATCATCGGGGAGACGCTATATCTATACATAGCGATTCGTCGGCCACGGTCGGTCTGCCGTGATCATCGAGGAAGAAGACAAAAAAGAACACCCAATCTACTTTGTCGGCCATACCTCGTTGTCCGCCGAGAGAAATTACCCACTAATTGAAAAAGCACTTTCGTCGTCGTTGCCACGAGGAAGTAAAAACCCTACTTCGACACACACCCCGTGACGGTCCTAACCGATCAGCCATTGGAGAAAGCTTTGGAAAAATTCGAACAATCCGGTAGGCTCATCAAATGGGCAGTGGAACTCTCTGGTTTCGGCATTCAGTACAAACCAAGGCCTTCGATAAAGGGGCAAGCACTTGCAGATTTCCTGGCCGAATGCACATATCAAGAAGAGCCAAACCCAGGTGTATGGGAGGTTTACACCGACGACTCCTCCACGACGAACAGCTCAGGAGCCGGCATCCTTATCATCAGCCCAAACGGGGACGAGTTTGAGTATGCCTTAAAATCCACCTTCTCGGCCTCAAACAACGAATCCGAATACGAGGCGGTGATAACCGGAGTCGAGCTAGCTAGGGCTGCCGGAGCAGAACACATTGTGTTGAAGACAGATTCACTGTTGGTTACTAACCAAATCAGAGGGGAGTTTGAGGCTCGGGACGACGGAATGGTAAGGTACCTAGAAAGGGTAAAGGCCGACATAGCGAAATTGAAATATTTCCAAATCCAATGCGTTCCCAGATCTGAGAACAACCGGGCCGACGCTCTCTCAAAACTTGCCAGCTCAACCATCAAGAATGTCAGCCGAACCGTGCTAGTAGATATCAGGAATGCAAAGAGCATCACTGAGGCCGTCGGCATGGTGGGCAACATAGAGACCGAGACAACGTGGATGACTCCGATAATGAAATACAAACTTACAAGTGAGTTGCCGGAGGACCGCAATCCCTCGGCCAAGATAAAAAGAACGCCGCGGGTACTTGGTGTTCGAAGGGGAATGTCTGAAGGTCCGTAATAAGACCACTCTTGAAGTGTGTCGGCCACCGACGCAGAGCCGAGCATCGTCTTGTGAGATTCACGAGGGCATCTGTGGACACCACATGGGGGCAAGAACACTAGCCCACAAAGCTCTCCGAGCCGGCTACTTCCGGCCCACCATGCTTCAAGATTCCGAACAAAGACCAAGAAGTGCACGAATCTGTCGGATGCATGCCCGGTGATACACGCTCCCTCCCGGGACCTACAACCGGTGCTTAATCCCCTTCCTTTCACAGTGGGGATGGACATGCTAGGGCCGTTCCCAACGGCCTCCGGAGGAAGGAAGTTCTTGATCGTCGTCGTTGATTACTTCACCAAATGGGTTGAAGTTGTAGCGATCTGGCGAAGACCACGGCGGCCGAAAGGTAACTGGGAAAATGTTATAACTCGTTTGGATTACCCCAAGTTATGGTATTTGACCACGGCCGAGAGTTTTGGAGTGACACGATAATGAACTGGTTAGAAGAGCTTGGCATCAAGTTCGCATACTCCTCCGTCGCCACTCACGAGCAACGGGCAAAGTGAGGCGCCCAACAAAACAATCCTCAACGGTTTGAAGAAGACAGTTGAAGACCTTAAGGGAAGGTGGGCCGATGAACTACCGGTGTCTGTGGTCCCTTCGGACCATGGAGAAAGAAGCAACGGGTACATCCCCTTCCACTTAGTCTACGGTTCCGGCGTCCTACTAATTGAAGCGACGGTGCCAACATTCGAACGGCTACCTTTGACCCGGTGAAAACGAGGAAGGCCCGAAAGCCTCCCTAGACACTGGTCGAAGAAAGCCGAGATACAAAGACGCCTCAACTTGGCAAGTATATCAAAACCGGATGAAAAGGGCCTACAACCGAAGAGTCCACAAAAGGGACTTAAAAGTGGGAGACCTAGTCCTAAGGAGGTCGGCTGCCACCAACAAGGGAAATATTCATGGTAAACTGACGGCCAACTGGGAGGGTCCCTACAAAGTGGTTGAAGAGATGAGGCCGGGCACATACCTACCGTGACATAGGGGGTATGCCTTTGATGAGCCATTGGAACACCGACAACTTAAGGAAATACTTTGTATAGCGGCGGAGGTGTCCAAACCCATTGTGGACACCCCAACGCACGATCATAACAAACAAATGAATCACCCAAGTTTTCCATCAAAATGCTGGTCCCCTCCATGATTGCCACCGACGGTCACCCAAAGAGAAGAAACGCTATCGAGCCATAACCCGATTACCTCGGCCTTAGCCGAGAGCGACGGGGACACAATGACCTATACGCTAGAAGAAACGCTATCGAGCCATAACCCCGATTACCTCGGCCTTAGCCGAGAGCGACGGGGACACAATGACCGATACGCTAGAAGAAACGCTATCGAGCCATAACCCCGATTACCTCGGCCTTAGCCGAGAGCGACGGGGACACAATGACCGATACGCTAGAAGAAACGCTATCGAGCCATAACCCCGATTACCTCGGCCTTAGCCGAGAGCGACGGGGACACAATGACCGATACGCTAGAAGAAACGCTATCGAGCCATAACCCTGATTACCTCGGCCTTAGCCGAGAGCGACGGGGACACAATGACCGATACGCTAGAAGAAACGCTATCGAGCCATAACCCCGATTACCTCGGCCTTAGCCGAGAGCGACGGGGACACAATGACCGATACGCTAGAAGAAACGCTATCGAGCCATAACCCCGATTACCTCGGCCTTAGCCGAGAGCGACGGGGACACAATGACCGATACGCTAGAAGAAATGCTATCGAGCCATAACCCCGATTACCTCGGCTTTAGCCGAGAGCGACGGGGACACAATGACCGATACGCTAACGTGTCCACAACGGCGGTTGGGAAGCACAAATCGGACGCCTCGGCCAAGACCGAGAGTGAAAGAGGAGGCAACCAATATGCCGACTTGTTTAAAAAGACGTTAAACATAGTTGAGATATGCATTCTAACTGCCTCGGCCATGCCGACGAAAAAAACGAAGGCACTCAATTAATAACGCAAGAAGAAAAGTGAAGAATTGTGATCATAGCCCCGGCCAAAGCCGAGGACCAAAAAGACAAACTTTATTAAAAATGATTACAAAAAGAATACAGACGACGGCCGCCCCCATAGGGATAAGCCTAAACACAACCTACCAAAGAGTTTTAAAACAAAACAAGGGAAAGAAAAGCAAAAGATTACAAACATATCATTTAAAGCGCCAAAAAATGGCAGGGAGGAAAGGCTCAATAGTTTGCCCCCGAACAGCTAAAGCTATCCGACATGTCGGGTGAGTCTGGTGACGACCGCCCATCTCCCTATGCCGTTGTCGCCCTCCATCGCATGGCGAAAGCATCTTGATGGCCGGCTCGAGAAGAGGGCTCGGCGTTTTCAAGTGCCTTTAGCCTCTCGGCCTCCTTCACCTTTGCATCATAGGCCGCCTTGGCCTCGGCCTATCCGAGCCGCCTTCGCCGCCTCCGCCTTCTCGCAACCGCCTCCGAAGATCACCATCTCGTCCGAAGTGGTCAAATTTATCCCACGGGAAGGAGCCATCGGGATGAGCTTTTGATTGCCTCCTGGTCGCCTCCTCGGCTGGTCCCGGAATTGGGCGCACATTTTAGGGAGGAGATCATCTTGAAGCATTTCAATATCCTTCTCCTTTTGAGCAAGGGTAGCTGCGTGTCCCCGAGCGCCTCCGCCGGTTATGGAAAGATCTTTCCACTCTTCCCTCTTGGCAACCACGGCGTCATAAGCGCCCTTATACCTGTCCCGCTCCTCCATCATCTTGGCAGTGGCGGCATCAGCATCCTCAACTTTGGCCCTCTCGGCCGCTAACAGCTTCTCAGCTTCCTCCACACGCTTCTTGGCAGCAAGGAGATCCAGCTTAGCCTTCCCGGCTTCCCCCTTTGCAACAGAGAGATCAAGCTTAAGCTTTGCGATCAGTGGCCCAGATTGGGCCATGTGGGAGCCGGCTAGTTGGGTCCACTTCGCCAGCCTCTTATATATCTTCACACCCTCTGCCACAAGCTCGGTGGGAGGAATCTTTTGAGCTGAGGAGTCAACGGTGACATTCCTGTCATCCGCCTTCTCAATAGCCTTCTCAGGCTGCTTCCCTAATTGCCGTTCAGTGAGAACGGCGACTGCCGAAGGTGGATCTACAAAAAATTTACACAGAGCATCCATGTCACCATGCATTGACACATCAGAAAGCCTGTCATCAGGGATGTCCAACGACCCAGCTAAATCCGAACCACAAGTTAGATCCGTACCAGTCTGGACCCTCTTAGTTGGAGGGCCGGCTGAGTCAGTCTTCTCCCCGTCAACGGTGGAAGCAGACGGTGGCTCTTTTCTCTTCTTCAGAGGAGAAGGGCCCTTAGCAACGGTCACCACCCCCTCAGTGATATCGATGACCTCTACATGCTCCTTCTGAACCACTGGGGTCAAAGAGGGAGTTGACACAGGCGCCGACGCCAACCTGGACGCTGCCTTCTTTGATCTCTTCGGCACACCTCCGAGAACCCTTGCTTGGGCCGCCGCCGGATCCAGTGACTTCCGCTGCTTATCCATGAGTTCGTTGGGAGCCGGTCTACGATCACGCGGGTCAGCCGTAGGATGCCGTTGAACGACCTTCCTGTCCTTATCGAGCCCTAACCTCTCCAGGGTCCTCTCAGACAGATCCTGGCCAAACCGGTCTGCAAAAAAAATCAAACAAAGGTTACATAAAAGGAGTAAAACAAACTCTGAAACAAGAGCATAACAGGCAAAAATGGGCCTCACACCGACCCCACTCACCCTGGCTGAGGGCCGGTATGAGGCCGACGCGGCATAGCAGCTCATCCTGAAGAATAATCTGAGTTGGGGGCAGCCACCCCTTCTCAGCGTCAAACAGCTGCATCGCCCGCTTCTCATCCGCAGTAAGAGGGACCATCGAAGCGTCCATCTTAACTTTACCCCGGGAGATACATTCCTCATACTTTTCCCGGTTCTCACACCGTAAGTAAACAGGGCTCTGGAAAGACCGAGGCAATGGGTAGTCCTCCGGCACTTGAACATACACCCATCGCCGTTGCCAGTCCTTGCAAGAAGTAAGTTTGGACACGGAGACGAAGCCCGGCTCCGTCTCGCACGCCGTACCACCCCACTTTACCGGCGATTGACGGCCGTAGATGATGAAAGCGGCGGAATAAGTTAATCGTTGGGATCTCCCCTAAAGAGACAGAGCCACACAAAGCCGACTATCGTCCTCATGGCCAACGGATGCGGTTGGGCCACAGCGACGTTCATAGCTTTGATGATAGCCATGACGTATTCATTCAAAGGAAACCGGAGCCCATACTCCGGTGCCACGATATACACGCCGATGTGACCGGGGAGGGCAACAGACCGCCCGACCCTCCTCGGGGATAACGATCTTGTGCCCCTCACCGAAGGAGAAATGGCCTCCGAAAAGAGTCCCACCGAAGCAGTGGCGAATTTATTAGTCCGGACACGGTCAAGACGATCGTGCGCAGCCTCACCATAATCCGGATAGACGGCCTCGACCACCGAAGGAGTCCTCTCATCATCATCAACATCATCATCCTCATCCTCCCATTCCTCCAAAATTGGTGGATCAACTACGGGAGAAGGAGACCTAGGGCCCCCAAACCTTATCGGGATGGCATCTAGAATCCCCTCCCCATCAAGACGCAACGGGGGACCCCCCGGCGCAGAAGTGCTAGTCCCGGCGTCAGCAGAAGACATGACAGCAATGATTACTTAACAAAATAAGAAGTGAAGAAATTTGTTTGTTTACCTTGAAGAAAAACACTCGCCGGAGTAACAACTCTGAAAATTAGAAGACAAAGAAGCCCTTGAAAGTTTAGAGAGAAGAAAATTTTGGAGAATGAAATGGGTGGCCAATTTCACGGAATAATCGCGCCCTATTTATAGGGAAAAGCCCATGAAGAAGGACCAATCGGAGAATGACCCATGAAACGTCACCAATCGGCGTGCGGACACGTGTCGGACATGCAACCACGAAACGTCAATCGTTGCAACAGTTGAACGTCAATCAATGCAACAGTAACCAAGCGTCTTCAACACGCCCATTCACATCCCTCCGCCTATTCACCTTCCTCAACAAATTCCCAAGCATCTGTTCTCTGCCGGCCACCTCATCAACCAAGCTAGGTAGCGCCGGCCGGGGGCAATCAAAAACAACCGGCACTCTCAACCCTGGTCTCGGCCAGCGTCACTTTCTTTTCCACATCGGATGCCCTTTACACATCCATGTGGAGGGGGGATATGGTACGGCCTAAGAAAAACCAGGCCGAGGATGAAGAAGCCGATGCAGTAGAAGAAGCCGATGCAGAAAATTTTTACAAATTACTCGCGCAGAATATACGCTCAAACATACATCGGAGCCCATACCACGGCATAGACTACGCTGGGGGCAAATTGATGGGACATATTCTGCACCGTTGACCAAGTCAACATATTAAGCAAGGTCAAAGATATCCACACCAAGTCAACGACTTAGACAGCCTAGCCGATGCAGCCTATCGGCTGTCACTGGTCTCGGCATGGCGTCACAAAGGGGCACATATCCGCGAACTCATATCCAAGACCCCTCGGCCGGCCTGCCATAGGTCCATCAGCCGAGGGTAGATCGGTCTTTCCACCTGCTAGCCACTTGGCCACTTGGCCACTACGTGACAAAAGGTGAAAAGTCTATAAATACTTCTCGACCTTCATTGAGGAAAGGATCCACATTTTAACCTAAGAATCACTATTCATCTGGTATTATCTTCCTTATCTCTCTACAATATACATTTAGCCAAGTAACAACTTATCCCTTAAGTTTACTGACTTGAGCGTCGGAGTGAGTTCGCTCGGTCCAAAGCCGAGCCCTCAGTTTGTTCATCCTTTCAGGAGACCGAAAGGAGGATTCAAGCAAAGACATCATTCTACAAGCTACGAGTGGTAACAAATACCTGCTCTGGAATTACACCCGGAACATTATGAATTAACCCTAATAATACGGATTAATAATTTATAGGCATTTTCAAAATACAAATTAATTAAAAATCATTATAATTTTTGGAGACTATAATAGGCATTTATTAATAACAGTATTGTTTCCTTATTTAAATTTATCACTTTGGTGGGAAAATTTAAAAGGGATTTAGGCCATGTTCTTTCTGGCTTTTTAGAGCTTAATCAATCGAATGAATCGAATAAAGTCGAGTTGAATCTGAATCGAGCCGAATCGAATCAATGGAGCCGAATCGAATCGAATGAATGGAGCCGAAATAATCAATCAATAGTGAGTGATTGAGTTGAATTGAATCAAGTAATAATAACAACAACAACAACAACAACAATAATAATAATAATAATAATAATAATAATAATAATAATAATAATAATAATAATAATAATAATAATAATAATAATAATAATAATAATAATAATAATAATAATAATAATAATAATAATAATAATAATAATAATAATCATAATCATAATAATAATAATAATAATAATAATAATTATTATTATTATTATTATTATTATTATTATTATTATTATTATTATTATTATTTTTGTAGAAAAGCTTGGATCTATATATCAAAAAATAATCATTATTATTATTATTATTATTGTTATTATTATTATTATTATTATTATTATTATTATTATTATTATTATTATTATTATTAATATTATTATTATTATTATTATTGTAACACACGGAATTTCCCGTCTTGACATTTAAAATTTATTAAACCGTTTAATCACTTTATTATTTATTTTTGAATTATTCAATTTAATTAATTTTATGTTAGACACGATTTTTATAAAAGTAGTATATAAAAGTTCATTTATATAAATATACGTATTGTTAAATTATATTTTTTAAGGCATAATTTATATAAGAATATATGTATACGTATTTTTGGTCAGATAATAATAGTGGCAGTAATAATAATAATTCACGTTCTAGTTTTTGTCTAGTAAGACCGTCACATTTCACCTTGTGCCTACTTTAATCTGGGCCAACCAGGATTCGACAACAAACTGACCTACCTCTCTTACACTCTTTTAAATATTATTATTATTATTATTATTATAATTATTATTATTATTATTATTATTATTATTATTATTATTATTATAATTATTATTATTATTATTTTTTTTTTTTTTTTTTTTTTTTTTTAATTATTATTATGCGCGCAGCTTTCATTAAAATAAGAATAAAAGTTTACATGAAATTGGTGGGGAGCCGAGAAACAAGCTGGGCTCCCACACCCTTAGCAACAGCAAAGCTAAGTCTAGTAAAAATGTAAGCGGCCACCCGAGCCCCCGCATCCCGAGATACAGAGAATTTCGGATCCGCTGAGCAAGGCAACAAGATCCGACCCCAGCTCCCCAAGTGAAGAGAAGGAGAAAGGAAGGAACCATAACCGCTATCGCGCACAAATCCCCATACTTAGCACACTTTCGCCGAGCAAAGATCGGGCCGACAACCCGCCCGCACAAAATCGCCAACCCCCCGAGTCAAAGGTGAAGAACCCGTCGGTCGACGCACACATCACGCCCCGTCCCAAGAATAAAGCAATAAATCCCCGCAGGACGAAGAGAGCCACCATGCCCATCAACCAAACCGATATCAACCTCCTTCCCGCAAAGAATACCGGATCTATAGCAGATGTCGAAGAGAGTGTCCCGGACAAGGTTATGCCGATGTTTAACGCCCACAGTACCAGTACAAGAAACAGCGTGGTCCCCAAAAACATCCCCAAAGAAAAACCCGAGAGCAAGCAGACAAGGCCTAGATACCGAGAATAACGGAACACCCGGACGATACCCCAACACACTACGGTAAGTCCTCCCGTTCATAGTCTGCCCCAACCCTGAGATAGGAACCGCACGCAACCAATCAGAGGAGTGAGAACCCTGCTGAGACTGCCATAGAGCGATCTGGCGAGGTGTCAAAGAAAAAACAGACTCGAGGCAAAGAGCAACCGTCGTGAAATAAATGTCGCCAATTTCTTCATAAGTTTGGGGGCAAAGCAATTTCACTAGGGCGACCTAATATATCGAACTCGTAGTCGCAGAAACACCGTGCGGCATCATCAAAAGCAGGCCAGCGGCTACAACACGAGAAGGGCCGAGGAGCTTAGCTCGCAAACCAGCAGATCGCAAGCGGGGACGCAATAAAAGCATAGAACAAAACATCTCCGCCGCATAAACACCAAGGCCACCCGGATGAAAAGGGAATGTAGCAAGGCGCCACTGCCAATCCCCAAAACCCGGCCCTGACGCGGTGACAATACGTTCCAAGCTAGAACGCAGAGCGGCATCAAAAGGAAGATGGACAGACCCAAAAACACTAGGGGAGCAAGTACGAAGAGAGAAGTAGAGCTTAGATATACCAGTACAAGCTCGAAGAAGAAGCAACTCACACTGCGGGTCCTCAATCCTCGCAACCAAGTCCATCAGCTCAATGGTCTTAGTTACTCTCGTCGCCACAATCTCTTTGCTAAAACCAGGACAAATCTTGTGTGTCCTCCCAAAACGTAACACCGCGCAATGGCCGAGAAATAGAAGTGGGGAAAACCCCCGGAAGCCGGCTCCGTGGATCCTCAACAGGCCAAAAGACCTCCGTCTTGGAGACATTTAGGTGTAAACCAAAACGAGGGCCATCCAACCTAATCAAGTCCAACACCTTCCCCACCTCCAAAGTATCTCCCACAATGGTGCCATCATCTAAGTACCATGCCTGCAAAGTGAGGTCAAAAGTGTCCCGGATCTTGCAAACCAAGGGATGCAAAACCAACGCGAAAAGCAAAGGCCCCAACGGATCACCCTGCTGAACACCCTGACAAGACCACAAGCAGTGCTCCCCATAAAAAAGGCGGGTCGGGCTGGAATAACAAAACTCCACCCAACGGGAGAGAGCCGGGCAACGACGGCGGACCTCCTGAAGCATGGTCGAACGGTCAACAAGGTTGAACGCATTCTGGAAATCAACCAAAGCAACATGGAAAGCCCCACTGTTCCCCGAGCCTCAATGAGCCGGTTCAAGGCATGCAAGATAGCCTCTCCTCCACCGGACACACCCACCCCGAACTGAAGCCCATCAAAATAAGAAGATAAAGACGGGCCAACCATAGAAGCACCAACCTTAGAGACAAGCCGTCTCCGGCACTCGCATCGACAAAGAATAGGGACGAACTCCACCACCCGGTTTAACGAGTGGTGTGAGAGGAGCGCTGGCAATGTACTCACCTGGAGGAAGAGGGCACCGACCCTCAAGAAAAAGATTAACCACCCTAGTAATAGAAGTGATCAAATCATCGGAGATAGCCACAACAAAGCGCCACTCAAAAGTCCATAAGGTGTGAGCACGAAAACCATCCCTCCCACAAGAAGTACCACGAGGGAAGCTCCGAATCATATCCAAGACCACCGCGGAAGAGGCAACCAGAGGATGATGATCCCCAGACAGAGGAGGCAATGAAGGAGGCGGGGCGACAGGATGCTTCTCACGCAGGGCCACAAGAGTGGCATCGGAGTAGGGGGCGACCCCCGAGGAAGAAAGCACTCGTACAAAGCAGAGTATAATGACCATCGATATCTTCCGCCGGCATTGGCGGAGGTTAAGGTCACTCAAATCGAGATCCTCATCCACATAAAAAGAAGAAGGACCCTCATCAAAGCACTCAGTAAATAACCGCAAACCCCCCCAGGTGTCCCCAAGCAAGAATAGCCCCGGCAATACTCTCCTCCCGATCGACGCCGAATAGCAGACCGACACTCATGATTACTCCGAGGAGCGAAAGTCTTGAGCAAACAAAGAGGTAAAGCAAGCAAACGAACCCAGCGGGAGAGATCACTAGGGGCATCAAACACCGCATCCAAGGCCCCTTTCAAAGCCCGAGCAAACCCTAGACGGCACTTAGGAGGAATAGATTTCACCGTACGAAGGCCCAAAGACAAAGAAACGATCCAACGAAGATATAGACCATCGAACGAGCTCCACACTATCATCAGAAGAAACCGAAGTAGAAGGAGCCAAAGGTCTCGGAATACCATGAATATGGAAGGAGTAAATGCCATCAACACACTCCGGATGCTCCACAATATCACCCCGATTATGCCGACATCTAGCACCAAGAGTATGGATCATAAAACACACCCCACACAACGTAACCCCATCCGTCTCAAAGAACTCTCGGCGTTGGAATAGACAGTCAAACTATCAGAAAGAGTCTGCCGCGTAAGGTCCAACGCCCCGTCATGACAATGTCGGTCCTGCAAATGTTTCTTCCAAGCTGCCTTTGTAAGGCCCTTACCGAAACCATCCCGACACCCATGAAGACTCGAAAAGGGACAATGGTACCGTACAAGTTCAGGCATGAAGGAACACACCTCTTACCTGCACGGAAAACAAGAGAGCCACCAAAAGCTCAAAGAGGACAACACCCAAAACTCCGCAGCACCCGTAACCCGTAACACCCACACAACCACCCCAAACCACAATGGCAGAGGCGGCTGAAATGGCCGGACACCGGAATTAGAGAGCAGCAACCCGCAAAAAGGCAACCCACAACAACCTAAACACGGTGGAAGCCCTAACCTACTGTATCAGCGGCTGAAAACAGCAAGAACCGTGACTAGGCAGCGGCTAGCAGCACACAACCACCAGCAGACAACCCCCCTGGGTAACCCCACCGACAAAAGAGCCAACCAGACCCAGCGGCAGCCAACCCAAACAAAAAAAAAGACGATAACAGGAAGGAAAAATTAAGGAAAACAGGGAAAACAGCGAGAACACAACCACCTGAGACAGCGTCGTCGTCAATGCCTGTGTACTGGCGAAGCAAGAAAGCCCGGCGAACGGCAGCAGACAACCACAAAACAAACAACGATATCGAAAACCCGAAACACCGAAAACCCGAAACTGTCGACAAAGGAGCGTCCTAAACCGCTACATCCCGTCCCTACCCAGTACCCCCCTTCATTTCCCTTCCTTCTTTGGAACAATATGCAAACACAACAACAAAAAAATCAAACAGAACCTTCAAAACTACATTTCCGTCGACATTCAACCTCAGATCCCGGCCCATTTCTCGATCAAATTCCGTAATTTTTGTACCACTCTCTTCCCCTTTCCTTCCTCCTGCTTTCAAGGATTCGAAGACCCGGAGTGAGGCCCGTGCCTTGTGGACCATTTATTCGAAGAATGAGGAGCGTTTAAGGTAACGGTGATAGGTTACTCGACAAAATGTCGAAATTCCATCTTATATGTCGATTTATGTGCTCTTGTTAATAAAGTTTGATCCTTTATATTTTTCTCATTTGTCTGATAATTTCCGTCTCAAAATAATGTTTAAACTAGATTTTTTTTATGCACTCTTCATTTAGACTAGTTTGGAGATGTTTATGTTTTTCGAGTACTAAAATTGAGTAGTCTTAGGACGGTATTGTGCAGTAAATTGGGACTGTCCTGGAGTCCGCTTGGCAGGTACTTTAGGACATTTTCGGGAGTGTTAAAATGTGTTGAGCAGGCTGATTTAAGACTGTTTTAGTTGGGGCAGTTTCGCTGTGTATTCCGGGGCCGTTTTTAGTCGGAAAGTGGATTGTTCTTGAATGACTCTGTGCAGGTCGTTCATGGTTGTTCGTGGTCTATTTTGGGCCTACATTTGTACTGTTTTTGGGAGCTAGATTGTGGTGAGTTCAGGGTGGGTTGAAGTCTTCTCCTTTTAATGGGTCGTAAAGCAAAGTGTTTACTTTGTATTTCTCTATTCTTTACTAATACCCAATCTGTCTGGGAGTGCGTGCAGGACTTGGAAAACATAGGTTCCTGATCTCACCCCCTTTATTTAAAAATCTCATCAAAATAAGGCAATTAAAAGATTAATTGATAACAAAGGAAAATATTCTTAAAGAAAAGCTGCTGCAACATAACAACGAGTTCTTATCTTTTACTTTAATGTTTCCTCAACCATCTTTTATTGATTCATTTTATTTTATACATCTTTGACTCCTTTTCTTTGCATTTGAAAACACATTTATCTATATCACTTCATTTCATTTTTCTCAAACCAACATCCAAAATGAATTGTTGAGATGAACTCAACCAAATTTGTTAGAAGTTGAAGAATGAAAGAGACGTTACAAAAATCAGCTTGTTTTGGCTTGTGCTGGACTGCCTTGCCCCTGTTTTGAGGACAAGGTTTGTGCGGGAAAAGTGAAGGGCGGTGTGGCTGGTGGTTGTGCGGCCATGACATGGCTGATGGCCCGGCTGTGGTCACGGTCTGAGCCATACTCTCCCCTTCTCTTGCTGTTTGTTGTCTAGGTGTGTACGGTTTTTGTGTTGGGCTCATAAAATTAAATTGTTGAGTTCACCATATTCCATTTTTTTTTTGGACTTGTTAATTCTCAAGGGGGCTTGTTAGATTTGAACATTTGGGTTTGAAATTTTTATTTGTTTGGGCTTGTGATGTTAATTTGATTGGGCTCACTTTATTTCTTTGTTTGGGCTTACGATGGTTCACATGTTGGGTTCATGAGTGAGACTCATGAGTTTGGTCATACTTTATCCCATGATTGCATATAACGTAAATTATTCATTACTGCTTATTATATTCTACTTAACCGGCATGTTAATTTATGAAGTGGAATAATTATTAATATAATACAAGTACGAGATATTTACTATAAGTACTGGTAAGAGTCATACCCTGATAATGTCTTATATTGTTCGGTTATGAGAGTCTTGGTCCTATCGGACACTAGGGGTGAGCCATAGGCCCTCTAGTTGCGATATGATCGTCGGGACCGATGTTCCCATTTGTACTTATGGTGAGATGCAAGCCATAAGTATGAGTGTGACATTAATAATCCCGTCTCATGTACTTGTTTGTTGTACTTGTTTATTCTATTTAACCGGCATGTATATTTATGAAATGAAATGTTTATTTATATGTTACAAGTATGAAAAGGTTATTATAATTAATTACTTGTAAGAGTCGTATTCTTGTAGAAATGACATATTACCATCGTGTGTGCTTGACATACTTTTTGCCCCGCAACATTACGCAAGCACGGGTTTGACCTACTTGTGTTGTTCGCAAGTACGGTTTTGGTCTACTTGTCTTTGTTCGCTAGTACGGCTTTTGGCCACTTGTCTTTGTTCGGCAAGTGAGTCTTATCTTAGTCTTTCCGCCACTTTCGTGCTGTTCTGGCGATTGGGTACTCGGTCTCCTTAGTAGTCGAGTCTTGGGTGCGTGCTGTGCTGGTGCACGTCGAATCGGGATGTACACCCGAGAATCTGCAGATTTAGACTAGGACCGTATCATTATCGTAGTCCTACCCGGGGAAATTATAGTCTAAGAGTGATAAATGTCTTGCATCATTTGGATGGTTACCTTGGTCATATCTCCTTGAAATACGTGCTCGTGGCTAAGTGGCCGTGTCGGTTTTCCTTGTCCCTCTTTTCCATTTATTTATTGTTGCTTATGCCTTACTTGTTTATTCCATCATTTCTTTTACTCTTGTTGGTTTAAACACGTATAATTCCATGTTTAGTTATGATTCGATTCACTCATGTTTTATCTAATATGATTGTTTGTTTATGTTCTTTGTTATGTTCGTTTCGACATATTGTGGCTGGGAGAACCTTGAGTTACTTCCCACTGACTGTGGCGTTCATGTTTACATGAATGACAGGTGGTGAAGATGCTTACGTGGGGATGACGTGTGGGCTAGCGAGAACTAAACCTTTGGGCCTTAGTTGCTAGTTTAGGAACCCCTTATATATTTATTCGTGGGATATCTTTTCCCCGTTTTCTAGACTTGGGTTATAATAACCTAAACTTGTCTATTGTTGTATTTGTTTCATTTCATTTTGGCACCCAAGTGTTAATCTTTAACTAGTAATTTAAAAGTTTTTAAAATATCACAAATTTCCGCTTTAATTTATTAGTTGTATTTTCCGCTTTATCGCGGGGTGTCACAGTTGGTATCAGAGCCTTTGTTTCTCCCGACGCACACACGTATACCCCGAATTTAAACATGAACTTGACCTTAAAAAATGAATGAGAGATGGGTAGATATAAGGACATAAGTTGGTAGTTTCTTTGTGTATGCTCTGTGGTAGGTTCTAACATGTTTGTTGATTGTCAATTATTTTTGTACCCTTGGATCAACAAGCGTGAGCTTACCGGTGTGGCAATCAAGTTTCGGTGCCTATTGCTGGAGATTGAGGATTTATTCAACTTTTGAAGAATGCTTCTACTTCCTCGAAGACATTCCTCATTCTGGTGTATCATGCCTTGTTCTTTACTTCTTGATGCTTATTCCTTCATCTAAACTCTCTTCTCTTTTTCCTTGGAAGTTATTCTTATACCCTTAAGTTGTCCTTCGTTCCTTGCTAATCCTCCTTTAACGCCTTTTTATAGTACTCTTTCTTTTGAAGAATGTTGACCTGGGTTGGAAATTTTGACTTTTGAGGAGATTGTTTGTGTTTGACCCTTAATCCTGGTTTTGAGAGGATTTGATGTTGGAAAGACTTAGGTAGTGTGATGAGACATACTTGATGGTTCTTATACCTAGATCCTTGATAGATTGAGTATTTTTGATTGGTGGATTTTTTATGTCAAGTGTGAGTTGCATTGGTTACTAAGGTTATAGAACTTGACTTTGTTGTTTGTGTGTGGGATTTGAAAGCCTTGGCATACTAATGCTTAGATCTTGACTTAAAATGGATAAGATTGAATGGTGAATTTGAGGATGTGGAAAGGACTAAGTAAGTCGAGTTTGTGATTGGCTTTCGTAGACATTTTGGATATGAGGGTTTGATAAAGTGTAGGTTACCATATGAGAAATGCTAATTGTGGGATTATTAGTTGGTTTAAGTGAGTGATATTGATTACTACTTGAGGTATGGTATGAGAGTGAGACTAAGCTAAGTTGTTGGGTAATTTTACCGCTGGTTTTAGTAACTAGAAAGGATAATGGTATGGTTGGCACCAATGGTTAGGTTAAAGAAAATAGTTTCAATTTATGGTTTTAGAAACTTTGAGGTTGTATTGAGTACTTGAGATGATGGGATGATGATGTAGATAAGTGATATGAGGAAATTCTTGGAAATGTATGATTATAAGTTTTGTTGTTAGGAAGTTTTCAGAACCGCATAGAATGATGTTGTTGTTTGAGGTTTGAGTACTTGGTGTTCCTTGTTGTCTAGTTCCCCTCTTCTTTGACCATAAGCGTTACCGTTCATACCTCGCTTCATCTTGCTCCTCCCTTAAGTTTGATGCTAGTGACCTATAAAAACTCTACCTTTGACACTCTTATTGTTTTGACTTCAATTCTTACCCTATGATGTTCATCATAGCTCTCCTTGTTGGTTAAGTTTGAACTCTCTTAACGTACTTTGTTTTTTTTATGCTATCTAAGTTACCTTACTTTTGTTCAATTTCGATCTAAACATCTCAAGCTACCAGTTTTGATTCGTTGTTAAAATTTGATATTACTTTTGAAAAACCTTACCTATTTTAAAGATTTGAAAACGAAAATTTGATTTAGTTCCCTATTTTTTCTTTGAGTATAAACTCATTTATCATGATTTTAATTGCTAAACCTGATATTTCTTTATATTTTAGCCAATTTCTGTCAACTTTGATCTATTTATGATTTCTTTGTCAAAGTTTGATGTTATCTTTTCACAAACTTGCCTCATTTTTGAGTTTAAAAGTGTAACTTTTATTTCTAATTTGGCTTTTGCAAAAGAAAATTTGAGTGAATTACCTTTTCTTTTGATTTTTACGTTGATCGGATGTTAGAACTCGTTATTGGAGACGTTTGATAACTTGTTCTACGCTTGTCGGCGAATTAATTTTGTTTTGATTATGTCTTTAACTTGGAAAGTAGGCGTTCTTGTGTGCACGACAAGAGCAATTTCGTTCCATGAATGAGACTTATACTTTTGAAAAACTCTTCATTAATGTTTTTGAAAGTATTTTGATTTTTGATTTTTGATTTATGCAATTAATTTAATTTGCGATCGAGCTCTGTCGCAAAATTTTATTTGAAACTTCTGAAAGAATTTTGATTCTTACGATAAGTAACCTTTAAAGTGTTTAGGTTACCGATTTTAAAAGTCCAGTTGTATTTTTATAACCTTTCATTTCTACTTTCAAGTTTCGAGGACGAAACTTTTTAAAAGGTGGGGTGATTGTAACACCCGTGAATTTCCCGTCTTGACATTTAAAATTTATTAAACCGTTTAATCACTTTATTATATATTTTTGAATTATTCAATTTAATTAATTTTATGTCAGAGACGATTTTTATAAAAGTAATATATAAAAGCTCATTTATATAAAGATACGTATTGTTAAATTATATTTTTTAAGGCATAATTTATATAAGAATATATGTATACGTATTTTTGGTCGGATAATAATAGTGACAGTAATAATAATAATTTCCGTTCTAGTTTCCGTCTAGTAAGACCGTCACATTTCACCTTGTGCCTGCTTTAATCTGGACCAACCAGGATTCGACAACAAACTGACCTACCTCTCTTACACTCTTTTACATATTATTATTATTATTATTATTAGTATTAGTATTAGTATTATTATTATTATTATTACTTTTTTTTTTTTTTTAATTATAAGATGCGCGCAGCTTTCATTAAAATAAAATAAAAGGTTTACATGAAATTGGTGGGGAGCCGAGAGACAATGTGGGCTCCCACACCCTTAGTAATAGCAAAGCTAAGTCTAAGAAAAATGTAAGCGGCTACCCAAGCCCCCGCATCCTGAGATACCGAGAATTTCTGGATCCGCTTGAACTGTTATTATTATTATTATTATTATTATTATTATTATTATTATTATTATTATTATTATTATTATTATTATTATTATTATTATTATTATTATTATTATTATTATTATTATTATTATTATTATTATTATTATTATTATTATTATTATTATTATTATTATTATTATTATTATTATTATTATTATTATTATTATTATTATTATTATTATTATTATTATTATATTACACTACATCTCGTCCCTACCCAGTACCCCCCTTCATTTCCCTTCTTTCTTTGGAACAATATGCAAACACAACAACAAAAAAATCAAACAGAACCTTCAAAACTCCATTTCCGTCGACATTCAACCTCAGATCCCGGCCCATTTCTCGATCAAATTCCGTAATTTTTGTACCACTCTCTTCCCCTTTCCTTCCTCCTTCTTTCAAGGATTCGAAGACCCGGAGTGAGGCCCGTGCCTTGTGGACCATTTATTCGAAGAATGAGGAGCGTTTAAGGTAACGGTGATAGGTTACTCGACAAAATGTCGAAATTCCATCTTATATGTCGATTTATGTGCCCTTGTTGATAAAGTTTGATCCTTTATATTTTTCTTATTTGTCTGATAATTTCCGTCTCAAATTAATGTTTAAACTAGATTTTTTTTATGCGCTCTTCATTTAGACTAGTTTGGAGATGTTTGTGTTTTTCGAGTGCTGAAATTGAGTAGTCTTAGGACGGTATTGTGCAATAAATTGGGACTGTCCTGGAGTCCGCTTGGCAGGTACTTTAGGACATTTTCGGGACTGTTAAAATATGTTGAGCAGGCTGATTTAGGACTGTTTTAGTTAGGACAGTTTCGCTGTGTATTCCGGGGCCGTTTTTAGTCGGAAAGTGGATTGTTCTTGAGTCACTCTGTGCAGGTCGTTCATGGTTGTTCGTGGTCTATTTTGGGCCTACATTTGTACTGTTGTTGGGAGCTAGATTGTGGTGAGTTCAGGGTGGGTTGAAGTCTTCTCCTTTTAATGGGTCGTAAAGCAAAGTGTTTACTTTGTATTTCTCTATTCTTTACTAATACCCAATCTGTCTGGGAGTGTGTGCAGGACTTGGAAAACATAGGTTCCTGATCTCACCCCCTTTATTTAAAAATCTCATCAAAATAAGGCAATTAAAATATTAATTGATAACAAAGGAAAATATTCTTAAAGAAAAGCCGCTGCAACATAACAACGAGTTCTTATCTTTTACTTTTATGTTTCCTCAATCATCTTTTATTGATTCATTTTATTTTATACATCTTTGACTCCTTTTCTTTGCATTTGAAAACACATTTATCTATATCACTCCATTTCATTTTTCTCAAACCAACATCCAAAATGAATTGTTGAGATGAACTCAACCAAATTTGTTACAAGTTGAAGAATGAAAGAGACGTTACAAAAATCAGCTTGTTTTGCCTTGTTCTGGACCGCCTTGCCCCTGTTTTGAGGACTGGGTTTGTGCGGTAAAAGTGAAGGGCGGTGTGGCTGGTGGTTGTGCGGCCATGACATGGCTGATGGCCCAGCTGTGGTCACGGTCTGAGCCATACTCTCCCCTTCTCTTGCTGTTTGTTGTCTAGGTGTGTACGGTTTTTGTGTTGGGCTCGTAAAATTAAATTTTTGAGTTCACCATATTCCATTTTTTTGGACTTGTTAATTATCAAGGGGGCTTGTTAGATTTTAACAATTGGGTTTGAAATTTTTATTTGTTTGGGCTTGTGTTGTTAATTTGATTGGGCTCACTTTATTTCTTTGTTTGGGCTTACGATGGTTCACATGTTGGGTTCATGAGTGAGTCTCATGAGCTTGGTCATACTTTATCCCGTGATTTCATATAACGTAAATTATTTATTATGGCATATTATATTCTACTTAACCGGCATGTTAATTTATGAAGTGGAATAATTATTAATATAATACAAGTACGAGATATTTACTATAAGTACTGGTAAGAGTCATACCCTGATAATGTCTTATATTGTTCGGTTATGAGACTGTTGGTCCTATCAGACACTAGGGGTGAGCCATAGGCCCTCTAGTTGCGATATGATCGTCGGGACCGATGTTCCCATCTGTACTTATGGTGAGATGCAAGCCATAAGTATGAGTGTGAAATTAATAATCCCGTCTCATGTACTTGTTTGTTGTACTTGTTTATTCTATTTAACTGGCATGTATATTTATGAAATGAAATGTTTATTTATATGTTACAAGTATAAAAAGGTTATTATAATTAATTATTTGTAAGAGTCGTATTCTTGTAGAAATGCCATATTACCATCGTGTGTGCTTGACATACTTTTTGCCCTGCTTGTGCTGTTCTGGCAAGCACAGGTTTGACCTACTTGTGCTGTTCTGGCAAGTACGGTTTTGGTCTACTTATGCTGTTCTGGCAAGTACGGCTTTTGGCCACTTGTGTTGTTCTGGCAAGTGAGTATTATCTTAGTCTTCCCGCCACTTTCGTGTTGTTCTGGCGATTGGGGTACTCGGTCTCCTTAGTAGTCGAGTCTTGGGTGTGTGCTGTGCTGGCGCACGTCGAATTGGGATGTACACCCGAGAATCTGCAGATTTAGATTAGGACCGTATGATTATCGTAGTCCTACCTGGGGAAATTATAGTCTAAGAGTGATAAATGTCTTGCTTCATTTGGATGGTTACTTTGGTCATATCTCCTTGAAATACGTGCTCGTGGCTAAGTGGCCGTGTCGGTTTTCCTTGTCCCTCTTTTCCATTTATTTATTGTTGCTTATGCCTTACTTGTTTATTCCATCATTTCTTTTACTCTTGTTGGTTTAAACACGTATAATCCCATGTTTAGTTATGATTCAATTCACTCATGTTTTATCTAATATGATTGTTTGTTTATGTTCTTTGTTATGTTCGTTTCGACATATTGTGACTGGGAGAACCTTGAGTTACTCCCCACTGACTGTGGCGTTCATGTTTACATGAATGACAGGTGGTGAAGATGCTTACGTGGGGAAGACGTGTGGGCTAGCGAGAACTAAACCCTTGGGCCTTAGTTGCTAGTTTAGGAACCCCTTATATGTTTATTCGTGGGATATCTTTTCCCCGTTTTCTAGACTTGGGTTGTAATAACCTAAACTTGTCTAGTGTTGT